>NC_138989.1:20857295-21354520 GCF_964341445.2 Mesoplodon mirus | reverse complement strand
TCTGCCTCTCAGAGCCGAGACAGAAAGGGAATGAACATATTCGCAACAGCTCAGGGTGAGCTTTATTGGAAAGTGGTCAGAGGTTGGCCTCCAAGAATCCCAAACCTAGCCCTGTCCGTGGCCAGCTGGGTGACCTTGGGGAGGTTCTCCCCTCCGACCCTGGACTTTCTCATATTCTACTTCACAACACGAGGATGCCTGGTATGCTGCAAATGCCACCTGAATGGACATGTTCCTTCTTACCAGGTCTGGGACCCTCCAAAGATAATCCTCCAGTAGGTGGGTTCCAGGCTGCCTTGAGAGACCCCCCAGCCCCCAATAACAAGGGCAGCAGAAACTTTGAGTCGCCTACACTGAATGAGCTTGCTCCCTCTTACTAATGGAACTTGCAATTTTGGCTGGGTGCGTGGCCTCCCAAAATAAAGACTATATTTCTCAACCTCACTTGTGACTAAATTTTGGTGAATGAGATACAAGCAGAGTGATGTGGAAAGAGTTTCAAGGAAACTTTTTAAAGACACAGTGGGTGGGCACCCCTTTGCCTCTTCTTCCTCCTTACCAACTTCCTGCTGGCTGGAAGGTTGACATGATGGCTGACGCTCATGCAGCCATATTGGACTGTGAGGAAAAAGTTCTGTATATGGGGGAGTCTCCCTCTGGACTTCTGTTATGTCAGTGAGAAATAACTTCCTTCTTGTTGAAGCCACTGTTATTTGACTTCTCTCTCAGTCAGTCTTAATCCTAATGGATAAAATAGGGAAAAAGTAATTTCTCTTATCTGGTTTTCTCTTCTAGGATAAGGGGATATGGGCTGCTCATCATTGGCGGAAACATGGAAAGTCTACTTATCTTGAAGTGAACAGTCTTGCAGAAAAATACTGTCAACAGCAATGACAATATTGTAATAATAATAATGATAGTAACAGCAGTATTGTTTATTGGAGCACTTAATATGACCCAAGATTGTACAGAGGCAGGGCCCAGATTCAAGACCACATGCCTGGTCGATGCCAAGACCTGCAGTCTTTCATTCAAGGCCCCTCATATGCTGATGTTTTCCCAGCCTGTCACATTGACCCCACAGTGGGTCCTTTGCCTGGCTCACAGTGGGTCTATGATGTTGGGCCATCCTCCCAGCAGCCAGTCCCAGGTCCACAGCCTTCTGATTTAGCACTGACCCCTCTCTGCCCCCATCACGGCCACTTGGATGCACGTCTGCCTCTCCCACCAGGCTCTCCGCTCCTTGGGGGTGGACAGAAGCTCTTGTTCATGTCTACTTCCAGCCTAGAGCCTGGCACACAGTGGGTGCTCGGGGAGGTCCGAAAATGGGTCAAGAGTCCCGTATCCAACTAGACGGAGGACATGGCGTGACACAGAGTGGGTCCCTTGTCAGCAGCTTGAACCACACGTTCGTTCTCCAAGCACTGAGTCCATGAGCATCTGTACATTCTCAGAGAGGGGACCTGAGGGTGGAAACGAAGGGAAGGGGCATGGAGAACTGGGGAGTGGGGAAGTGTGGGGGCTGGAGAGAGGGCAGGACAGGTGTGGAGGCCACGGTGCCTGGCCAGAGAGTGCTGGGCCAGATGCCCCGGGCTTCCCCCACCCCGCCCCAGGTGGCCCTGCCTTCCAGGAAACCAGACCAGTGGACGACAGGCTGACTGGCCTCTCTAAGCAGAGAAGCTGCTGACAGATGGAGAGCAGGACAAGCAGCGGGGTGGCTGCACTGTCCCTCAGGCAGATGGGAGAAGCCACACCTGGGCCCCTTCTGTCCCTGGAGGTCAAGAGTGTGGGCTCTGAACTTGGATGCAAATCCTGACTCTGCTGCCCTTAGCGCATGTCCTTGGGCAACTGACCTCTCTTTGAGCCTCGGTTTCCTCACCTGTCACAAGGCATGGGGGCCTCAAACGCAAGAGAGCAAGTTACCCCTCTATGTATGCAGACCAGTGCTTCCCAGACTTTGCCGGGGTATTTATTAAATGCTCCCTTTGATGCAGCGGGTCTGGGGTGGCGCCTGAGCTTCTGCATTTCTAACAAGGGGACGCCCAAGTTGCAGGTCCGGGGACGACACTTTGAGTAGCGAGGCTTTAGCTTAGATCAGGGGTTGTCAGACTATGGTCCAGCAGCCAAATCCCGCCCGCTGCCTGCTTTTGTAAATAAAGTTTTTTAGGGACACAGTCACATATTCATTTATGGATTGTCTACGGCTGCTACAAGGACAGGGTTGAGAGCGGTGATGGAGACGCTGTGGGTGGCAAAGCTGAAAGTATTTACTCTCGGACCCTTCACAGCCCAGGTTTGCCGACACCCAGATGAGTTGTTGAAAGAAGGAGAGAGGAGGTGTGTTGGGGGCGTCCCCTCTGCATCCACCATGGGGATTGTTCTGGCTGCCGAGCTGGCCTCGTGGGCATCTCCTCGTGACTGACCCAGGAAGGTCCCCTCGGCTGAAACAGCAGGGAAGAGGGAGGCCAGGCCAGGCAGAATGGTATAGAAAGAGCGGGAGCCGGAAGAGAAAGTCACTCCAGAAAGCCCTTCCGCACAAGCCCCAGGGCCCCTCCAGCCCACCCCGCTTCCCCGCATCCCCCAACCTCAAGAGGCTCAGGGTTGCCCTTGCAGGCCTGGCTCCAAGAAGCTCATCAGAGGAGGAACTCTTGGGTTGCATCCAATTTCCCCCGGCTCCTCATCGAAATGAGAAATCTGAGGCCCGGGAAGCCATGGAGAGTTGATAACACTCTCCCAGGTGAACCTTCCCACTTATCACTGCCGGGGTCACCTCTGTCTTGAAAGACTTGTTTTCTTTAAAAAAAATAAAATATTGCCTGGGACGTGTGATGGGGTTGGCCATGATAGGAGGGGAGCTGGGGAAAGGGAAGAAAAAAAAAAGAAAGAGGCAGAGACACACTTATTTTTCCAGACCTGGGGGAGGCGGGTATTCTGCACCCCCTCCCGGCCTCCATTCCCCCTCCAACTGAGGGTGCCGAGTGCAGGATCCAGGGGAGGAGGAGGCTGTGGGATATTTAGATGGGGGTGTCTCTCTCTCCACATGGCAACAGTTGCCACACGAAAGAGATGCAGCTGAGACTCCGCCCAGGTTTGTTTGGCTAACCAAGTGGGTGTTTGTGCAGGAAGGAGCAGTGGGGGTGACGGCAGGGATGGGGTGTCCGCAAGCCCCTACCCCACAGCCTCTTCCTGCCGTCTCCCCTCTCGCCCGGCGACCTGTGGATCCTCACCTGCCTCTGAGTCACACTGGCTTCTCCCTGGTCTCTCTCGGTTTCGGGGTCTCTGTCTCCCTGTTTTTCCATCCCTGGGTGTCCTTGTCTTCCTCCTTTGTCTCTGTGCCTTGGTGTCTCTGCCTCCCTCTTGCTGTCCTTTGTCCCGCATGATATGTGTCCCTCCCCATCCATCCCCCTCCATGCCATTCCCTCTCTCCCACCTCTTCTGCTCTCTCCTCTTTCTGTCTCTCCTCTCTCTCCCCTCTGCGGGTATCTACCGGCATCTCTCCCTCTCTGTCCCTGCCTGTCTCTCTCTCTTTCCCTCAACACTTCTCTCTTCCCTTGTGTCTCTGTCTTCCTCACTATCTCTGTCTCTCTCCCCATCCTATGTCTGTCCCTGGGTATCTTTCCTTCCATGTTTCTGTCTCCTCTCCCCTCCTGTCTCTGCATCAACCTCCCCACTCATCTGGGAGAAACTTTCTCTGCCGCTGGCCTCTCTGCGTCCCCACGCCGAGGGGATGGACCCTGCAGACCCCAGTGTGGACTCTCTCCGATGCTCTGGGTCCCCGCTGTGCCCTGCTGGGTCTGAGGAGAGCCTTAGACTGTCAGAACTGCCCACGTTCCAGGATGCCTCCACCCCAGAACCCTGCCTGATGAGGGGGCAAGTATGACAAATGAGACCAGGGTCCCCAGGAGTGAGGGTGGACCCCTGGGATGGGAGGGAAGACTCAGTGCTTTTGGTGGCAGGAGAGTTGGGAGGCTCAGAGTTAAGTCAGACCAGCCTCATTCTCCATAAGGTCAGAGGCCCGTGGAACACACCCAGGTACCAACTGCCTGGCAAGGTGGCAAGAACTGATTGCTTAGGGCTCAAATCCTGGCTGTGCCACTTACTAATTGGGTGACCGTGAGCAAGTCATTTCATCTTTTTGTGTCTCATTTCCTCACCTGAAAAGTGGAGATCACAATAATACCCGCCTCATGGGTCAGTGTGAGGATGAGAATTATTTAAATTGTGTAATACTCTTAGAACAGACCCTGACACATGGTAGGCATTCAATAAATATTAGCTTTTGTTATTTTTATAGTGTAATCACAAGACATGAGAGCTACTATATCCTATGTGAGGTCAGAGGGGAAAGGACATTTTAGTTGGGGTCTTGAGGGTTGAGTAGGAGTTTTCTGACCCTCCCCACCCCCCCACCTCCCTGTGCCCCATTATTTCTCTTTACACTGTTTCTATGCAGCAAGGAGTGCTCAGGTCATAAGAAATGCTTTTCCTTCTCCTCACTGCCTGGCCTATCTCCTCACCCCTGAGGTCAGCCCACACACCCTTTGTTCAAAGAGAGTCTGTGTCATTGAGAAAAAACACACTGCCTGGGTTTGAATCCTGGTTGCCCAGAGTCCTCACACCATATCCTCTCAGCTAAGCACCCAGTTCCCTTCTTCAATTGTTACATAACAAGCCACCCCAAAACCGAGTGTTAAAACAACACCATTTATTTTGTTCACAAATCTGCAATCTGGGCAGAGCTCAGTGGGAAAGCTTGTCTCTGCTCCACTTGGCATAACCTATAGTGACTCAAAGGCGGGGGGGTGGAATCATCCGAAGTCTCCTTTGCTCACACATCTGACAGTTCATGCTGGCTCTTGGCTGGGAGCTCAGCTGGGGCTGGAACATCAAACATGTGGCCTCTCCATGTGGCTTGGGCTTCCTCACAACATGGTGGCTGGGTTCCAAGGATGAGTGCCCCAAGAGAGGGAGAGCCAGGTGGAAGCTATGTCACCTTTTGTAACCTTGCCTTAGAGGCCATGCAGCATCTTCCACTATATTCTGTTCACTGCAGCAGTCACAAAAGGCCGTCCAAATCCAAGGGGAGGAGAACCAGAGTCCACCTTTTTTTGGGGAGCAAGCAGTATCAACGAATTTGCCACCATGTTTTAAAACCACCAAATAGCCTCTGCTCTGTGGTCTCTGATTGTCCTTGTGGTCCCCTGTGTACTCCTTGGACCAGGCCTTCTTGTTGGGGGATGGGATGTTGTGATTGTCCAGGCTTGCGTCACATCCCTATTTCTGGGGCCATTGTGCACATTGACTGCAGCCAGGCTGGAGGCACACGCAACAAGAGACTCCAAATCTCTTTGGAGAGATTTCTTCAAAGAAGGGAGGGTGGGAAGAAAAAAACAACATGTGTCCTCTCCAGAGAGTAAACAAGTAAACAAACACTCAAGGACATAATTACTCAGGGTGATAAATGCTCTGTTGGCAAAAGATAGGATGCTCTAAAGAGATCATGCTGAGGTGGGCAGTGGGGATGGAGCCTTGGATGGTTGGTCAAGGATGGTCATCACAGGAGTGATTTACACTGAGGCTGGGAGGGTGAGAGGGAGCCAGCTGGAGGAGGGCATTTCAGGCAGACGGTTTAGCCTGTGCAAAGGCCCTGTGGTGCAAAAGCTTGACATATTCAAGGACTTGAGTGACAATGTGGCTGGAGCAGAGTGAGTGAGATGGGAGTGTGTCAGAGGCAAGGCCTGATCACACCGTTCTCAAAGGCCAACAGTTTAGAAGGGAAGGCGCTGGTGAGATCCAGTTCAAGTTTACATGTATCATGCCCCAAATGGCCGGCAGGGAGTCATCTATACACGGTACCTTTTCAAAGTCTGTTGGTTCCTTACCCCACTGCCTTTCAGCCCCTCACTGTGATTTCCCTCCAAAGTCAGCCCCAGCATGGATGTGCCATTTCCTGCACCCCGTATTCCCCGTCGTATTTCCTGTGACTCCCTCTTCCTGCAGGTTCCTGTCTCTGCTCTGCCCACTCCATCTGCCCTCAGTCACCGGGCCGTGTCCCGCTCAACTCGAGACACATGACGTCAACGGGTGGCAGCAGGAAGGTGACATTTTCCTCCCCCAGCGGCCACCCACGCTGTCAAGCCCATCCATCGCTCCCTGGCGCACCCAATGCATCCAATTTAAATAAACAAATCCCCCAAACAGGGCCCAGTAATAGAAACGCTGACAGGGCCTTCTCTACAGCGTCTTGGGGTGTGCACGGGTCCAAAATAATTGGGGCCTCACCGAGGCAGAGGAGTTATTGCGATTGTGTGGCACCTATGACAGTTTAATCAGATCTTGAAAATCAGGGACATTACATTGTGCACCTGCTCATGGGGACAAAAAGGAGAAAAAAAGGGCTGGTAGAGTTTTCTATCATGGGCCCTTTTTTTTAATACCCAGGCAGGACTCCCATCACCCGAGGATATAATTCATTGCACGTGTGTGGGGGAGGGTAGTGAGCGAGGGAAGTGGGAACGAGGCTTGTGCTGAATGATGACTAGGCAAGAGCGAGGGAGGGCGCCCGCCCAGGGGCTCCTTTTGTCTACACTGGCTGTATCTGGGGAGGACGCAGCATGTTTGGGACATGAAGCAAGACACACCCAGGTTCAAGAACTGTATCCTTCTCTGCCTCCCTTCCTCTCTCCCTCTGTCCCTCCCTTTCTTCCCCCTTCCCTCTCCCTCTCTCTCCCTTTCTTCCCTCCAAGGTCATTTTTGGGCCAGGTCCCAGGCACGGGATGCTATAGTGACCCCAAAGTGTCCAGGCTCTGCCTTCAAGGAACCAGCAAGTGTGGCCAGGGAGAAAAAGCTGCTCATCAAATGGCTTAACTTGGTCCCCATGAAAGCAGGACTGAAGACACAGATTTGGGAACAAGGAGATGTATTTGGAGGTGATTGAGGAGTAAGGGAACACAGGGTGAGACAGAGGAGGAAAAACTTCCAGGGAAGGGTGTATTACTCATCTGGGTACCACTGTGGGCAACAGGGGCGCAACGCCAGTGGGGACCTTCTGAGAAACAGTGTAGACTGTGTCTCAGCTTCGAGAAAACCCTGAGGCAGGGAAGCAGGGTAGTGTTCACTCCTGATGTGCTGAAATCAGTGGGTCAAGAGGGTGTGGCATTGCGCACCATGGACAGCTCCCACACTTGGATGATGGTGGGCTTCCTGGAAGAAGTGACATATGAAAAATCTGACAGCTGAGAAGCAGTTAAATAGTCACCAGCGTGGGGGTGGGGGGAAGAGGAGGAAAGAGCATTCCAGGAAGGCGGAACGGCACGCGCAAAGACCCAGAAGCAGGAAGGAGCATGGTGCCTTGGAGGGCTGAAGCCACGTGACTGGTGCAGGAGAATGAGGGGAAGAGAAGCAGTACCTAGGACAGGAGGGGGCAGGACCCAGACCCTGTGGGCACTGTGGGTCTCACTGGAAGGCTGGGGATGAGGACATCAGAGACATCATCGTGGCTTGTGTGGAGAGTGGATGCCTGTGGTAGGTGGCTGTGGGGAGATGATACAGGGAGAGCAGAGACGATGCTGCTGAGGTTGTCCAGGTGGGAGATGACGGTGCACTGGCCTGGACTGGTCACCACTGACTCACTGCGATACCTGGACCAAGAGACTCTGGTGTCCTCACAGCCTCATGGTCAAAACTCCTGAGAGCTGTCCTGAGGAGTAAAGAAGGTCATGTCCGTGGTGGTGGCTAGCACAGAACCCTACGCACAGTGGGCGCTCAGAGCTCTTCCTTCCTCCTTCCTTCCTTCCTTATTTCCTTCCCTCCCTCCTTCCTTCCTTCTTTTCTTCCTCTTCCTTTCTTCCTGGCTCTGGACCTCAGAGTGCATTTCTGGGAGGAAGGGGTCTCGCGTGTGCATTATCAGTGGCAATAGAAAGAGGGCACCGCTGGCTTTGCCTTTGGGACAGTCCCCTCAACTGCAGGATGGGATGTGTCTGCCCAGCCTTCTCATGCAAACTGTTGAGTACTGTGCACAGGAGCATGAGCTGAGACGTCTGCGCCCAACACAGGACAGTAGACTCCTGACTCCGTGGTGCTCTTTCTCCCCCTCCCAAGCCAGGCTGTTATGTAAATGGGCTTTCCAGAACCCCCAGACCCCCTCCATCATGCCTCCCCCACTGAGATCTTGTCTCAAATTCTTCCTTAATTAGGTTTCTCCTTCTGCAATCCCAGAGGTCTCAGAGAGACCCTGGGGTTCAGCAGCTTTCACTTTCAATAGATTATACTGCGGGAGTATTCAGTCATTCACACCTTGGTGTGAACTGGATTGAAAGACGTGAATGTGCTAAATGCTAAAGGCAAGTGGCCAAGTTAGCGGCCTGATCAGCCAAGTGAGCTGGGCGGCACCCACTGCTAGGCTGGAGGGCAGAGGGATGTGGGAGGTGGGGGAATAGGAGAACCAGAGACCCCACTCTCTTCCTCTCTCTGCGCCTCCCTTTACCACTTTGTATAATTGGCAAGTTGGGCTATGAAACCTTGACGACTTGGCACCTTGGAGCTCCAAACAGGATTTCTATGGTACCCAGCACCAAGCACAGTACCCGGCATGTAGCAAGCACCAAATAAGTATATCAGACGAATGAATAGATGGACAGATGGATGGAGAGATGGACAGATGGACAAACGGCTGATTGAATGAATAAGTCAGTGGTTGCGTGAGCAACTATACCAGGACATCACTGATCAGACTCTGGTGAAAATTTTTTGGGCTGGTGGTTTGCATCCCAGAACCCAGGGTCAGGCTGCTTGTGTTGGAAGACTGTTTCCCAAGTGGGCTCCCAGATCCAGGTTCTGTAGAACATCCCATTGTGCCTCTGAGGTGCTTGGGAGAATCCTTTCCAGATGGTTCTCTATCCCAGGCCACTGGATTTTAAGTGGCTATGACAGGTCCTCAGGCACAAGGAATATGACAAGGGCTTCCTCTCCTGTTGGGCAGTGGGATGGGGGATGGGAGCATGTAAAATGCAGGTGGAAAACCAGGCTTATTCATACTTCGGGCATCCATGGAACATCCCAGAGAGGTGCTAGGGCTCCAGAGACATTGTTTAGATTGATTTGGAGAGGAGATGAAGGACTTCTCTCTCACTAGAAAATCCCTGGGTTTTTCATTCATTCACTTAGCTGTTCCTTTGATGTCCTTTCTAAGCATTCACTCATTCATCTATTTATTTTTTTCATGCACCCATCATTTATCCATCCAACTATGCATTTACCCACCCTCCTGACTATCCATCGACCCATTCATCCACTCACCTATCTTTCTATCCACTATCCGTCCATCTACTCATCTCATTGGTACATCCATCTATTCATCTCTCTAACTACTCACCTACACATCCACCCACCTACCCATACACTCATCCATCCATCCATCCATCATCTCCAGGGCTCTCTTCTAGAAATATGAAATCAGGTTGGTGTCTACCTCTGAGGACATGTACCTGTGTGAATGTTTCCCAGAGTGGGCTCTGACTCTGAGTACATGACATTGATGCCCTTGCTCTCTATTCTATGCTCCTTGCAGACATTGCTAACTGATCACAGAACTATTTACACTGAGCTGGACATGGCCTTGAAACAGGGCGATCACATAATTTACTATGCAAACCATGACACTTTAGAGAGTGAAAGGGAACATGATTAAAAATTATTTCTGAACAACAGGTGTAAACTGGGACAGTCATGGGAAGACCAGAGAGTTTGGACATCCTACTTCAAAAAGTAGCTCAGTTCAATGTTCCTGGCAGCCATAATCAATCGATTACCAAAAAGGGCATGTGAGATAAACCTTATTCGCTTTTCCAGGTCTGGACAGACAATCCAGAGTACCTGATCTTTCTGGAATGGCATTCGACTGGATCTGGTCAGACACCTGGGTTAGTTTCAGACTCCTTCATCCCCTCCCAGTGGCCATGCCATCCTTCAAGGAGTGAGCTACCCCTTGCTCTGTATTTCTGAGCCTCCATGAGAGGGGGCTTCTGCATGGCAAGCCCCAACCCCAAAACCATGTCTCATAGATGTCCTCAGAAAGGACCTGGGGGGGGGCATCTAACTCAAAAAATGGCTTTGGAAGTCCTTGCTGCCCCCTTGAAGGACTGAAGGGGTGGGTCCTTACCACAGTGGAGTCAAGAGTTAGGGAACAGTGGGACCAACCCAGGGGAACTTGTGCAGGGTAACAGCCATCCTCGGTTCTAGTAAATTCTGACACTGTCTCATTTATGCTGGCTTCAAGGGGGCTGCAAAAGGCACCCCCAAACCCCTTGATGTCATTCATCTGAGGATTCCCGGTGGCTGGCCATTCCTGAATGCCTACGAACCACAGTGAAGGTTGCGGGGGTGCGGTCAAAGGACTTTCCTCTCCCGTAGAAGTGATCATGGTTAACCATCTTTACCTCCTCAATTCACAAACCCGGAAAGCGAGGCTCAGGGGGGTGATGCACCCTGCTCAAGATCACTGAACAGATTCATGGTAGGACTGGACTCCCCAGCCTGGAACTCCTGAGTCCCCGTCTGCTTTGCCCCCCACTTTGGTACCCTCTGAAACATCTGTGAAATAGGTACAGTTAAAACTGGATATCTGTGAGTAAAGCACATCTTTCCCTATCAAGTAAAACGTGGTAAGTTGCTTTAATAAAGATAGAATACGTGACTCGAGCACAAAGTGCTGAAAGAGAGCATTTATCCAGCTCCTACTGTATATCGGGATGGTTCTCCCATTAAGTTAATGCAAGAATGTTCTGCAACCTTTCTGAGGTAGGGATGCTCTGTGCATTTCACAGATGGGGAAAGAGACTCAGAGAGGTCAGTTGAGTTCACATAGCTGGGATGGCCAGGGCTGGGATGTGAACCTGGGCCTGGCCAGGTCTGGTGACCAAACTCTTGCCATTTCTCCCCTTGGCCCCGAGCTGCCCAGCCTGGGGCTCCCCCAAACACCGCTGAGTCTTTGAATGACTCCTAAATCCACTTACAGTGGATAAATAGAGTGTTGTCGAGAGTTTGGAGACTGAAGCAGTGGTTCACGTAGCTGCTGATTCCGTAGTAAGGCCGACACCTCCTGTTTCCTGAGCACTTGTGTGTGCCCAGCATGATCCGAGCTATTGCACCCACCAATCCTGAGTGTGACCCTCGTTTTATGGATGAAGAAACTGAGACCAGGAGAGGGGAGGCCACGCAGCAAGGAGGAGGCAAAGTCAGGATCTGAACCCACGCTCCGACCCCCGTGTTCTTTCGGGATAACCTCAGTGGGAACACGCCATCCCCAGGGCCATAAAGAAAGGCCTCGTCTCTAATTCTTCCCTTCCTGGGATGCAGGAGACAGCTGGGATGTGATGTGGCTCCCAGACGGATGAGCAGTGTTATCGATCTTCACGGCGCTAATAACCGTGCCAGCACGTGGAGCAGGCCTGGAAGATGGATGGTGTCTCCGGCATCCTCCGCCACGCCCAGCCCTGTCTCCGACCTTCCTCAGGGAATGTGGCCCTTGATGGGAGGCCGCCTCTGGCTCCTCTGCCATATCCAAGGAGGGCATGCTGGGGCCGGGGCCCTCGACCTCGGCCAAAGCATTCTCCCCATTGTGCAGCGGACAAAACTGAGTCCAGGCTAAATCAGAAGGGCCTTACCTGAGGACAAGAACCAGCTCAGAGGCACCATCATATCAGGTCCTAGGAGGACCAACAGTCCGCCTAGGGCTTGGCATTTAAATAAAACAACGGTGACGTAAAAAACCTAGTGGTAACGAAGAACTTGATCATATACTCCGACGGTCAGTGCCTTGTGTGATCATCAGGCAGCCTAGTGATGCTGGTGCTGTTCCCATTTTACAGATGTGAAAGCAGAGGCTCAGCCTCATGAGTAATTTGCCTGAGGACACAAGATTTCAAGAAGTGGGGACTGAATTTGAACCCAAGCCCAGCTGAGCCCAGGCCCTTGTATTTTCATTTTCCACATGTGCTGCCTCTCTCCTAGTGGTTTGACCTCCAATGAACTCCTTGACCTTGAACTCTCTGTGTTAAAAGTGGAGCTCAGAGTGTGCACGGTGGGGTGAATACAGTCAGCCCTCCATATTCACGAGTTCCACATCTGTGGATTCAACCCACCTTGGATCCTAAGTATTTGGGGAAAAAAAAATTCCAGACAGTTCCAAAAAGCAAAACTTGAATTTGCCATGTGCAGACAACTATTTGCATAGCATTGACCTTGTCTTTGCAGTGATTTTCATAGCATGTACATTGGTATTAGGGATTATAAGTGGTCTAGAGAGGATTATTCGGGAGGGTGTATATAAGGGACTTGAGCACCTGGAGATTTTGGTACCTGCCAGGGTTCCTGGAATCAGTGCCCCACAGATACCTAGGGATGACTGTATTTCTAGTTAAAAATAATGATATTGGGCTTCCAATATCATTCCAATGGCACAGTGGTTGGGAGTCCGCCTGCCAGTGCAGGGGACACGGGTTCAAGCCCTAGTCTGGGACGTTCCCACAGGCCGCGGAGCAAAGAAGCCCGTGCGCCACAACTACTAAGCCTGCGTGCCTGGAGCCCGTGCTCCGCAACAAGAGAAACCATGGCAATGAGAAGCCCGCACACCACAACGAAGAGTGGCCCCTGCTCGCCACAACTACAGAAAGCCCGCGCGCAGCAACAAAGACCCAACGCAGCCAAAAATAAATAAATAAAATAAATTAATTAATTAAAAAAAAATGATATTGGCAGTGACCACTTACTGAGCACTTACCCTGAGCCTGGCAGTATCAGTGCCATTGGAGTCTGTGAGTGGAGTCTTCTTGTCCCCAGACTGCAGATGAGGGAACTGAGGCAGCCCCCCCACCCACCACCTCGCAGAGAAGCAGGCTCATGCTTCTCCCTGCGTTCATTCCAATTTTGCTTCTTGTGTGCGTGGGCAGATCCAGGCTTGGGGCCTCCTGGGGGAGATCAGACAAAGGCTTTCTCAAGGGGCCTCTCTCCCCATGGTCTGTCTGTGGTTCTGGAAGCCGGCAGCCAGATGTTTGGTGTCCACGGAGCAGGCCCCAGCTGTGGCCCTGGATGCCGAGGGCCTCCTTGGCTGACCACATGGGGCTGGGAGGGGTGCTCTCTGAGCCTCGGGTTCAGCCCGAGGTCGGGAGTGGGCTGGGAAAGCACTTGTGCAGGGGTGCGGGTTTGCAGGAACCTTCTGGATCCTTCTCCGAGGGCTGGGGAGCTCTCACGGACCCCAGCTCTTCAGTCCCCCAACACCCATGCATGTGGAGGTCACCCTGGGGCTGGCTTCCTTGGGCCAAGCAGGAGGTCCCAGCTGGCTGGCTGTGTGACCAGGGAAGGTCACTCACCCTCTCTGGGCCTCAGTCACCTCATGTGTAAAGAGGGATCAGACCATCAGGATCATCTATCTTCCACAGCTTGTCTGGCTTGAGAGGCCTGAACCCCAGTGCAGGAGGACAACTGGCCCCTTACTCAGCCTGCCCCAGACTCCCCCATCCTGCAGCCCTGAGGAAGGCATTTCTTTCCCCTCCCTGTGCCACAGTGTCTGCACCTGTAAAATGGGTTCACAAATAGTGCCTGCTTCAGGGGTATGTGAAGTGGGGACCTTGGCACAAGGTCCATGCTGAATAAGCGGAAATGCAGCCTGATAGGAAAACCTTCCCACTGAGGCTGGCTCTCTCCTCCTGGGGGAGAGATGGTGGGTGGCATCCGTTGACTCTGTTGTGATTTTTAGATGATGGCGTTCATTGGTCAGTCCTCCAAATTGTGGGCTGGTGTCTGGGATCTTAAATCAGCCTCAATCAAACTTCACTGTGCCCAGGAATCACTCAGAGAGCAGGTTAAAATTCAGATTCTGATTCGACAGACCTGGCTATCTGATTTGCAGGACCCAGTGTAAAATGACAATGCGGGATCCTTATTCAACAGTCGGTTAAAAGGATTTCAAGACGTCGATCTCAGAGCATGAAATTAAACACATGAGCCAGCAGAGGTCTGATGCCCACAAAGCTGGCCTGAGAGTCTGCATTTCTAACAAAGTTTAGGGGAGCCCGCTGCTGCTGGCCCCGGGTCACACTTGGAGGAGCTGGGTTTAGGGTTTCAGGGGCAGCCTCGGGAAGCATTAAATGCTCACCTGGTATCAGTTCTGGTCCTCTGCCTTGTGGTGTGAACTTGGACAAGTCTGGCCTCTCTGGGCCTCAGTCTCCCAAACTGGAAGGTGACCAAGTCAAACGAGATGGCCAGTAAGCTCCCCTCTGGCACCCTGTCCCCCCATGGAGCCCCCAACCTGGACCCCTAAGCCGCTGACCTGGATCAAATTGCCACAGTCGCCTCGTCCATCCAGCCTGGCTGGAAGCGATTTTTAAACAAAGCCCACGTTCCTTCCCAGCTATCAATTTCCTGTGTTCCCAAGCCCACCACCACGCCTGCAATTTCCTCGCCAAGCCAACGTTTTGGAATAAACAAATGGTGAAACCCTGGCAAGCAAATAAATAAGCAAATCCCCACCACACCCCACCATGTCCCATGTCACTCCGGCATCTTTCAGAACAAGTGTCCTGGTGACAATGTTGAGACATCAGGGGCCCTGCCAGGGGAGGGGGTGGGGCTGGGGGGCTGGAGAGGACAGCTGGAATAAAACAGGTCAGAAGCCCAAGGAAGGTCAGTTGACTTTAATCCCATAATGGAAGTCGGGGAGGATTTTGCCTTCGAAGACTTCCAGTGGACTTTTGCCCTGAAGATGACACGCACTGTACACGGAGAAAGTGGCTTTTAGAACTATAGAAAGTGGGTGTGCTGGCGATGGGGAGGGGGTGCCCAGGATGGGAAAATTAAAATTCCACTCCTGCTGAAGGTTCCTGGGCTCCAGCTCACCGCGCAAGCATCGATCTGTTCCAGCACTTGACTTTCAACCATGACAAAACTGTGGGCAAATTAATTGTTCTCCAGGATATTAAGCATCAGACTCCATTAATCCTTTCTGAGCGAGATGCTTGCTGAATACTAATCGGGAGGGTTCCAGGCTGCCATGGGGTGTTTTTCCTGCTCCCCGAGGCCCCACCATGTCCCACCTTTCTCTGTCTCCCCCGGGTGTGGGTACCAGTGGCTGAGCCCCTGCCCCCTCCCCTAATTTCTCTTTGTGGCGGAGGACAGAGCGGGGGCAGGAGGGCCCGACCTAAACCTCCCCTCCCCCGCCTAGGAGGCTTCTTCCCGGGAAGCAGTGGCACTGGTAGCAAGATTGTTTTATGCAAATTCCAATATCTGTATGCAGGCGCGGCCGTGAGGATGAACGCAAGAAATAATTGCCAAATTATGCACGTTGCGTTGGTTTTCCTGAATCCGGAGCCCTTTTTAAAAGAAAAAGCGAAAACACAGAGACGCGTGTGTATAAAACAGAAAAACAACCCGTGGCTCTGGTCACCGGAGGTGGGGTGGGCTGCTGCGGATTTGGAGGGGGATGGAGGGGAGGGTCTAGGGCCAGGAGTCAAGGTTCTGTGCTCTAGGCTGCCACCCAATGGCAAGGAGCCCTTGAGCACGTCACTTCCCTTCCTGGGGCCTCAGTTTCCCCATCTGCAGAAGGGGAGGAAGGCAAGAGGTCTGACAGTGCTGGGGGGACCCACTGAGCTTCAAGTGAGGGTGACTCTCCTTGCACAGCATGGCTCTGTGGGGACAGGGAGGACCCCTGGGACCTCCCCTTGCCCTCTAGATTCCCCTGTCTCGTTGTCAATGGCAACATCCTTCTTATTCCAGTAAGGTTTCCTGCCATCAACTCTTCTCAGGGTGGTTTGAAATTATCGCCCCATTTTGATGACTGCAGCTCAGATCAGGAGAAGGACGAAGCCCAAATCATATCCTGCAGGAGACAGAAGGAGGATGAGATGGCATATCTGTGCCCTCATCCTCGGACAATTCTACCCCCTTCCCACCCTGAGCTGCCTCTCCTGGTTAGCTGCTGCTGCTACTTGCTTCCCTCCCACGTGGAGAGCTCTGAACTGCACTGAGCAGGGTGCCGTTCTTGCTTCCTACAGTCTCAGCTCTGCCTGGTGCATCCTGAACCCAGAAGATTCACCTGGGGTCAGACCCCAATTTAGAGACTCCCAGATCTAATCACAGAAGGAGGCTAGAATCACCCCCACATACTGTGGAGCAGTTTGTGCTAAACACTTTCCATGTATCACCCCTTCGACCTCTCACAACCACTCCATAAGGGGGTCCTATCATGATCCTGTTTTCTGGATAAGGAAACTGAGGCTCAGAGAAGCCAAGCCACTTGCTCAAGGTCACACAGCAAGTCAGTGACAATGCTGGGTTCAAATCTGCATCGGACTGACTTCAGAGCCCACTAGCTATACTATATAAGTAGCTTATCTTCAGTTCCTCTTTCCCCCCATCCTGGGGGATGGAGAGGCTTTCCTTGCCCCCCACTCTCCCTGCTGACTCCACTACTCCCCATTTTCCCCAGGATGCCTTCTCTGACCTCAGTGGACACAGAGAAAAGCATGCCAGCCACTTGGTAACTGAGAGGATATTTATGCCTGTGCAAACACCACCCAAGGCTTCTGCATGATTTGGAGCTAAATGCAGTGTGACTTAATTAATGCACAT
Organism: Mesoplodon mirus; assembly: GCF_964341445.2. Taxonomy (NCBI): domain Eukaryota; kingdom Metazoa; phylum Chordata; class Mammalia; order Artiodactyla; family Ziphiidae; genus Mesoplodon; species Mesoplodon mirus. Next base: position 21,337,897 of record NC_138989.1, on the reverse strand, counting down.
GTAACATGCGAGAATATTACACCTATTAGAGCTCACAGACAATTAACACTCCCGGGCCAGTGCTGCCACTGTGTCCCATGATAAAGGCTCCGACATATCCCCTGTGCTGAATCAGTAGCTCACAGTTATGCTTCTCCCCACCTGTGCTCCAGTCCACTTTGCCTCTTTGCCTTGGATTTTCTCCCTTCCCCTTTTATATTTATTTTGGTTTTACTTATTATTTTATTTTTTTCAGCTTTATTGAGATGTAATTGACATATAACATTGTGTAAGTTTAAGGCGTACAATGTAATGATTTGATGTATGTATATATTGCAAAATGATTACCACCATAAATTTAGTTAACATATCCACCACCTCATATAGTTACAAATTTTTTCTTGTGTTCTCTTTCCCTTTTATTTTAAACTTTTCTATATTTAATCTCCCAGCTTAGGCAATTTGGAATCATTACATATTAAAAATTATTACATATAAAACTTTACATTATATGTTACATTACATATTTTAAAAATTCTGATTTGGAAGTATTTTGTGCATAAAAGTTTCTAAGCGCCATGCTGCCAGGAGTAATGGGTCATCAAATATTTTTAATTTCCTGCTCTCCCAAACTTCAAGGGACTACCTTTCTTTCTTGTTTGACTGTTTATAAGAGAGAAAAAAAAGTCACCTCTTCCAGGGAGCATCCCCTGATTGCTTTATTTCTTTTGGATACTTTTCTCCACGGATATCCTCCAGCACTTGGTACTATAGGCTCCATGAGAGAAGGGGCCCCATCTGCCCTCCCCCACCCCCACCCCAGAGAGCCTCAGCTCTCGCAGTTGTGAAATGAGGTCCAGAAGACTTTTCTACCTGATCGTTGGGGCTGCAGGGAAGAAGAAGCAAGATGTGGGCATTATGCAAATCTACTGCTGAGTTTGATGCAGTGTCTTCTCTGTGCATTCATCTTTCCATCTGTCAAATGGGCATGCCGATACCTTCCAGAAAGCTTGGCCTGAGTGTTAAAGAATCTGTCGTCACATGTAAAAAGCCGAGCCTGGTGCCCAGTGCTGGGGTAAGTGACCTCGTGCCTGGAGCATTGCAGAAGTCAGGCATCCCCTATCCATTCCAAAAGCATTTGTTGTGCACCTACTTTGTGCAAGGGTTATATTGGAGATTAAGTTAGATGCAACTCCCTGCTTCAGGAGGCTTCCAGTCCAGTTGAGGTTGATGGACAATAAACCCACAAACAGGCAAACACATGGATGATCCTGGCTCATAATACAGGTTAGGAAAGAAATATCTGATGACGAGGTCACAGTCTCTTTCTTGGGCTGGTCAGGGAGGGCTTCCTGGAGGAGATATCCATTGAAGAAAGAGGAGGAGTTGACAGGTGACAAGGAGGATGAACAGATTGATGAGGTCAGTGTCCGGCCATATCACCCCCTGAAAGCTGAAGGGATGGCTGTAGGCGCATGTTTGGTCTGAACGTGGGGCAGGAGAAAAGTATAGGGGAAGGACCGCCCCTCCCCTGGGGGAAGCAGCCCTCACCTGAAGGCAGATGGGTGCTGGGGTACAAATCCCTCACCTTCCTGGCCCCTTGGGGAGATGACCCTGAGATGCGTGTTCTATGTAGCTTCCCAGAGGCCCCGGCACACCTGAGCCCCAGGTGCCCACAGTGGAAACCTGCTCATTTATGCAGCCTGACTTGGCTGCCGGCTCCTGTGGGTGCTTCTTGGGATCTGCTCCCAGATAAACTGGCCCTGGAATGCTTATCGTAGGGTCTGTGGCTGAGGCCTCCCATACAAAGACTCTTGGGGGTCAGGGGGTGGCAGATTGCTCTGGGCCCCCAGCTTGGGGTACCCCAGAATCCTCCCAAGAGACCCCTCCCCTCAGTGGTCCCCGGGCCCCACCTGCAAGACAGGGGGATTAGGAGGGTCCCCAGAGCTGCCCATCAGTTCTCTCCCCAGACACTCTTTCCAAAAAGGATTAAATAAATATGTCCAGCAGGAGGGGGAGCCCCGGCTTTCACTGCCCGCTGGCGGGAAATTAAATAATGCTCATTTCTGCTGCTGTGAGCTGAACAAGGCTGGCCAAGCCACAGGGCCGGGCCTGGAGGCGGCTGCGATTGGCAGCTCGTGGCGAGCCCTAAATCAGAGGAGCCGATGAAATTTCTAATAACAGGAGCGCGACTGGCATCAGCGTATAAATAAAGTTCCCCTCTTGAAAGGCAGCTTATTCCAGCCTTGCCGCCAAGGATATTAAGCCCGGAGGACTGGCGGCTGCGGCCAGGCTGGACCAAGGCCAGAAGCCAGCTGGGCCCGGGAGGCGTGAGTTCTTCCCTGGCGGAGGCTCTGCTGCCCCTGAAACATTGCCTGGGGTGGAGCCCCTGGACGTGCCCAGCCCTGAGCTGGGTGGGTGCATGTTTGCAACAGGAGGGTATTAATTTGCAGGGCAGATTTTATCCTTCCCATTGCCCAGGTGAGCAAACCAAGGCTCAGAGGAATTAGGTGTCCTGCCCAAGGTCATACAGCTGGTAATCGATCCCTTTGCGTGGGTAGAGTGGAAGAGAGGGAGGGATTCAAAGCCAGGTCTGATTCCACAACTCCTCACAGCTGTAAAATGGCCCAAACCACCCTACCTGGGATCTGGGCCACTTCCCAGGGTGGCCTCGCCCTGCTTCTCTGTTCTACTTCCAGGCTGCTCCTTAGAGATGAGCCAGCCCCATCCCTGCTCCCAGGGACCCACAGTCCAGTGGGGGTGGGGCAGACATGTCTACAGAGAACCCTCATGATCTCTTCAAACTGGCCCCAGTCTAGCTGAGTGACTGAGCCCATGTGGTCTGGAACCAGACTGCCAGGGACTGAATCCTGTCTCCACCACACTGGCCATGTGGCCTTGGGCAAGTTACTTAACCTCTCTGGGCTTCCTCATCTGTAGAATGGGGATAACAGTTGATGTGAGAATCGAATAAGATGATTTATGTAGAAGGCTTGGCATAAGTGCCTCGTAAGCATGTGCTTTCATTTCTTACCATCCACCCATCCACCCATCCATCCATCCATCCATCCACCCATTCACCCATCCATCCATCCATCCATCCACCCATCCATCCATCCACTCATCCATCCATCCAACAACCCATCCATCCATCCAACCACCTATCCATTTGCTATTTCTGCCAAAATGCCTGGCACATAATTGGTGCTTTGTACATATTCAATTTCTTATAATTAGACATGCCACTGTATTGCTGAGTACTGTGGGCACTGGCAGGGGAAATTTCTATTTCTTCATAGAAATAATGGGTGTCATAAAGTGATTGTTTAGGGTTACACTCATGAAATCTGAGGCCCCCGGTCCGCTGAGGTTCAGAGAGGACTTTCCCTAGCAGGAGTCACCTCCCCGAGGGCCTGTGGGTGAGGGGGAGGGCCTGTGGGTGAGTGGAAGGGCCTTCCAGGCAGGGGGAGCTGCATGAGCAAAGGCCATGAAACAGGGAGGAACTGCAGGGAGATGCCCTGTGAGGCCCTCTGCAGGCCAGGGTCTAGGACAGGTCAGGAAACTAGGAGGATGTGAAAGGGCTCAGGATCCTGCCTGCCTGTTTTATAGATGGGCAAACTAAGGCCTGGGGAGAGACGAGAGCCAGAGTCAGGGCGGATCCTGGGTTTGCTACCTTCTAGCCCAGTGCTTTCCTCCTAGGAGGAAGAGCTCACTCCAGCTGGGAGATGTTCAAGCCACCACCTGAGCCAGGTGTATGTCTCAGCTCAAGCGAATTCTCTCAGCAGCCCCTGGAGGAGGCACACGGGTCCACTTCACAGAGCAGGAAGCTGGGACTCGGTGGGTTCAGCACAGCTGTCAGTGAAGGAGCTGGGATTCAAAGCAGGAACAAATGCTGGAATCTGGGTTCACGCCCTAGGGCTCTCCTACCTGGGGAGGAGGTGGACAAATAGGAGGTGATGGTGGGGCGGATGGTACTGAAGGGATGGGCAGGACGAGCACACTTTTCCACTCTGTCTTTCTTGGGCCAAGAGTGTCCACTCAGGCCCGGCCACCGCCTGGATAGATGCTCTGGCCCCTCTCCCCTTCTTTGTCCCTGCTCTATTGTCTCCAGATTCTGGTTCCATTTCAGAATCTGACTTCACAGGGCTTGGCCCTTTTGTGCAAACTGCAAAGCCCTTTTCTTTGTGATTATAATTTTTTTCTTTTTCTTTTTTTTTTTTGGAATCCAAAATCTCTTGACAGGAAAATCGCTGCTTGAGGTTGGAGAAGCTTGTTTCCTCCTCCATGCGAAAGCCATTACGGGGCTGTCCAGGACGGAGCCCACGCATGTGTGCACACAGACGGTCCAACTCCCTTCCCTGCACCCTGGAAAAGTGTGTCCAGCTGTCAGGCTGGAGCCGGCCCGGCCGGAGGTAATGCAAACCAGGCCGCCGGGGGAAGCACATTCTTTAATCAGGACTCATGTCCCTGCAGCCCCAGCCCCGCTTCCATCAGGTACCTGCTCTTTCACTCGGGGTGGTGGCTCCTTTGTGGCTACGGATACAGCCCGGGCTGTGGCCTGGTGGTCCCGGGGGAGGGAGGGGTGGAGCGGGGCAGCTTCCTGGCTGGTCCAGGCCCCTCCGTGGAGCTCGGGCTGGGGCATTGGGCAGAGCGGTGCTGATGCTGCCAGGGGTGGGGGGAGGTACCCTCTGAAGGTCAGTATGGAGAGGGGGTGAAGGGGAGAGGAAACGGGGATCTTGGGAGAAAAAGGGAGGACAGGGAGAGAATTGAGAAGGATGGAGGGAGAGTGGGATGGGAAAGTGGAGAAATGGAGAAAGTAAGACAGAGAGAGAGAGACACACACGGAGGGAGCCAAGGAGAGAGAGAAGAAAGAGACAGGAGGAGGGGCAAGTGGAGGCTTAAATGAGGGAGTGAAAAAAAATGGAGAGAGATAAACAGAGAGAGAGAGAGGAGCAATTAAAGGAAAGAAAAGGGAAAAAGATCCCGAGATTATTTTCCAGAAGTCTATGGGGAGGTGGCTGGAATCCGTGGGCTTGGCCTCAGAGAGGCCTGGGTTTGACTCACTTCCAGGCCATGTGACCTTGACGAGTTCCTGCCCCCTCCCAGACCTCAGTCTCCAGATCTGTAAAATGAGCTTACCGAGGCTGAGGCTTCTCCTGGGAACACAGAGGAGGGTGAAAACCGGGTGGCAAGAAGGAGGCTGTGGTTACTTTGTCATGGACTCGGCCTCTATCACAGCCCACGAGATTGGAGGATTTCTCGGCCCTACAGGAACGGGTTGCCAGTCCTTTTGAGAGAAGTTTGATTTCTGTGTTTACTTTGGTGCTGATTCTGACTTCTAGCAGCTAGAGACTAGCTGCTTCCAAGACCAAAAAGATTGCGTGTGTATGTGCACGTGTGTGTACAGGTGTGTGTCCGTGAGTTCACACTCACCATAGTGACACCCCATCCCAAGACCCCACAGCACGCCAGAGTCCCCCGTCATCCCGGAGGGCTGGATTCTGGCCCCGACTGGGGAGTCCATCTCAGGCTCTCAAGCCTACTGGTGATGCTGGTGGATGTCCAGGGCTTGCCGTGGCCCAGCCAAGCCTCTGCCATTGATCGTGGGGACCAGCAAAGAGAATCCAGGTTGAGGATGGTCCTGAGGATAAGAAGGGCAGTGAGATGATGGGAAAGGGAGCCTGAGGTCAGCTAGAGCCCAAGTCACCACCCCAGCTCTGAGCTGCTCGTCCTCATCTGTGAAATTGGTGTAGCATCACCCTGCGGTCTGTCTCATAGAACTGCTGTCAAGACAAGTGCAGCAAAGGAGGTTCTCTGAGCCCCACCTTCCTGGTCCCCATCCCTGCCCATCCCACTGTACCATCCTGCTTGTGCTTGTGTCTCCGCCTCTGGCTGTGAGCCGTGAAAGGGTAGCGACCACACCTGTCTGGCTCACCTGATAATCCAGTGCCCAGTGAACAGGAAGTGCCAACCATCATTAGTGCCTTCCTGCTATGCCCTTCTCCCCGTTTCCAACCTTGTCCAATAATGTGTGTGTCCACCTTGACCTGGAGACCTCAGACCCAGGTGTTTTATCCCAGCCCCTCCCCCATCCCTCTGAGGGTACAAACTCGGGACCTCAGTTTCTCCGTCTGTGAAATGGGCCTAGGCGTGCCCATGTTGCCTCTCCAGGTTGTAGGGAGGATAAGGGTAAGGGGAGCTCTGTCTGAGGTTGGTGGGGTGGGGGGCTTGTTCTCGCCGTTTGCAGGAGCACTGGATCAGGAGTCTGGGGGTCTGTGCTCAGAGTGGCAACTAAGAGTCAGTGGGATATGGGGCCTCAGGTTTCTCATCTGTGACGAACCCATCCTGTGCTCTCTCCCCACTCCCAGGTCCCCATGGTCCCTGGTCCTGACTCTGGCCCCACCGCCCCAGCTGTCTTTTATGCTCTTATCTCCCCACTCTGTTCCGCAGCCTTGTCTCTGCCTCTTGCCCCCCAACCCCCGCCCCCCATTCATCCCTTGTCAGAGGTCATGGGTTGGGGAGGGGCCTCCCCTGCCTGCCTGGCGGAGCTTTATCTGTAATCTAATGCTGGCCCCAGGGACAAGGGGTCAGGGGCACTGCTGGAATGAAAGAGGAGGCCAGCGAGGACTTCTTGGAGAGGGAGATGGGGGAAGGGAAGATGGTGGTGGGAGGGTCCGGGCGCTCTCTCTCTATTCTTTGAATGCCCCTTGGCGGGTGAACCTCCAACTCCTTGGGCAAATGATTTATCCTGTTGAAGTCTCAGTTTCCTCCCCTGCACAGTAGGTTCAGAGAAGGATCCAACAAGCCCTTGTACCCCTTACGTGGCTTGACGGGTCCTTGGCTCTTACACTCCACCAGCCACTCTGGTGCCTGCTGAGAACACCGAGCCTCTGAGAGGGGGTCTGGGAGAGGGTGAGCTGGGATTTAAAACCAGTTCTGTGTGTCTCCAGGGCCATGCTTGTACTCCTCACAGCAGACTGGTGGAAGTCAAAGGTCAAAGTCCCAAACCAAGCTTTCCCGAAGTTCCAGGAGGAGAGTGAATTATCTCCCACTCACAGATAAAGGCTCTTCTGGGATGTTGCACCTCTCCCTTGTGGCAGCTTGCAACTTTCCGGAGAAGGTAGCACTTGCAGTATTTAAGAGAGAGTTTTATAGAAAGTAACCACGTGAAAGAGGCAGGGAAGGGCATCTTTGGCAACAGGAACAGCACATGCAAAGGCACAGAGTCATGAAGCAGGATGGTGTTTGCAGAGAAGGTGGTGGTCGTTCTGTGTGCTGGAGTGAAGGATGCTTTTGGGAGTAAAGTAGGAGTACGCATCTGGGGAGGCAAGCCAGGCTGGGGTGCATTTCTGGCTGTTGGTGGATAGTTTTAAGCAGAGCCCCTTTTAGAAAATTCTTCCTGTGGGCGGTGCTGGGCAGATACTCAATTGGCAGGGACAGGTCTGGATGCAGAAGACTAGTTCAGAGGTAGGTGATTGGGGGAGTAAACCAAGCTTGAGAGCCAGATGTTCAGGTGAGATGAGTCCAAGTCCAGACACATTTAGGGGTGAAGTTTGTGGCATAGCATCTGTCAGTGGGAAGGGTGATGGAGCAGGAAAAGTTGAGGGTAATGCCCAAATCTCTGGCTTGGGCAGCTGCGGGGAAGGGGCGGGTGTTCCATGAGATGGGGGTGAGTAGGCAGTTTCGGGGCAAGGAAAATGAGTTTAGATGGACACATGTCACATCTGAGGAGTTGGTGAGTGTATCAGTTATCTATGACCACAATAATGCTGCATAACAAACAGCCACTAAAGTTCAGTGGAATTCAGTGATCAATAATTATTCAGCTTGTGTGTCCATGGAGTCCAGGTGATCTGAACTGGGCTGGGCTGATCTTACCTGAGACGGTGCAAAGTCCTGGAGGGGACCGGCTGCCAGCTGATCTAGGCTCAGCTTCACACATCCCATACTCCAGCATGCTAGCCTGAGCGTGTCCTCATGGTCTCGGCGGAGATGCAAAAAGCCCAGTCACACAAGTGCTTTTCAAGCCTCTGCTTGCATCATGTTTGCTGACTTCCCATTGGCCAAAGCAGGTGGCTGAGCCTAGAGTTGGGGTGGGGGGAGGGCTCTGCAAGTCACGTAGTCAAAGGCATGGATATAGAGGGGGAGAAAGATGGCGGCCAAGAGAGGGTGTCCAACCAGCCACGTGGAGAAACCAGAGGACTGTTGCGTATCCAGGACTGGAGATTTGAGGCTGTTGATCATGGACAGTCCCTGAGGCCATGGGAGGGGAGGGGTTGCCCAGCGGAGCTGGATCTCTGGGTGATCCTCTCCTTTCCTGCCACCTCCCAACCCTCTTCTGCATCTCATGGGAGAGAAAACCTCAGAGCTCAGATGGCCACGGAGGCCTCACCTGGCACGCATATAGTAGGTGCTCAACAAAAGGCCAGCAGAAGGAACACAGCTAGGCAGGCTGGACGATTAACCCCTTGTGGGTCAGCAGGTAAATGCTGGTGCCGATGCACATAGTGGGAGGCTATGGAAGCAGGTATGACCCAGAGGCGCCCCACCCCACAGGGGAAACACCCACTCCAGGTCCTGCTTTGAACAAAAACGGTGGTCCATTTTCAGACCAGAACAGCATTTGACCTGAATGAGTTCACTCGTCTCCAAGGTTCTAGACCCTTCTGCTCTATCTCATTCCCTCCTCCCAACAGTCCCAGGAAGATGCAGACCCCCCCGCCCCACCCATTGCAGCTGGAGATCCTGGAGGAGCAGCAAAGCCCAAGCTCACAGGGGCAGCTCAGTGGCAGAGCTTGGAGCCCAGTGTCACACGCCCAAACCTCAGCTCTCCCAACCGCAGACCCCGGCCCCGCTCTGGGGGGCTTCACCCTGTATGCTGTGGCACGGAATCCGTGGTTCAGCGGGGGAGTGTTTAGTCAGGCAGCTTGCCTGGATGGTGACCTCCCACAGAGCCACCCAGCCCTCACCCTCAGCCAAGACTGATTTCCTTGGAGGGATTTTTTTTTTTTTTAAGGCAAAAAACAGCAGGAAAATCTCTCTCCCGCTGCTTCGTGTATTTCCTTTATAGTTTCCTTTGTTCTATATTTAATTTTTTGTTTTAAACCCAGTTGAAGAGGGATGGGCGAATCACCGAGGGTTATTGATTTATTATTTATGGCGACTCGTACGTTGCTTTAATCGTGTCTTCTGTCCCTGAATATTCTGCATAGTTGAAGGACAACCCAAGGAAATTGTTTGAGGCATCAGAGGCTCCTGTTTATTTCTGCCTTGCAACCTGTTGGAAGAAAACGAGGCTCATTTTGGGGGGTATGCTGGCTCTTAGCTTTTCTCACAAGGGCAGAGATGTGACCCTGGGCCTCAGCTGAGGCAGAGGAATGAGCCTGGGGTAACCTCTCCTTGGTGACTTGGTGTGGCCTTTGGGCAATGCTGAGGGGTGTCACGAGGCTGCTTGTTAGTCCCCCAGCTAAATGGGCCCCAACGTCTGTGTTTTCTGGTTAGTCTGGCTTCTTCCCCTCCAATTGCTACAGACACTCAGCTCCCTGCCACACCTCCAGCAGCACTCATGCAAACAGCAGCCCTCTTCCAAAACCCCAGTACAAATAATAACAACTAACAATGCATAAGGACTGATATTTGTTGAGAGCTTTGCCATAGGCAAATGCCAAGTGTCTTTTATATGAATCGTCTTATTTGGACTCAGCCCCTTGAGGGGGGTTTTGTTTAGTCCCATTTTACAGGTGAAAACACTGAGACCACGAGGAAGTGAGGAACTTGCCCGAGGAAGCGGTGGAGCCGGACGGGAATCTGGTGCTGCCTCTGAAGGCTGAGCTCTTATCTAGGAGCCTAACCACCTCCCTGGAGGACCGAAGCAGCCAGGCAGGGAGCCCGTAGCACATACAGAGGGAGGTCCACTCTGTGCGTGCCCAGAGCCCAGGTGCTGGGCTCTGGAACCAGGAAGGCTTCCTCCTTGCTGCCCGGAGTGATGGTGCCACCAGCACTTGGTCAGGGCCCTGGCTCCCGGCTCTCTCTGGGATGCTGCTCTCTGCAGTCAGGGCTTCCTGTGCTGGACACTGCGTGACCAGGCAACCCGCAGCTTCTGACTTTAGCAAAGGATGCCTCTGGAAGCCACAGAACCATGTGTGAGTATGAACACTGGAGAATGTGAGTGTGTACACTGGAGAGTGTGAGTGTGTACGAGAGTGTGAACACGTGACTTATGGGTGGCTGGAGGTACATACGGGGACAGCAGTCAGCAAAGACCCACTGCAGTCCCCAAGGACACTCCTGATGCTGGCTTCTGCTCTGTGCTGTGGGGCTGAGGACCCAGTCTTGCCCCGGCCCATCCCTTTCGCCCTGGCATTCAAGGATCTCACCGCACAGCTCCCTACTCCTGCCACTGCCACCTTCCCACCATCTCCCTCCAAATGCCCATCTGCCTCTTCTCACGTGCCACCTTTTATTTTCCCACCTCCACACATCTTCCGCTGCCCTTGCCCTTGAAGATAGCTTTCTCACAATCTCCTTCTTTCCAAATGCTTTCCACGCCTCAAAATCCTGTTCAATTAGCACCTCTTCCGTGAGATACATATGGAGAGATGCTCCCTTCGGGACTCTCAAAACACAGTCTTTGTCCCAGAGCGTGATCCTCACAAGGATGGGAGTTTGTCTGGCTCACTGCTGTGTCCCATGTCTGGGGCACCACCTGGCACAGGGGATGTGCCCAGGAGGTACTGGATGAATCCGTGAGTAAATCCCTTCTCTCCCCTGCTGTGCCATCCGCTTCAGGAGGTCAGAAACTATTGGGAAAAGGAAAAAGCTGGGCTGTTGGAGTCAACAGACTGGGTTGGAATCCTGGATTCCCCGTCTATTAGCTGTGGGACCCTGATCAAAATATACTCTCCAGGGCTTCCCTGGAGGCGCAACGGTTGAGAGTCCACCTGCCGATGCAGGGGACGCGGGTTCGTGCCCCGGTCCAGGAAGATCCCATATGCTGCGGAGTGGCTGGGCCCGTGAGCCATGGCCGCTGAGCCTGTGCGTCCGGAGCCTGTGCTCCGCAACGGGAGAGGCCATGGCAGTGAGAGGCCCGCGTACCGCAAAAAAAAAAAAAAAAAAAAAAAAAAAAAATATATATATATATATATATGTATATATATACTCTCCAAACCATTCTTTCTATATCTGTGAAATGGCAATAATTATACTTCCCTGGACAATTGCATGGCACCTGGCACACCCTGGCACACCATTAGTGCAACTGATGGGAAAGAACCAGGGGCCAAGGACATCTCACCTGGAACAATGGGAGAAGGTGTCTTAGAACCGACAGGACCACGCCCCCCACCCCCACCCCGGCCCCGCCTTGTCAGGATTGGTTTGCACATGTGCTGAAGAAAACAGTGTTGGATATGGTGATTGCAGGCAGCCAGTCAATTAGCTGGTGTTCAGGAATCTGATCATAGCAGTCAATCGGTGATTGCCAATCTGCATATTTATTCAGTATCATTAATTATGCATCATGCAGCATTAATCCCTGTCATATGCGTGTGTGCATGCTGTGGAACAAGGCTTCGGGTTGTGTCTGGAGGAAGCTGCTGGCATGGTGTGTGTTGGGGATGAGGGACACATACAAGTGGTGGCAGCCAATTGGCACAGAAGCAGACTGAGTGCTGTTTTGCATCGGCCACAGAAACTGGGCCTGGTCTGGCTCTTTATTTAAACCTGGTGTTGCAAACTGGTGGATGGCAGGGCTGAGCCAGGCTACAGATGTGTTTTATTTTGCCTGAACAGTAATGAAAAAAAAATGGAAATAATGCATTTAGTGTGGGCATGCCAGTTTGCCAGCACCCCCACTCCCCCTTATTGCTTCATATACCACTTACTTTACTCCCTGAGTTTCCTGCTTGGCCCCTGGGGGCATTTGAATTGGTCACATGTAGATCAGAGTGTCCTAAGTCTTTTAAAAATTATTGTCCCCCTAAGGAACTGTCTTAGACATTTTCCCTGACTTGTCCCTTCTCCCTCTGGTGAATTTTTTTTTTTTTTTAAGATGTTGGGGGGTAGGAGTTTTACTAATTTATTAATTCATTTTTTTTGCTGTGTTGGGTCTTCGATTCTGTGCGAGGGCTTTCTCTAGTTGTGGCAAGCAGGGGCCACTCTTCATCGCGGTGCACGGGCCTCTCACTATGGCGGCCTCTCTTGTTTCGGAGCACAGGCTCCAGACGCGCAGGCTCAGTAGTTGTGGCTCACAGGCCAAGTTGCTCCGCGGCATGTGGGATCCTCCCAGACCAGGGCTTGAACTTGTGTCCCCTGCATTAGCAGGCAGATTCTCAACCACTGTGCCACTCCTCTGGTGAAATTTTAATACCACAGATATATTGAATAACTGTTTCATATTCTGTATGTATATCTGTAAGATTTTTTGGTTCCCCAAGGGGCAAAGTTCACCCTTGCTGAGAATGCATCCTCTAGGTTGTAAGGTCTCTCTGCCTGTCTCTGGTTGCTCGCATGGTAGGGCAGGGATAGGAAGAGGGCTGGCAATGAGGGGTTGGATTTGTATAAATCATTTCTCTTTCCTCTTCCACTGGATGAACCCTCCATATGGGCTCCACGGCTCTCCTTACTTCCCCCTAAACTAGCTCCGGGAGGTCCATATTCTACTCATATGGTGGTGCTGCCGTCCACCCCCACCCCCATCCAAATACTCAAGACACAGATCAGACGTCCTCTCCTCCAGAGTTTGGCCAGTTAAAACAATTAACAATTGTTAAAACAAAAGAGTAAAAACAAACAAACAATTAAAACAATCGTACAGAGTATTTTAGTATCAGAGGAGGAAGTCTCCTTGGGAATCACAATTTCTCAACTTGTACTTTGCAGATGAGTAAATGGAAGCTCAGAGAGGGCAAAGGATTTGCCCAAACCTGCACAGCAAATCAGGAAGAGGTAACGACCATGACCAGATTTTAAAGCCAATACTTCCCATCCACCCCATTTACTCACTAAGGCAGGTTTGTTCACCCTTGCATCATCTGGGCCTGGCACAGGGAGAGTCACAGTGCACATCAACACGTGAATACATTAAAAGCTCTGACAGGTCCTGCAGGAAACAAGCAATTTTAGTTTTGCGTAATGCTGCTTTCCTTGATCTTGTGTTTGATCACAGACTGTAAAACTTCTACATGCCATGTACTTGGGCACCAGAAGATAAAACCATAGTCTTAAAATAGCCCCAAACTGGAAACAACCCAAAATCCATCACTAGTAAAATAAAGAAACTCTTCTATGTTCACACAATGGGATATTATATGGCAGTGAAAAATGAATGGCCTATAGCTCCTGGCAACAACATGAATGAAACTTACTGCACAATGTTGAAGGCAAGAAGCCAGACACAAAATAATACTGACATGATTACTACTATTATTCCATTTATATAAAATCCAGAAATAGTCAATACGAAGCCATGTTGTTCTCAGGTCTAAAGAAAACCCAAGGAAGTGATGATCATCAGAGTCGGGGGGTGGGAATGAAATCTCACAGGGAGAGGGGAGGGAGAGGCACGGAAGAGGGGCAAGCAGGTGCTTCCGAAATTTCATTTCTTGTCTGGTACATAGGTGTTTGCTGGATCATTAATCATTAAATTGTGCTGAACTACATTTTCTGTGCTTTGCTGTATGTTAGTTATGTTTCACGATTGAGAGAATAAAAAATGCTTGTGCCAGCTTTGGCTCTAGGGGCAGGAGTAGAGGCTGGGAGGCCAGAGGGGAGGCTGCCACAGCCACCAAGGCATGAGACAATGGTGGCCTGGACTGTGTGTGTGAGAGTTGGGGTGGGGGGGTGGGCGAGTGGGACAGAGAGAAGCAGAGGGATTCCAAAGGGACTTAGCAGATAATTTGGCGACCCCCTACCCCCCACCACCACAGCGTGCTCACCGATGCATTTGGCTTCTGGCTTTTAACCACACCCTCGGGGACCTCTTCACCATAGACCTTGGTCATCAGAACAGGGAGGCCAGACGGGGTGCCTGGCAGGGGGCAGGATGTGGAGAGCGTTGGAGAACCCCACAGAAAGGTAGCCAGGAAAAGAGATGGGGAACTGAGTGCAAAGAGAGAGCGGTGAAGAGGCCATTGCTCAGAACTGTCAGCATGTGGGCCCCAGGCACCCAGCGTTCCATTAGCTGTTTCTTGGGATCATTTTATTGGCCCATGTGCACAGGTGGGGTGGCGGGCTGGCCAGGATGACCTGTGCAGATGTGGCTGGAGAAGGGGGTGGTGATCAAGGATGGACCTAACCCCGGCCCACAGGCCCCTGCCCAATCCTTATTTTCTAGTGCCTTCTCTCCTGCCTCCTGGGGACAGCCACAGTGTTTTCTGTCTGGCCGGCCATGCCTGGCTGTGCTCGGGAACACAGGCCCCTTCAGAGGTGCCCCCCGAGTCGGCTGAGCTGTCCGAGCCCTGACAAACTCTTGAGGGAAGCGGGCGTCGCAGCCCCAGCTGTGTAAATGTTTTTGGTTTTCCTGCTGAGGCTGGGGGTTGAGTCAGTGCCAAGACAAGCCTCGCTTGAGTTTTCTTTGGCAAGGCGGCCCGGCTCAGGAATGTCAGGCGAACTTTCCAAATGGGATGGTTTGTCGGTGGGACCTCAGGCTGAAAGCTGAGCCCTGGGTACACTCTGGCATCATCTAATTGCTGCATCCCAATTAGAGTCGAGAAGCGGTGGCCCGGCCTGCTCAGATGGGAGCTATTTTCTCTGCTCACCCTCCTCCTGCCGGGAGGGGCTGGGGCCGTTTAGGAGGCTCTCTGTGGGCTCCTCAAGTGGGCCTGGGTGGGAGGGTGGTTTTCACCATCCACGGGGTGATGGAGTTTTCGGGGGGGTGGGAATGTGAACTCCATTCCGGGCCCCGGCTGTGAAGTTGTGAGAAAAGCCCACGGAATCACTGTGAGGTGTACGTTTTCCTTCTTCTTGTTGAACCCCACTTGGTTAATGATGACTTGGACCTTCCTTGGTACATCTCACAGCAGAGAAAATCTAGAGCAGGGCTTCCAAATGCAAAATCCTCCAGGGGCGGGTGAATTACCTAAATGAGTGAAGCTGGCCGGGAGTGAGGCTATACGGAGGGGTGGGGACTGGGGCAGACGGGCGAGCTCCTGCCGCATCCCCAGGGGTGGATGCTTCTTGGCTTCAGCTGACCTTGGCTCTGGCTGAATGTGATTCTGATGTGGCCCAAACTTCTGAAGTTCCAAGAGAGATCCAAAAAAAAAAAAAAATTCTATATTTTAAGTGAAATCCCTCAATCTTGAAATGTTGGCAACTAATTCAGTTAGAAAAAAAAATTGGACGAAGGGCCATGTCAGCCAAACCAAACACATCTGGGAGCCGGATGAGGCCTCCAGACCATGCATGTGTGACCTCTGGGCTCTAATTTCCTGACCCGTGACTGCAAGCTGAGGGGACAGATGGAAACAGCAACTTCATCCACAACAATGACAAGAACAAAAGCCTTTTGTCTGTGCTCTGGGCTGACCCAGGTGTGGTGCTGAGCACTTTATATGCTGCACTTCCTTTAATTCTCACGCCAATCTGATGGGCAGGCATCACCATGCCCACTTCACAGATGGGAAGACTAAAGTCTCCAGGGAGGGATGTAATTTGGCCAAGGTCACACAGCTGATAAATGGCAGAGCAAGGATTTGATCCCGGGTCTGTCTGACTCCCAGCACTGGGCTGAAGTCATGAGATTTGCTTTCTTGTTGTTGTTGTTGAATTCATTCACTCTTTCATCTTTTCCGTAAACCTTTATTGAACTCTTACTATGTGCCAGGCACTGTGCTCAGTGCTTTGCAAGGATTAAATAAGGGAATATACGCAAAGGGCATAGAGCATGTAGTAAGTGTCCAGGTTGTTAGCTACCTACATGGGGTGTGTCCTGCCCAGGCTATGGGAGCAGGGGTCGGGGTGGGGGGTGGGGGAGATGGAGTGTGGAGGAGGTTGAAAACTATGAGTAATGTGTAGCCTCTTCTTTTTTTTTTTAATTGAAGTCTTGTTGGTTTACAATATTGTGTTAGTTTCAGGTTACAGCAAAGTGATTCAGTTATGTGTATATATATATATATATATAATACATATATAAGAATATATATAAAAATATATTCTTTTTCAGATTCTTTTCCATTATAGGTTATTACAAGATATTGTATATACTTCCCTGTGCTATACAGTAAATCCTTGTTTATCTATCTTATATATAGTAGTGTGTATCTGTTAATTCCCTACTCCTAATTTATCCGTCCCCCCCTTTCCCCTTTGGTAACCATAAGGTTTTTTTCTATGTCTGTGAGTCTGTTTCTGTTTTGTAAATAAGTTCATTTGTATTATTTTCTTAGTTTCCACATGTAAGTGATATCATATGATATTTGTCTTTCTCTCTCTGACTTACTTCACTCAGTATGATCATCTCCAGGTCCATCCATGTTGCTGCAAAAGGCAATATTTCATTCTTTATAATTGAAGATGCCCAGCCTCGTGGGTCTCAGCTAGATGCTTCATTGACTCTATCCATGAATCCGGGATTGACTCATCTCTAATCTGTGAAATGGGTACAATATGGACCTAATCAGAGTCACTGGGCACAGAAGTTCAGCTCGGGGTGGGAAAGCTCTAGATGGTATGTACTAGGAGGTGGCCCTGCTCATCTTGGTCCCCCAGGGGCAACGGTGATGCTTGTGAAGGTGACTAGCCAATTTGGGAAGCTGGTGGGCTTGTGCGGAAGCCAGCCAGCCCTGCAGTATTGAGGAGGCAAAGTCGGGGGGCAAGGATGGCACCAGCTGGGGCTCTGAGTTCTTCTCTGTGGGGTCAGAGGAGTCTGGACAAAGGTCCCCAGAGCAATCTGACATTTACAATTTGCAAAGCACTTTACAGTTTGCAGGGCCAGACGGTGCAGCCAGCTCTCCCCTGCTCTCCAGCGTTCGCTGGCTCCCCTTTGCCTCTTATGTTGCCCACAGTGAGCCTTGGATAAGAGTTTGAATGTGTGAGTGCACATGAGCAGGACTGGGCCAGTCCTTACTCATCCACCTGGTCATGGCTTCAGCTCCACGTGGAAGGCAGTTTGGATGGCGTTGGGTGGAGAGAGTCCAGAACCTGGCATTCTGGTAGAATTCCAGGGGGATCCAGGAGTTGGGGATGCCATGTAGAGAGGCAAGGTCAATCCAAGTGCTGACTTCTGGGTTTTATCTTGGTCCCATTTAACGACAAGGATTCCTGCTGGGAGAATACCTTCACAAGCTCGGGCTGCCATGACAAAATTACCACAGACTGGGTGGCTTATAAACAGACATTTATTTCTCACAATTCTGGAGCCGGGAAGTCCAAGGTCAGGGTGCCAGCATGGTCAGGTTCTGGGGAGAGCCTTCTTCTGGGTTGCAGACTACCCACATTTTGCTGTATCCTCACGTGGCAGACCCAGGAGAGGAAGCAAGCTCTCTGGTGACTCTTATAAAGCCAGTAATCCCATCATGAGGACACCACCCTCATGAACTCATAAATCCTAATTACCTTCCAAAGGCCCCACCTCCTAATACCATCCCATGAATTTGGTGGAGCAGGGGAGGGGAGACAAACATTTAGTCCATCACAGGGAGGGAGATCCCTCAGGCTAGGGGTGAACACCAATCTTGACAAAGACACCCACCATATTTTATGTTTATTGAGTGTTTATTATATCATGGGTACACTGGAACTTCACTTGCCTATCATACCCATTCTACAGAAGGGGAAACTGAGGCTCAGAGTGACATCATTTAGCAGATGAGTGGTGAAGCCGTATCTTGAACCCAAGCCTGTTTGCATCCAGACACTGCTTTTAGGAGCACATCCTGTTTGCCCACAGTCCTTGACAAAGCAGACAATACTGCCAAACCCACTTCACGGGTTGGGGAGGAAGCCCTTCCACAGGCCCACAGCAGTGCAGAGTGAACCCAGGACTCAGGTCCTCTTCCCAGCATCATCATCCCACAGCCCCAGCCCCCTGCCGTTGCCAGTTCAACCAGTGCTTCCCATCCACCCATTGGATGAGGTTAAAGCCTGATGGGACATGAACTATCTAACCAGCAGGGTTTCTAAGGGCTCCCTGAAGCCCCCAGGCTGAGGGTATGCAGGGTGGGCTTGCAGCCTCTCCTCAGGGGCTGTTCCAGAGCCCGGAGCCCAGCTAGCCTCGAGAGGTGGGTGATTTGGAATCAGAACACATGGCTCTTGCTGGTATGTAATGAGCAGGGAGTGAGCTGGTAGATATGCTAATTTCATTATTCATGTACATAATTATAATCTAGAAGTTGGCAGCTTTCTAGGTAATGACAGGAGGGAAGGGGAAATTTACCTAACTTTTGTAATATATGTGTAGTATTATTTAACTCTTAAATTAAGGGACTTAATTCATTGCACGAGGCCCACAGATGTGAGGCACTGATGCAGAACTTCACCATGTCTCTCCACCCAGTAATCCTCCCTTCCTTCAACAATTATCCACCATGTGCCAGGCCTTGTGCCAGTTTGAGGGTTGCTACGGTGATGGAAGCCCAGTCGGATGCCCTCGGCATCTCATGGTCCAGGATGCAGATGAGTGAAGCCAGAATTTGACAGCGCGGCGTGAGAGGGGCAAGATGCAGGAAAAGCAGGGAGTCAGAGAGAGCTTCCTGGAGGAGGAGGCATCAGCACTGGTCTTGAAAGGTGATGAGTAAGAGTTGTCCATGCTGAGAAGAGAGGAAAGGCATGTGAGATGGGCGGTAGGTAGCTTGGGCCAAGGCCAAGAGGGGAGACCCTGCGACATTTTTGAGGATGCTGGGCTGGAAAAATGGGAGGGAGGACTGGTGTATGGCTCTGAGAACAGGCCTCTCCAGATTCAAATCTTAAAAGCAGACGTGCTCAGCCTCACTGGGCACCCCTGCGTGCCGGTTGCTGATGTGTCTGGGTCCCATCCTCTCTCCCCACCCTCCCACTGATAAGGCCTGGGAAAGGGCCATGGCAGGGGGGCTCTTTGAGGCCCGTTTGGTGCCTGCTGGCCATTGGCGGAACACTCAGCTGGGGGAAGTGGGGCTCAGGCCTGGAACAGCCCTACAATGGGCGAGTTTGGAGCTCAGCCCTCTGAACTGGGTGGGGGCATGTCCCGGAGTGGGGCCCCTGCCGTCCCCAGCAGCCCTGCGAACAAAGCCAGCTTTGGGCTTTCACCCAGCTGGATGCGGGGTTTGCAGAGGGACCTGGTCCCGATGGGGGTGTGAAATTCTTGATTAGGGCTGGCCATGGCCTGCCCCCCGCCACATTCGGAGGAGAGGGAACAGCTGCACAAACACAGGCTCAGGCAGGGAGGCAGCCGGGATGTGAGAAGCCGTCTGTCCGGCTGCTGGCGCTCACGGACGCTTTCCTGGGAGAACCTGCATGTGTGTGGCACTTGGGCCTGCGTTCTGGTGGCCAGAGGGTGGGAGGTCACCGCTTGTCTGTGCGTGTGCACGTGGGCAGAGGTGCATGCTGAGAACGTGGCTGAGTGTGTGGAACATATGTCAAGTTATGGGTATGTCGACCGTGAGTTCACACGCATGTGTAAATGCAAATGACTGGGAGCGTGCGTGAGTGTGGGTGTGTGCACTAAGCACACATGTATATGCGCGTGCACATGGGCAATTGTGCAGACACACACATGCAAATGGGAGTGAGGTGTGGCATGTATGCACATGTGTGCTTACACTGGCACATGTGTACAAGAAGTGGATGTGTATGAGCACATGTGTGATTGCTTTGGAGGGTGTGTGGGTAAGTTAGGTTGTATGCATGTGCATGCATGTGTGATTGTGATGGCCCGTGTGTATGGAAGACATAGGTGTGTGTGATCGTATTTTCTATGTGCATGTATACACATGTGTGAGATTGTGTTGGCCTGTGTCTACGTGTATATATAAGTTATAGTGTGTGTGTGTGTGTGTGTGTGTGTGTGTGTGTGTGTGAGATGCTTGCCCTGGAAGAAGGGGCTTATTTGGCATGTCGTGGCAGGTGAAGGTCTGAGTCAGGGTTCAGGGCCCATGTGCCAACCACATGGAATGTCACCACCTCCTGGAGTGCCTGTTCCCTCTGCTCGGCCGCTGGCATCTCCCCCAAGGCCCCAGTTCCTCCCTCTGGCTAGTCCTCTGTGGCTGCGTTCCTTGGAGGGAATGGTTTGTTTTCCCTTCCAGTCCATCCTTCTATAATTGTTTCCATGTATTTCCCTTGATTTGTAGTTTGCAGTCCATCCCCGCCCTCCTCCACTCCCCTGCCCAGGACCTAGCTCCATTCTGGGACCGCAGATGGAGGGCCCGCAGCTGGGCAAGGAGACAACGGAGCTAGATGAGGACCACAACGCACAAGGCGCCTCTCCAGTCACGGAGCCCTCCCAGGTCTGCTGGAAAGCTAAGACTTTTACATGAAACAACAGGACCCTGGGATCTATTATGTCCATTGATTAGACAATCTGCCTGAGGCTCATAGAAGGTGGGCAGCTGGCAGAGCCCCTGGGAACCCCAGCTGGGATGGGAACTTAGATCCGATTTCCTAATCCATGCCCCGTCATGCCTTTCCCACTGCCTCATGGACCCACCTCACTGCCCCCTTCCTGGCCACTCTTTCTCCACCAGACCTTCCTCTGCAGGAAAGGGGAAAGGATTCAGGATGAGTTTGCAGTTCTGCAGGTTAAAATGGAGACCAAGGAAAATTTGTACGATTCCACTTTCCACATCTCTCTGGATCCCTCACTCAGCCCGTAATGTATTCCCCCTTCTTGCTAACACACTTTTTAAAATGTTAATAGACTGTAAATTACTTTTCTTTTTATACTTCTTAAAATAAGCGTTTCCTCTTGTGGATGGCAAGGCAATGCTGGAGTTACGGGCTTGGTTTTATTACTGTCGAGATGAGATGGACTGGAGAGAGCTCATACAGCTTTTATAGGAACTATTTTATTTATAAGAATTTTCCTAATGTCAGATGGATGTGACGTGCCTGGTTTCCTTCTGCCCAGCCTTGAGAGAAGAGGGGAATATAGCATGGCTGGGGCCTGGGTCAACGTGTCTTTGCCTTGGAAACTCCAGACCTGTGGACGGAATCTGTTCTTTAGCAGTCCTAATACAATCGTCTTCTAGTTTCTACTTGCACACTTCTGGTGATGGGGAACTCACTTCCTACCGAGACAGCCGGTCTCCAGTGAAAGGTCTAACTCCTTTCCTACATTAACATCACTTACTGGTCCTAGCTCTGCTCTCTGGAACTAGAGAGGAAATACTAGTGTCCCCACAGAACACTTGGGAACCTCCCAGGGATATGAAGGTGGCCACCATGGCCACCATGCCTTTTTCTGCATCTTCATTTCTCTGCATGAAATAGCTCCCCTGGTTCTTTAAATATTTCTCCCTCACTTCATCATCTCACCCATCCTCCAAAACATTCAGATATTTTTCCTCCAAGGTCAGAGGATTATTTTAGCTTCTCTCAATTACCAGGACCAGCATTTCCCATTACCACACCTGGGAAATCCCAATTCTGGTCATGTTTGTAAAGATGACCTGCTCAAATGAATTTGGGGAATGCTGGGCTAAAGAAATAGAAACAGGTTCCTTTGCAGCAGGACTTATCAGAGCCTTTATACAATGAATACACATGGCGACTCTCCAAAGTGAGTGCAGTAGGCAGCATATTACAAACTCAAGAGACTTGGAACTATGGATTTTTAAAAGACATCCCAGAGGGTATGCGTACCCAAAACTGTTTGGAAATGCTCTACGGTGGTGAATTTCAAACAAAAAATAATGCCCGTTAGCTTATAGAAAACCAGCACGTTGGCTCTGGCATAACAGTTCCCCGTGGTGGTCTCTGCTTTATTGTGGCCCCCTTGGGGGGCCAATGCAAGGATGGCAGATTCTCAGCATGGCGGTGGGAACCTTGCCTCCCCCGTGCCAGGTTCGGTTTTCCTGTTACTAACCTTTCAAAGTCACCTCCAGGCTCTGTCCTGCTGGGAAGCTATGGTTTGGGGCAAGTGGGTTTGGGCTCATGGGACAAGTCATGTTAGAAAAGGAATCCAGCTCCGCCATGTATTACCTATGGGACCTTGGCAATGACTTCACCTCTCTGACATTCAGACTCCTCATCTACGATCTGGGATTCATCTCAGAGCCTTCTTTGTGGGGCAGACGGAGCCCGATGCCTGGCACAGAGGAAATGCTTGAGAAATGTCAGTGGCTCATTCACAGCTTTCGAAAGACCTCATCTGGCGCCATCTCCTCCCAAGCCTCCTCACTCCTGCCAGGCTTACCTTCCTGCATGGCCTCAAGTGTGCCAAGCCTGCCCCTACCTCAGGGCCTTTGCACACAGTGCCCTTTCTGCTTGGAACACACTTTCAGGCTGTATCCTCATGGTGCATGGGAGATGCTCAATAGACAATGGCTGAACTGCTGTGAGTTGATGGTCCTTACATTATCTTCCCCCCTCCGAGGCCACCCAGCTCATGCCCACAGTCTGGCGAGGCCTGAAATCTGCCGTTGTCCTGCCTTGAGAGAGCAAGCAGGCCCTCGCACACATCCACCCCCAAATGCCCATTTGAGCAGCTCTCAGGAGCCCCTGGTGCAGGGAGGTTGTCGGTTGGGGGTTGGCAGTCACACACCCTGGCCACCCAACCCAGCCCATGGCCCCTGCCAAACGCAAGTGATGTGATCAGGGCAGATTGCTGTCCCTTTCCCAGTTGCCCGTGCTGGCCACCAACTGAATCAATCTTGAGCAATTGGCCACAGGCTTGTTTCCTTAGAAGTGATGTTACCTCTAATTATCTCCGACAGGATGTGATGCAGGTTCCTCATTTTCCCTTTTCAGCTCATCAGAGCAAGTGTGTGCACCACGGCTGAGATAATTGAATCTTCTTTAAACCAACAGGCTGGAAGGGGGGTGGTCTGGCCTCCCCCGGGCTGAGCAGGCCTCCTATCATGATCCCATGAGGCCAGTCTGGGGCATCTGCTGAGAACAGGGCAGTGTCTACGACCCCAGAGGCTCTGCTCACCCAAACGTCACCTGCCATTGATCTATAGCATACGCGATATTCCATTGTTTGTTGAGGGGGCATTGGGGTTGAGAGCCCAGTGGTCTGGGTTCAAATCCCAGATGGACCACTTTAGAGCTGAGTGATCCTGGGAAAGTTGCTTAACCTCTCTGTGCCTAAATTTTCTGTTTTTTTCATCTGTAAAATGGAGGCACTGGTCGTATCTCACGGTTGTATGTAGAAGAGTACCTGGCACATAGTAGATGCTGTGTCAGTGTGGCCACTATTATTGTCAAGAGCCCCCTTTTTGGGGGGTGGGGTCGTGGGCAGAGTTGGGAAGGTGATTTTATGGAGGATCTATCTCCTTTGGGAATTATATTTTCAAGTTAACCTTTCGACCCTTTGGGCTGATGCTTCTGGGAAATGGGTGAATCCAATCATGGCTGTAGAGAAACAGAATTCGAGAGACAGAACTTGGGACTGGAAATGGTAAAATAGTATGAGTTCCAGGAGGTCATTTGGACCAACCCTCTTGCTTTTCAAATGGGGAAACTGAGATCCACAGCAGAGTAAGGACTTGCCCAAAGTCACATGGGGAGATGGTGATAAACTCGGTGGGAACCTAAGACTTAATGAAACTCGTCAGGATAAAGAAGATGCATTTATTGAGCACTTATTCTGTGCAGAGCTGCTTGCACTGTTTTAACCCTATCCACAGCCCCATGAATGAAGTAAATCTGGGTGCTGTCCCCATTTCTCAGATGGGAAAACTGAGTCTCTGAGGTGGTTCTGAGCAGCATTCAGCTTGCAAGTGCAGAAGCGGGATTGGTGTCTCCAGTCCAGATCTGGCATTCATATCCGTTTGGAGGGGCTTGGAGGATGGAGTGAGGCTGGAACCCCTTCTGTAGTTACATAGGAGACCGTCTGCTTCCCTCGGCTGAATAGATGGGGCTCCAGCTATGTGGAACCATGACTCCCAGGTGGAAACCTTACCCTTCAGCGAGGATTGGTCCCCTTTAGTAAGAGGTAGCCCTGGGGGTCTCTCCTGACAAGCAGATACTCTTGTGTGGGCTGGACCAGTGGGGGTTTCCTCCCCAAAGAGACAGTTAAGGTACGGAAGATAATTTTCTCCTTCTTCCACAGCATCTTGATGTCTGTTGGGAAAGCCGGGACACAGCAGGCTGGAGCAGCATTGCCTGATGATGCCTTCCTGCCCACCGCACCCTCCTGTAGGGCCTTTGTCCACACCCGGCCCTGCTCATCTGCCAACCACGGATGTCCTCACGTGCGGGGCACACCGGCCCCTGTGCAAATCTAACCAGGCTGATCCCTGCCCCGGCAGCTGAAAGTCTCCTAATAAGTGTTGGTTTGCTGAACAGGAGAGACCCTTGACATCAGGGGTAGAACTTTCTGGGAGGAAAACACTTCATTTCCAGGGCAAGTGTTGCTCAGCTGCTCTGAGACTCAAACATGTTCTCAGCCTCACTGTCAGCAGGGCTTCAGGACACCAACCACAGGAGGAAGAGGCAGCATGGGTGTGTCCAGCTTCTGGGGCAGTGTGGGGTTGGGGGGCAGCTCAAAGAGCCCTGGACCTGGAGTCCTGAGACCCACATGAGAGAGAGCACTAACATCAACAACAACAATAATAATAACAATGACCAGATGCTTGTTTGTTTACTGAGGGCTTACTATGTACCAGGCATGGTGGGAACATCTGATGCACCCAGCCCTTTGAAGAAAATTTCTACCGTTCCCAATCTGCAAAAGGGGAAATAAGGCTCAGGAGGTTGGAGATGACAGGAAGGCTTCCCTGCGGAAGTGGTACTCTGCCTGGAGTCTGAAGGATGAATTAGATGTTAAGTAAGTGAGGAGGGGGAGGGAAAAACGTTGTAGCCAGCAGGGACAGCATGTGCAAAGGGCCTGTGGTGGGCATAAGCCTGGTGAGGCTGAACCCTGAGAGGAGCAAGTTCCATGTGTCTGGAGGGAGGGGTACTGTGGGTTACAGGGAGCTGACAGGGGGTCGTCCCTGTGGCTCCTGTGGGGTTTGGGCCTTTATTCTAAGACCTCAGAAGTCATGAAAGCTTTAAAGAAAGATGTGACAGGCTTAGATCTGGGTTTCTGAAAGCTCCCTCTGGTGACCCCAAAATTAGGTGGACAGTGGCCTCAGGATGGGAATGCATACAGCTGAGACTTCATGTCAACCAATCTTGCCCAGGGCAGCCCCAGGGGGAGGCTGGGGCCTGCATAGCCTGTTAGGAGGCAGGGAGCCAGGAGCCTCCCTTACCCCCAAGCTGGTGGGCTCATTTACATGATCCCAGCTTAATTCTCCCAGGGTATGCAAATGTATGCAAACCACGATCCAGGAGAGGCAAAAATAGCAGGGCGCATTAGCATCCCCCACAGGAATATTGTTTTATGCAAAAGAGGGCTTGGGGCCTGCTGAGTGGGCGGCAATGGAAGATGCCAGGGAGTCCAACCTCCTGGCCTGTGCCCTCCAGGGTCCGGGCCAGGTCCCTGCTGCTGGAGAGGTTCCAGGGTCCAGGGGCAGGTGGTAGAGGGCCCTGGCTGCCCAGTGTCCAGGGCCCAGGTAAGGTCTCCAGGCTGGGAGGACCCCTGACCTCAGGGCCGCACTTGCCCTGGCCTGGCCTCCACCCTCTGACGGTCTCGGGTCTTGTCTTCCTCCCTCCCATCTTCCCCGTCTGGCTTCTCCCCCTTCTGTTCTCTCAGCAATCTCAGCTTCCTCTTTGCTTCTCTCTGATCTTTTTTTTTTTCTCTTCTCAGCTTCCTCCAGCCCTTCCTTTTCGGTGGCTTCTCTCTGCCCAACCTCCTGGTGCCTCTCCCCTGAGAGTTCGCTCTGAGGTCCTTCTCTTGGTACTTGTCTCTCTCTGGGTCTCCAACTCCAACACGACTCTATCTCTGTGACTCCCTGTCCCTTTTTCCTTATCTGTCTCTGTCTCTCTCTCCATCTCTCTCTGCTTCTGTCTGTCTGTCTGTCTTGGTATGCATCTTTCCCTGCCTGCTGTCTTTCTGGCTCTGCTGGTCCCTCTCTGTTTTGTTTGAATTTGTTTCTCTCTGTCTTTCTGGCTCCCTTGTTCTCTTTCTGTTGCTGCCTCTATGCTGTCTCTGCTCTTTCTATTTCATGATCTTTCCGTGGCTTTTTCTCTGTAGTTCTCACCCCAGCATCCTCTTCCTTCAGGACATCCTGGAGAGCATTCAGGGAGAGGCAGCAGCATCCCTGAGCTCATGTCTGGTCCAGGACCCATGTGGAGAGGTGCAAGGACCCCTCCACACACCTCCAAGTTCCAGTGGGCACCAGACCCCTGACTGCAGCCCAGTCCAGCCAGCTGTGGAGGCCAGTCTGGACAGCTCTGGGTTTTGGGAAGGGGCTGGGTCTTTCCAGATCCCTGGAAGCCTAGGTCTGGCTTAGGTCAGGTCATACTGGCTGGGAGTTGCCTGAGACTGGGGTACTGGGGAGGGAGGGCAGGAATCAGCCAAATCCTCTCTGGACAGCAGCAAGTTCTGGCAACAGACACTTCCCAGCTATGCAACCTCTGCAAACGGCTTCCTCTTTCTGATCCTCAGTTTTCATCTCTTTAAAATGGGTTGATCCTGGTGTCCAAGCCTCGGCCTTGTTGTGGGACTGGCCAGCTGCATTGGCATCATTTGCGATGTGTGGTGAAGCTCAGTAAATACTATCGACAACAGTTATTGTTATCATCCTCGCTCCTGTAGTTCCACTTAAGCTGTCTGTGCCTCAGCATCCTCATCTGGAAAATGGGGAGAGTAGTTCTCACATCATCCGACAGTTGTGAGAACTGGATGAGATAGTTGCAAACCTGGTACATAGTAGGTGTTCAATAAAAGGCCTGTTTTCTTTTTCTTCCTTCTCGGACTAACTGTGTGATTTTGGCAAAGCGCCTGCCCTCTCTGGGTTTCAGTTTCCTCATCTGGAATGAGTGCAGCACAGAACACCCTTTCAGACTGGTTTTGCCTCCTCTGAGGTCTTTTGGTCACACTATACTGGACTGGGGTTCCTGGGTTGGCTGCCAGTCGGTGGCGACTCCACAGTGCCACCAAGTGGTCACCCAGGTCAACATGGTGCAGGCTTTGGGGTCTGGGGCTGGGGGCAGGAGTGGGCCTGACCTCTGTGACCTTGACAGAGCCAACAGACCCATTACACAGAGGGGAAGAAATCTGCCTAAGGGACCACTGGCTTGTGGTTCTGGAGCTGCCTCAGATTGCTGGGTGACCTTGGGTCAGTGCATTCCCCTCTCTGAGCCATGATTTCTTCCCCACATCAGACCAGAACAGAAGCCCCTCCGGCAGCCATGTCTTCCATCCTCATGGCCGGTCCAAGGCTACATTACCTTGATAGTTCACATTTTTATTAGGCACCTACTCTGTGCTATGGACAGGGCAAACAACAACAACAATGACTATGATAATAATAGTAAGTCATCATAAATAATGAGAGCTTATTCTAGGTCTGGCCTTATGCTAAGCATCTGATATGCACCAGCTCATTTAATTAACATGAAGTAGAACTTTCTAAGAACTTTACAGAAATTAAGTCGTTTAATTCTCCCAGCAAAGTGAGGCTCGGGGAGGAGAACTGACTTTTTGTCATTAAATGCGTTCACTATGTTTTTGTTGAGAACCTACTACGTTCTTAGCACTGGGCCCAGTGGTGAAGAACACAGATTCAGTTGTGGCCCCCGTAGGTTCACAATTTAGTGGAGAGACACACAGTAAGCAAAGAAAACAGCAAGGAATACAACATTGGGAAATAAAAGAGATCTAAAGGAAAAGAACAAGGAATGGTGAGAGAGAAGAGGAAAAAAAGCAGGAGAATCAGGGAGAGACAGCTTGGAGAAGGTGGTGTTTAAGCTGAGGTCCAAAGGAGGATTAGGAACCGGCAAAGGGTGGAGTGTAGAGTCTGCTGCAGGAACAACCTGTGCAAAGGTCCTGCGGCAGTGACAAGTTTGCCCCATCGAGAAACTGACAGGAGACATAAGGTAATCCTCGAACCCAGGGTTGCCTCTGCACCTCCAGATTCCCAATGAGGTTCATATCGGGGTTCTCAGAGTCTGAGAAAATCTCCAGGGAGCTTTAAAGAAAACCTTACCCCTGGACCCTCCCCAGGGCAATCCCATGAGACTCTTTGAAGGTGGGGCTGGCTCAGGTAATTATTTTAATCCTCTGGGTGATTTCAGTGGCGCAGACTGGGGGTCCTTCAGACTCCAAGGCTGGGGTCTTGCTAAACTTTCCTGACCCAATGGCTGGGGTACGCACAGGGAGAAGGATTCCTCTTGAGGAATATATTTATCAATA
This sequence comes from Mesoplodon mirus, assembly GCF_964341445.2. Classification (NCBI taxonomy): domain Eukaryota; kingdom Metazoa; phylum Chordata; class Mammalia; order Artiodactyla; family Ziphiidae; genus Mesoplodon; species Mesoplodon mirus. The sequence continues at coordinate 21,309,549 of NC_138989.1, read as the reverse complement.
ATTTTCCCCTTGGTAGGCCCAGCTCTGCCCCCTGGATAAGACTCTGTGTAGAATCCTGGCTTATCTCACAGATGCCATGTGACCATAATGCTGATGAATTAACCATAAGGGCCTCCTGGGGTAATATTTGCACTATAATAACCCGCACAGAGCCAGACCAGCTCCCCCAAAGGGCTATCCAAATAGGGCAGCCATAGGCAGGCCCCTCTGAGCTGTGCCCAGGACCGTCTGCTTTCCTCTGGCCATTCCTGGCCCCCATGGGACTGCCTGGCTGGAGAAAGAGATTCAGGTCACGTTGGGGCTGGGGGAGAGTGTGCTGCAATGGACTGGCAATGTCTGCCCTGGGTGCAGCTTGGAGTTTTTGAGTAATCAGTGCTGGTTTACTCTATCTAGCTACATTCAGGCCTAGCATATGGGGTCACCCCCACCCCCCAGAGAGGCAGGAAGGATCCAAGCCCACTCTATCACTTGCTAGTTGGGCAGCCTGGTGAGGCACTAACTCTTAGAGCTTTGTTTTCCCATCTGTAAAGTGGGTTCACTGATTATATTAGTTTTCTAGGGCTGCCATAACAAAGCACCACAGACTGGATGACTTAAACAACAGAACTTTATTTTTTAACAGTTTAGGAGGCTGGAAGTCCTGGTGTCAGCAGGGTGGGTGTCTTCTGAGGCCCCTCTGCTTGACTTGTAGATGGTTACCTTCTCCCACTATATTCACAGGGTCTTTCCTCTGAGGATGTCTGTGTCCTAATCTCCTCTTCTTATAAGGACACTAGAATATTGGATTAGGGCCCACTCCCATGACCTTATTTTAACTTGATTGCCTCTCTAAAGGCCATATCTCCAAATACCGTCATATTCTGAGCTACCAGGGGTTAGGATTTCAATATGATATGAATATGAATTTTGGGGGGGACACACTATGAATTTGTTGGGGGACAAAGTTCAGCCCATAAGAATGATGGAGCCTTTACCTTGTAGGGGAGGTGGCGGCCCTTTGAGAACTGCCCATCCGTCCACAGCAAACATCTCAGGAGTGATAGCAAAGCATCAGGTACTCTGTTGTTCCTTCTAGGTGTCTGCTGCTATATAACAGACCATTCCAAACTCAGTGGCTTAAAACAATGATATTTATTTCATTCATGGATCTTGCGTTGGGCAGGGTTCGTCATGTATATCTGGTCTCTGCTTCATGGGGTGCCAGCTGGGATGGCTCAAAGTCTGAGAGTGAGGACTTCTGAAGGCTTGTCCCCTCATATACCTGTGGTTGCTGTTGGATCGGGGGCTGTAGGCTGAGACTTTAGCTGAGGTTCTTGTGTGAAACATCACACATGGCTATGTCCTCCCTATGTGGGCTGGGCTTCCTCACAACATGGCAGCCAGGTTCCAAGGGCAAATGTCCACATTACCTTTCATGACCTCGTCTCAGAAGTCATGTAGCATCTGCTGCATTCTTTCAAGTCCATGCAGTTGCAAAGACCTGCCCGCTATTCAGAGGGAGGGGAATTAGTCTGTATTTCTCGTTTGGCAAGTTCTGAAAATGTTGCTGTAGTCATTTTTGGAAAACACAATGTGCTCTAATTACAGATGAAGCAGGCGAGGCTCAGAGAAGGAAAGACTCCCCAGGCCCACACCACATAGGATGCCCGCCCTCCCATCATCCCTGAGAGCCCCTTGGAATGTGTCCCCCCCCACGGTGGGGACCAGCGAGGTGGCCTTCCTTCCCCAGGCCCACACAAAGGCCTGTGGCTGAGCCTCCATCTGGCTTGTGGGATGGATTTGTCACTAGGAGGAAAAAAACCTGATTTTCTGCTTCTTTTTTCTCAGCTCCTTATTCACGTGTTGCCCGGCAGGGAGCAATCAGGACTCTGTGGTCCTCCTGGTTTGCTTAATTCATCCAAGACCCCTCCCTCCTCCCCCCTCTGCCCTCTCCCCTGTTTGTCCCTCCCTGAGTTTCTCTCTTACCACTTTGTTTCTCTCTCCCTCTTTCCCCATCTCTCCCTCTTTCTCCCTGTCTCTGTGGCCCTGTGTCTGCCTCTCCTCCAGAATGTGCATCCCACTGACACCCTGCGTTTCATTTCTGCCCCCTTGCAGGGATTACCCTCAAGGGACACAGGCTGCCTAGTGCCTGGGCATGTTTGCTCAGGATGCCTGCCCTGCCCCAGCTTTCAACCCACCGTGCTGCTTCCAGAAGGAAGCCAGGAAGGAATGTGCCAGCTGCCTTCCTAGCTTATTTTATTTAAAAAATGTTTTTAATTGAGGTGAAATTCACATGGCACGGAACTAACTGTTTTAAAGTGAACACTTCAGTGGCTTTTAGTACATTCACAAGGTCGTGCAACCATCACACCTATCTAGTTCCAGAACATTCCCATCGTTCCAAAATTACCCATCAACAGTTCACTCTCCAGGAGTTCCCTGGTGGTCTAGTGGTTGGGACTCGGCACTTCCACTGCCATAGCCCGAGTTCAATCCCTGGTCGGGGAACTAAGATCGCACAAGCCCATCTCTGCCCCAGCATCCACTAATCTACATTCTGCTTCTTCGGATTTTCTTATTTAGCACATTTCATATAAATGGAATGGTACAATCGGTGTCCTTTTGTGTCTGGCTTCTTTCACTTAGCATACTGCTTTCAAGATTCATCCACATTGTTGCATGTGTCAGTACTTCATTCTTTTTTTATGGCTGCAGAGTAGTCCATTGTATGGATAGACCACATTGTGTTTATCTATTTATCCTTTGATGGACCTTTGATTTTTTTTTTTTTTTTTTTTTTGTGGTACGCGGGCCTCTCACTGTTGTGGCCTCTCCCGTTGCGGAGCACAGGCTCCGGACACGCAGGCTCAGCGGCCATGGCTCACGGGCCCAGCTGCTCCACGGCATGTGGGATCTTCCTGGACCGGGGCACGAACCCGTGTCCCCTGCATCGGCAGGCGGACTCTCAACCACTGTGCCACCAGGGAAGCCCGATGGACCTTTGATTTATTTCCATGTTTTGGTGATTGTGAATACTGCTGCTATGAACATGTGTGGACAAGAATTGTTTGAACACCTGTTTTCAATTCTTTTGGTTATATATCTAGGAGTGGAATTGCTGGGTCATATGGTGATTGCACGTTTAACTTCTTGAGGACCTGCCAAACTGCCTTATTGTCTTACTGTGCAGACCTTAATGATGCCTTTAGAGGAATCACATTGGTGTCCTGAAACCTTCTGTCTACCATCAATGTCCTATCCATTTCTACCTGAGAGTTAGCAGGGAGACCTCAAATCAGGTACTAGCTCTTTAGTGATGAGATACTTCTAGAAGGACTATGGAAGGAGAGACCAGTGCAGTAGTGGACAGGGCTGGAAGGTCAAGATTGTCGATTCATTCATTCATTCATTCATCCATCCATTCATTTACTAATTCATTGGTAAAACGTTTACCTAGTACCCACCATATGTAAGGCTCTGTGCTGGGCACTAGGGAGAGATGAATAAGATAGATTACATGCTCGCAAGGGGATCACAATCTGGGGGTGGGCAAAACATTCACATAAATAAGCAGTTAGGAAAGAGTATAATACAGTCCCACATGGAGGTTGTTTAAGGTATTGGGGAAGCAGCTGCCTAGGAGGACCAGGCAAGGCTTGACAGATGGGCACCTCTTTAGGCTGGGGATTGAAAGATGAGTAGGAGTTCACCCTGAGGCCAAGGCAGGGAAGGACACTCCAGGCCTAGGGAACAGCACGAACCAAGTTGTGGAATTTGCAGTTATGGTGAGTCTTAGGTGTGCCTGGGGCACAAGGTAAATCTAGTGGAAATAATACTGAAATCGTTGGTATGTGTTTATAAAATAACCAAAGCTTATTAATAATATGCTAAGGAGTTTGAGTTTTAATCTGGAGGTGGTGGGGAGTCATCAAAAGATTTAAACCCGAGTGATTAGGGGCAGTAAATGTAGCTTTCATTTCCCTGTCTATAAAATGGAAGCATTTTAGTAACTTGCATCTGTCAGGATAAACTGGGCTATGTTGCAGTAACAAATATCCCCCCAATCTCAATGGTATGAAACAATGTTTTTCTCTGGCTCACACTATATGTCCATTGCAGGTTGGCTGGGGGATCTGCTACACATTTCCATTATCTGTAGCTTAGAACCTTGATGGGTGAAGCAGTCACCTTCTGGAGCATGACTGGCCGCAGTGGCAGAAGGAAAAAAAGAGGGGAGAATCTCAGTCCCAAAGCTACTATGCAGGAAATATATGACATATGGCATTGAAGCCAGTCCCAAGCCACACCTATCTCTAAGTGGGCAAGGAAGCACAGCCCTACCATGAGGGGGAGAACAAGACATATGAGGTGGGCAACGTGAGTGACCACCACATAAGTCCTCTCTGAGTTCCTTCCTCATTTATGAAAACAGAAATTTTGCTCAGGGATGTTCACTGCATCACTGGTTGCAATAGCCTAAAGCTGGAAGCAACCAACATGTCCATCAATGGGCGATTAATTAAATGTTGCTACAGGTACACTTTGTAGTATCATGCAGCCATTTAGAAAGAAAATTAGGCAGATTTTTATTTGCTAAAAAGAAAAACAGTGCCACAAATATTTTGTTAAATTAAAGAAGTCACTTCAAGGTGTAGAACATAGTGTCTGGTATGATCCAACTCATTAAAAAAAAATATATATATATATATATGTATGTGTGTATATATATATATATATATATATATGTATGTGTGTATATATATATGATTTCCAGGAAGATAATGCAATAAATAGTTAACATTAATTAGCTCCGAGGATAGGGACTGGGGCAGGGACTCTGCTGTTCTGTTCAATTCTATATCCCCAGAGCTCAGCACATAGTAGGTGCTCAAAAATATTTCTCAGATGGATGAATAAATATTTCTCAGATGGATGAATTAATATTTCTAAGGAGAAGGAATTTGACTTTTTAGTTTTATGTCCTTCTGAGCAGTCAGAATTTTTTTTAATCTTATGTGAACATAAAACAGAATGTGATTTTTTTCTCTTTTTTTTTAAAGAAAATGGGGTAATTCCATTTTCTGATCTTCCTCTCCCATCTGCTGCCATGAAGAAGACAAAGACTTGGGGTCACATTTCTCTGAAGATGCACAAAGAGCAGTAAATAAGTGTAGCTTTTGAAAAATCAGGAGAAAAACTGCCATGTCAGTCCTATAAAAAAATAAAAAAATAAAAAAATAAAAAAAAAAACAAACCCGAGAAACAAACGAGGGTGTTCCTGCTAGCCGTTCCTCGTGCCGCGGTGATATTCGTCTTGGAAGGCGCTCAACAAGGCCTCCCTCGTCTGCCTCCCAGGATGAGCCTGCCAGGGGAGATGGATCGCTCCTGAGGTCCCCCTGCAGCCCGCACTACATGAGGGTTCAATTACGGAATCCATTCCTACATTCCCGCCACCGAATAGCGCTGGGCATCTGTGCGACCCTCCACCAGGATCTGCAGCCCGCCGTGCAGAGGAAGCAATATATTTTTTAAAAATCTTATGTTTTATAGGGCTTCCCTGGTGGCGCAGTGGTTGAGAGTCCGCTTGCCGATGCAGCGGACACGGGTTCGTGCCCCGGTTCGTGAAGATCCCACATCTCGCGGAGTGGCTGGGCCCGTGAATCATAGCCGCTGAGCCTGCGCGTCCAGAGCCTGTGCTCTGCAACGGGAGAAACCACAACAGGGAGAGGCCCACATACCGCAAAAAAAAAAAGAAAAAAAAATCTTATGTCTTTTAATTGCTTATGGGCTGATTTCTTGCCTGCCACCCCCTTCCCTCACCCACCCCATCCCCCCAACATCAGAACCTCGCTTCCCTGCAAGAATAATGTTCTTGCTGGGAAACAGCTCAGCTTCACTGAATCATGGGAATGATTGTAACTAACTACAAGGAGCAGTGAGGTGGGGGTCTCTCTTGGGGAGATGGTGGGAGATGGGAGCTGATGGCCAGTGGTGCCGTGACCTCCATCCTCTCAAAGGTGGAAAGACCTTGCTCTGTACCATGAAGCCTTGTCATTTGGTCCAGACAGTCTGGGTTCAAACGCTGACTCTGTCCATCCACAGTGGTTGCAAGCCTTGGCAGAATGACTCCACTTCTCTGGCCTCACTTTGCTCATCTGAAAAATGGGCGTGAATAATAGCAGCTCCCTCATAGGGTGTTGTGAGCATTTAAGGACATAGGGATTGTAAAATAAGTGTTGAAGTGTGCTTATTTCAAGGCATACTTTTATTTCATTGTAAAATGACTTTGGGATAGACTGGCCAGAGATGGAAGAGTGATTTTGCGGATGAAATCAAGTACCCCATCTTAGAAGATTTATATTCAGAAAGCCAACAGCCAGCTCTCTCTCTCTCCCAAGTCTGATGAATGAGCTTCTGAAAGTGGAAGTAATACTGGGTGACTGTCCTCAAAATTTCTTCCTAAAACTTACATTTAAGTGGAAATAGAGAAAATGAACATTTACTGAGGGTCCATGTGCCAGGTACAGTGCAACTGGCATGTGTATCAGGGGCTGCAAACCACCCATCTGTTTTGGTAGGATCTGTGGGCTAAAAATAATTTTTTACATTTCTAAATCATTGAAAAAAAATCAAAAGAAGAATACTATTCTGTGACACATGAAAATTATCTGAAATTCAAATTTCAGTGTCCAGAAATAAAGTTTTATTGGCACACAGCCACACCCATTCGCTCACATTTTGTCTCAGGCTGGTTTGATGCCACAACGGCGGCATTGAGTAGTTGCAACAGAGACCATCTGGCCTGCAAAGCCGAAAATATTTAATATCTGGCCCTTTACAGAAAACGTTTGCTGACCTCTGGTATCTATCACGGCACTGAGGGCTCAAGGTAACTCTGTGAGGCTCGTTATTATTGACCCATTTTATGGGTGAATAAATTGAGGCTTTGAGAAAGTAAGTGATTTGGTGCCAGGGTTGTGGGAAAGGTGGTTATTGAGTGACATTATTGTTATACCCATTTTGTAAATGAGGAGACCGGGGCCTGCAGAAGATAGAGCAACTTGGTCAAGGCTAACAGTGAGTAAAATAAGGGCAGTGTTGGCACCAGAATCTTGCTCTTAAGACTGGGGCCATTTTTCTTTGCTCCTGCCTCTCTTCCACGGGACTTAAAGGTGACTCTCCCAGAGTAACTGGGAGGGGCTGTCACTGATGGCTGATCCTGCCTCTGGGAGGACACAAGCCCTTGCAAGCTGGGGACTGAAGCAGGGCTGCTGATGCATTGGGAGCTGATGGTGGTGCTGGGCCAGGCTTCCAGGAGGACGAGCAGGGAGAGGAGAGTTGGAGTTGCGTGTTTCCTTTCCAGTTTCCTCCTTGGACCTGCCATTGTTCCAGCAAGGGAAGCAGGTGTAACTGGGCTGCATAGAACACACGTTCTTGTCACCACTTGGTAAATAGCTAATCCCTTGTGTCATAAGTCACATTCTCCAAACACAGGCTCTAAAAAGGACAACTCTCCTGGGAGGAATCACGCTATATTTTGACCTTAAAATGCTTTTCATCTGGGGTAGTCCTAGATGCCCATGTGGAGGGACTTGGCCTTCCCCCTCCCCCCACCCCCGCACATTGAGATTGATGTGTGGAGATAGAGAATGCAGCAAACTTCTATTTCCAAGCATACATATAGCAAAGGGAATCCATGATAGGTACGGGTCCTGGTGTCAGACAGACAGGGTGTGAGTGTGGACTCTGCCTATGAGCCATTGACCTTCACCTCCTTAGCCTTCTCAGTTTTGTGACTTGTAAAATGGGGATATTGAGAGTGTTGTCTTTCAGGGTTGGCAGTGCTCATACATGATAAAGTATATAAATATTTAGTTCCCCCATTAAAAAAACAAAGAAAGAATAGAATCTATTTGTAAATGTGGAGAACTACTGGACTAGACCAACCTAGGCACTTATAGGTCAGGTAATTGTGGCTCAGAGAGGGTGAGTGATTCACCCAAGGTCACACAACAAGTGAGGGGGAAGGTGGAAACTAAGACCCAGGACAGCCCTGGAGCCTCTTCTACCAAATCTCAGAGTTTTCAAGAAGTATTCACAGGAGCCAGGTAGGTCCAGGAAGGTCCTGATTCAGGCTGGGGTGAGGTATATGTAATCTACATCCTGATTGTAAAGACTTGCTCATTGGGTACAGGCACATCAGGCCCCCTGTGGAGGCCTTTGCCCACGCCATCGCCTTTAACCCTCACGGCAGCCTCTGCTGGATTCCTGCTGCATGTCCTCTGGGAATGTTAAGCTGGGCACACAGTAGGTGCTGGGCAAATATCTGCTGACTGAACAACCCCCACTAAGAAGACCTCCTTAGTCCCAGAGTCCAGGACAGAAACTGAGGCCCGGGGATGTGAATGTGGAGTCCAGAGCCTCACAGCTGGTTTCAAGTCTGTGACTCCAGAGAAAATTCCAGAGAGCTCTCCCAGGTGGGGGACATCCAGACACCTGGGCGGCCTCTGGAGCTCTCCTCCCTCCGGGGAAGAACTGTAACAGGCTGGAAGAGCTCAGGGCAGACCCTTTGGGGACACAAAGCACGGGAAATAGAATATAATTTCCCTCTTTTTAGATTGGTTTGGGGGAAGTCTCACTATGGAATGAATAATTTGCTTTGCCAAATCCAAGTCCCTCTGCTCTGGGTTCTGCATTGATATGCTAATACGAGAAGCCCAAAGGACCACCTCCTGGGTCTCTTTGCTCCCAGAGCATTTGTGGAGGCGCCTTTGTGCTGTTTAGGGGTGTGTGTGTGTGTGTGTGTGTGTGTGTGTGTGTGTGTGAGGGGGGGGCATAGGTGGGGGCCCCTGCAGGAGTGATGACTGTATATGTGAGTGATGGGGATCAAGGGATGAGAGAGAAACAGGTGCCATTCAGAGAGGAATGGCCTTTCAGAGGGAGAAATATCACTTGTGTTGTGCGGGGAGTATTTCAGTGTTCACCTACCCTTCCTTCTTTCCTTTCGTCTACCCACCCACCCACTTACTCACTGACCTATCTACCCTCCTACCCACTCAACTGTCCAACCACCCACCCCTCCATCTGTCTACTAATACATCTACCTACTCATCCATGCAGCTACCCTTCCACCCATCCCACCCACCCATCCATCCATCTATCCACCAACCCATCCATCCATTCATCCATCCATCCATCCACCCATCCATCCATTCATCCATCTACACAACCATCTGCTGTCCAGCATCTTCATCCGTCTACCTTTTCTTCATTCCACCCTTCCACTCATCTGCCCCCCCACTCATTCTCTATCCACCTTTCCATCCATCCATCCATCCACCCACCCATCCATCCCTCTACCCCAACTCACCGGCCAGCACACACCAATGGTTTGCAAGGTGACTGCTGGCATCGTTCTTCCCATTTTAGAGATGAGGAAACCAGGTAGAATGACAGGGGACTCAGGTTCTGAGGTCAGATGGAGCTGAGCTCAAATTCTGCCTCGGCCTTTGGCTGGCCGGATGACCTCAAGCAAGCTTGCTTTTCTCTCTGTGAATTTGAACTGGTGATGGCTCCTATCTCACAACTGGTATAAGGAAGAACTGAAAAGTGCCATGCATGGGGCTGGGCAGGGGCAATGAGCTCAATACATACCTTCTCTTACTATTTGTTGAGCACTTACTGTGTGCCAGGGATGCGGTACGTGTGCTCTCTCATCACTATTACATTGGGGCTGATATTACTCTCCCCACTCTTATTATTATTATTTTTTTTTGACTTCGCCACACGGCTTGTGGGATTCAGTTCCCTGACCAGGGACTGAACCTGGGCAGCAGCAGTGAGAGCCCGGAGTCCTAACCACTAGGCCACCAGGGAACTCCTCCATCCCACTCTACAGGTGAGAAGATCGAGTCTCTCAGAGCCTAAGCGGAAAAGCAGAGCTTAGCACCAAACCAGGGTGGTAGGTCTCCAAAGTCCACCTTTCTTGCACTCCACCACTTGGACGCTGGTCCTCACTCTGTTCCAAGCACGAGGTTTGGCCTCGGGAAAGTCCCTGAACCTCAGTTTCCCCATGTGGGCTATGAATATGAGGGGATGGACTAAATGACTTCCAGGGCCTCACTCTGCTTGGCGTGAGAACGGCATCCAGTCAGCGCATGTTGATGGAGCCTCAGAGGGCTCTGACCCCGTAGCAGGGCAGGCTGCGGCCACCTGAGGTTCAGCTCTACACACTCCCCACACTCTGAAACTGACAGGAGAGGGGATGGTTCAGTTCCCATCACTGCCCCTCCCTTCCTGAGCAACCACAGGGAAATAGCTTAACTTCTGGAACCTCAGTTTCCCAACCTGTGAGGTGAGGCTAAGAAGAACCTTCACTTTATTGGGTTGCCGTGAAATCAAATGAGATAATGCTTATAAACTGATTGGGAAGGGCGCTGAGGGCAGAAGGAGGGGAGCAAGCAAAAGCCGGGAGCCCCCGTCCCCCACCCACCTGCAAGTTCAGATCATTAAATCACTCAACAAATATGTCCTGAGCACCTACTGTGGGCCTGACCCTGAGCTCAGCACTGGGAATGCAGAGGTGATTGAGATGCACAAGGAACTCACTTTCTCCTGGGAGGAAGCAAAATAGCCACGGCCACAAGAAGACGTACAGATTACTTTCAGAAGTGGAGAAAATTGGAGAAGAATGTGAAGCAGGTAAGAGAATAGCCTGCCTGGGTGGGCGCAGCATGGAGCGGCAATCAAGGAAGGCCTCCACGTGGAGGTGCCGTTTGAGCTGAGAACCAAGTAAGCAATAAGAAGAACGGCCTTGCCAAGGTGTGTAAGGAACAGAGTTCCAGGTAGACGGAACAGCAAGTGCAAAGGCCCCACGGTAGGATTAACTTTCCGGGGAAATCAGGGGCCTTGTAGAACCTCCATCTGGGGCACCTTCACGTGGCTTCCATTACCTTCAGAGCAGTAACTAAGCACCAGTGCCATCTTTTCTGCTCCCTGGGAGAGCGGGAGCCTGCTGACTCTTTCTTATAATTCCCCCTTATTTTATCGATCTGCATTTCAAAATTATGTCCCCACATCCCAAGGCCCCTGGGTAGCAGGTATATTTCTCCAAATCCCAATAAATAAATACAGTAAATCCATGTGTTTCGGGGATTTTTTTTTTTTTTAAAGAAGATGTTGGGGGTAGGAGTTTATTAATTTATTTTTGCTGTGTTGGGTCTTTGTTTCTGTGCGAGGACTTTCTCTAGTTGTGGCAAGCGGAGGCCACTCTTCATCGCGGTGTGCGGGCCTCTCACTGTCGCGTCCTCTCTTGTTGCAGAGCACAGGCTCCAGACGTGCAGGCTCAGTAGTTGTGGCTCACGGGCCTAATTGCTCCGTGGCATGTGGGATACTCCCAGACCAGGGCTTGAACCCGTGCCCCCTGCATTAGCAGGCAGATTCTCAACCACTGCACCATCATGGAAGCCCTGTTTCGGGGATTTTTATGGGTCAGCCTGCCAGAGAAATGGGCTGGTTGCCTCGGAGGGCTGAGCCGACGGAGCCGGCGAGGTAATTAGCTACTGAGTTATGGGGGCCACTTGAAGTCTAATTATTGAGAGATCTGAGGTGCCCACCTTTTGGGCCCAGATTTACATGGCGCTGGGCGGGCTCCTCAGGTAGACATGTCCGTGGGGAAGGGCAGCTGATGGGTATCAGAGAGAAGGGACTTGGAGGATCAGAGGGACACTTAGAATGGGGTGTGTCTGAGCCAGGGCAGCAGAGCCTCCATGGGGAGCCATCTGGATTCTTCCAGTGGGTTCCTGCCACATGTTCATACCTATGATTCCATTTCGTGTCTCTGGTTTAGAGTTATCTCATGATATCTACTTGTTCACAGGTCTCTCTCTCTTCCCCCTCTCATTCATTCATTCATTCATTCATTCATTCAATAAAGAGATCAAGAGTACCCATCATGCATCAGAGGTGGATACAAAGGTTCAAGAGGTGAGAGAGAATCTCTTATTAAACCAGGCGCCAGAGAAACAGTCAGTGCATAATGTATATTTTTTGCAAGAAAGCAAGTGTGCTCACTCAGTGTGACCTTGTTTGCTCACCACTTAAATTCCAGGCTGTACGGTGTGGATTGTGTGTGCATGTGTGTGTGCGCACGCACCAAAACTGAAAGGCTCCCATGCACCGGGTGGCAGCTAGATGCTCAGGGCATTTAGTGCCCGTTACCAGTCACTCTCACCTTTGGCCTGGAAGGCTAGGACAGCCTTCTCCCAGGTCTTTCCTCTTCTCCCCTCCCCACTCGACTCTGAATCCGCCCCCTCCCTCCACGGCATGCAGCCCAGGATGAGCTGCTGACAGTAAAGCAGATCTGGTCACCCTCCGGACCTCACCCTCCAGTCCTGGCCCTCCCAAAGGAGAAGCCAGAGTCCTAGAATGGTCTATGGGGTCCTGAGTGATTTGAGCCCCTATGACCCACCCTCACTGGCCTACCCCAGCCACACGAGAGGGTCTCCTCCCACACTCCAGACTCAGTCTCACCTCTGGGCCTTTGCACGCACGAAGTCCTCTGCCAGGAGTGCTGGTCCCCCAGTTAAATGCCTGCCTCCTTCCCTCCTCCCTTTCGTGTCTCTGCTTGACTCTAATCTCTCTGCCCTCCTCTACTCTATTATTTTAAGCCTTTATCACTACCTCTCACGATACATATTTATTTGTCCCTTGGTTATCATCTGTCACCTCCCCCCTCCCCCTAGAATTTCAGCATTACGAAGGCAGACGTTTTGTCTCTTTATGTCACCGCTACATTTTCAGTACGTGGACAGTGACTGGAACATGATTGGTGCTCCACTAATAATTCTTTGAATGAACGAAGGTACCTTTGCATCTACAACATCCAGTGCAGTAGCTGGCATTCAATAGGGGCTAAATGGTTGTTCAACTAAATGTGGGGACCAGTAAATAGAAAATAAGCTAAAAGGAGATCAGTTACATCATGCATGGATGATCCAAGAGTCACAGGAGAGTGGGAGTGTCATGGGGGTCCTAGGAGGTGGGGGATCTGTTGAGGGCATTTTCCAAAAGCTAATGACACTCAAGCTGACAGATGAAGAGTGAGCAGGAGTTTGCCATGTGCCTCGTGTGGCTTAAGGGTCCAGGAGAAGGAAACATCACATCACTTAGGGAGACCTGACAGAGCCTAGTGTCAACCTTTGCAAGAAGGAAGGATGGACCCAGGGCTGAGACAGGGACCCAGTCTTGGAGAGGCTTGAATGTCAGGCTGGGAATTAGGACTTAAACCTAAGGGCCCCGGGGAGACCCCATGTTGGGATGCTAGAGCCACCTCTTTGATGCTTATGGAGATAGCATGGTAGGAACCAGACAGTCCAGGAAAGAGAGAATAAGGGCTGATCTGAGTTGGTGACACTGGAGCCAAGGAAAGGAAGAGACCTGCCCCCGCTGCCGAGGGGGCGCAGGGTGGTACAAATGGAATCCCGACGTGGCTGCAGAGACAGCACGTGGAGAGACTAAACCTCCATCCTCCCCAAACCGGCAAGATGCAAAGAAAGGCTGAGCTTCTGGCTCCAAACTCAATTAACCAGATTTTTTTAAAAATTGTAATTGCAGCCTTCATCTTTCTCCCCTTCTTCCTCATCTCTTACATTTTTTTTTAATTTTTTTATTGTATATGATTTTTTTTTTTTTTTTTTTTTTTTTTTTTTTTTTTTGCGGTATGCAGGCCTCTCACTGTTGAGGCCTCTCCCGCTGTGGAGCACAGGCTCCAGACGCACAGGCTCAGCAGCCATGGCTCACGGGCCTAGCCGCTCCGCGGCACGTGGGATCCTCCCGGACCGGGGCACGAACCCGCGCCCCCTGCATCGGCAGGCGGACCCTCCACCACTGCGCCACCAGGGAAGCCCTGTATGTGATTTTTGACAGCCAAAGACTCTCAGATGCTTGACGTGCTGTATATTAAGCAGAGTGGCAGCTGTGATATTGCCAAGCAAAACAAAATACAAAATTTACAGCAGTAACTTCTTCTCTCTTCAGGGTGGTTAATTATCTTAATTACTTTTATTATCTCTTAGCTTTTAAGATCCTAAATTGCTTATTTTTGCCTCTCCCGCCAAAGGCGACCACATATCTTTTATTAGTGCACGCTGAGTGAAGAGTCAGATGCACATCTTCCTGGTGAAATGTAAAGGAACTTTGATTTATACCTGACTTCTCCTTGTGATGTTAATTGTACTAACTAGTGAGAACAAAGTTCTGTGACATATCGGCTGATGGCAGGAAACACACATGTGCACGCGCGTGCGCACACACGCCTGCACGCACACTCTCCAAATCTGACAAATGCTTCCCTTTTCTTTTTTTATATCTCCTCCTCTCTCCCCTGCATTCTTTGTGCGACGTGGGGAAATCCATTTTTCTCCAGCAAACCTTAACCTGGGAGAAAAGAATTACAGGCCTTGCAAACTGTCATACTTTCCCGGGGAAACGGGGAAAGGAGATTTGGTTTGGAATAAATCCATTCACGGTTAACATTTTAAAGCAAAGGGAGAAAAAGGGGGGAGAAAATCACCGGGCACCTAGACTCGAGGATATTTCAGGCTGGGGGATTCTGCGACAGCTCAACCAGCTGAAGATGGACACGCTGAAGCCTGAGTTGGGGCAGGAGTGGTGGTGTCAGAGGTCAGACGCTCAGTAAGTGACTTCACTAAGACTCAGTTTTGGAAGAGATGGCTCAGAGGCCACAATCCAAAGCCAGAGCCTCGGGTCCAGATGTGTCCTGGAGTTTAGAATTATTGTCGGAGCTTTGAAAGGAGTAGCTCTCTGGGGAGATCTCTCTGTAGAGTTGTGACTCGCAGCTACAGCTTGAGATCCAGGTGGACTTGGCTTTGAATCCTGTGTCTGCCAAGTTTGAGTTGTGTGACTCGGGCACACCCCCAAGCCTGCCTGGGCCTCAGCTTCCTCATCTACACAGTGTGGATGTTGATAACCCTCTCTTCTTGGGATTGTGGTGAGGACTGACTGAAAGGGCGGCGTGTGGACAATAGCATGAGTTCTGCTGCCCCCTCAGTGCGATGGGAAGCTAAAGCTCAGAGAGGTCAAGTCACCTGCCTAGGGTCACACAGTGTCACACAGGGAGATGATTACATCATTCTATCGCCTCTTCTGATTCTACCTGGGGGCTAGGGCTCTGCAGACTCAGGCTGGGAAGCCTCAGGACCACCTGGGAAGGGGTGTGAGACAGACACCCAGATGGGGGAGGGCAGGGGTGGGAGTGGGGAGCTCCGCTGGAGGGGTGGGGAGAAACGTCTGTGGTTTCCTTTGTTCAAAGGGGAGGTTGCATTAGGGAGGGACAGGTCTCTTAGCTCAGGTTGCTATAACAAAAATGTCATAGACTGCATGGCTTATCTACAGGAGAAATTTATTTCTGTCAGTTCTAGAGGCTGGCAGTCCCAGATCAAAGTGCCGGCATGGCGGAGTTCCGCTGACTTCTTGTGTTCTCCCACGGTAGAGAGAGGAAGCATGCTCTCTCCTGACTTTTATAGGGACACTAATCCCATCTGTGAGCGCTCCACCCTCATGACCTCATGACCTCGTCTAATCCTAATCACCTCCTGAAGGTCCCACCTCCTAATACACCACCCCACAGGAGGGGTAGTATCCCAACATATGAATCTGGGGGGGATCCAAGCATTCAGTCCACAGCAACAGGTATCCCCTTCCTGCCTCCCTTCAAAGAGAGGAAGGTCAGGTTCATGAGCATTTGGGGGAAGATTCTTTGAGTTTTGCCTGTGGGATTGGGGCCCCGTTACCCCAAGCAACCCCCCAGGGCCACCCAGCAATGGACCCCAGCCTGGCCTGGGCTTGAGGCACCTGCCAGCCCCTTTCTAACCATCTCCTACTCTCTCCCTACCACCCCCTGCATCTCTCAGGATTTACCTCTTGGTGTCTGTGGTTCTTGGTGAGGTGACCCCTCCCCCCCCACCCCCTGAACTTACCCAGTCTTAGCAGTGAAAATTCCATATCCCATGTGCCTTTTTGGTCCCAGGCAAACTGGGATGGTCAGTCATCCTATATCTTGAGCCCTTTTCTCTCAAGGATTCTCTGGTCCTTTTTCTGTTCCTGTCTCTCTGTCTGGCTCCATCATTCTGTCTGTCTGTCTCCTACCATCTCCCCTTTCTCTTATCTGCCCCTGCTCCCCTGGCGTCCCTCCTTCCTTTCCTCCAGACTCTCCACCTCCTACTCTTTGGCAAGAAAAGCACCGCATTTGCGTCTCCGGAGAGGGCCGGGCAGCCAAGTCTAGAGACAAACATCCAGGAGGGATGAGGGGAGGGCAGGGGAGGAGCCTCTGTCTGGGAGGAGGGAGGGGGCTGGCAGGTTGAGGGGAAGGGCCCTCATCCTCCAGCCCCACAGAGAGAATTTCTAAATGCTTCCGGTTCTGTATATGAGGCTGTTTCCATGTTGTGCCAGGGCCACTGGAGAGGCCTTTCCCAGTCTGGGGGTCTGGGGACAGGGAGCCTGACCCCATTCTGTCAGTTCTGTGAATCTCTCCAGGCTTTTGGGGGACCTGCAGCAGGAGACACGAGGGTATAAGAAAAGCCTTACAGGGTGGAGGGAGTGGGAACGCCGTTGACCCCCAAGAATTCTCAGGGGTAACCGCTTGCCCTATGTGGCTACTCAGGGTTCTACACATGGCTAGTGGGACCGAGGGACTGAATTTTAAGTTAAACTAGATTTTAATTAGTTAAATCTAAAATCATATACTCAATTCAGTTATTGGAAAATGTTTAAGTGTATTTGGAACAACGTGGCCACGTGAATCTACATTTTCAAATGAATTGAGACGGGGCGTGAGGGTAAAATATACACTGGATTTCAAAGACTGGGTCCCAAGAATGAGTGTAAACTTCATGATTAAACATTTTTAACTTTGGTTGCAAGTTGGAACAATAGTATTTCTGACACATTGAGTTGAAGAAAAGATATTAAAATTAATTTCTCAGGGTTTTTTGGGGTTTTTTTGTTTTTGCTTTTTAAAAGGTGGCTTCTAGAAAGTGTAAAATGACATATGTGGCTTGCATTATGTTCCTCTGGGACTGGGCTGCTCCAGGACTTGAGGACTGTCCCTGTCACCAAGGAGGTATTCCACAGGCCTCATTGCACTGAGACATGAGGCCACTTTCTTTGTGGTTGCTATTAGCCTCTGGACTGTTCTCTCTTTTTTTTTTTTTTTTTTTTTGCGGTACGCAGGCCTCTCACTTTTGTGGCCTCTCCGGTTGCGGAGCACAGGCTCTGGACACGCAGGCTCAGTGACCATGGCTCACGGGCCTAGCCGCTCCGCGGCATGTGAGATCTTCCCAGACTGGGGCACGAACCCGTGTCCCCTGCATCAACAGGCGGACTCTCAACCACTGCGCCACCAGGGAAGCCCTGGACTGTTCTCTTATTGTAGAGAAAAGAAAATGTTCCATCCAACTGAAATTCACTATTTTTAGAATGGAAGGGTTAATGAAACCTCAGACTGGAAATGTCAGTTTCAAGGGTCCCCTGTCCATTCATACCCCACTCCATTCCTGCCACTCCTTGGGGATCAGGCAGCTGAGGGTGATGTCTGCCTGGATTAGAAGTCATTTTTATTTTTATTTTTTATCTTTTTGTTTGTAAAATTTATATTTTATTTTATTTTTTATTTTATTTTTTTTGCGGTATGTGGGCTTCTCACTGTTGTGGCCTCTCCCATTGCGGAGCACAGGCTCCAGACACGCAGGCTCAGCGGCCATGGCTCACGGGCCCAGCCGCTCCACGGCATGTGGGATCTTCCCAGACCAGGGCACGAACCCGTGTCCCCTGCATCGGCAGGCAGACTCTCAACTACTGCGCCACCAGGGAAACCCTCTATTTTATTTTTAAAATTTTTATTTTATATTGGAGTATAGTTGATTAACACTGTTGTATTAGTTTCAGGTGTACAGAAAAGTGATTCAGTTATACGTATACATGTACTTATTCTTTTTCAAGTTCTTTTCCCATTTAGGATATTACAGAAGAGTGAGCAGAGTTCCCTGTGCTATACAGTAGGTCCTTGTTGGTTTTCTATTTTAAATACAGCAGTGTGAATATGTCTAGACTTTGAGGTCTTGAGTCTCTTCCTCTGACTGCTGGCTAGAGGCTCATCCTTTAAACTGGTTGGGTGGTTCCCCGGGCTGGTATGACTTTGCTAGGAAGGCTGTAGCACCCTGAGGAAGCAGAAGGGGCTGATCTGGCACCCAGATAGATACACATGGTCATGCAGGAAGTTGACATGTAGCTCAACAAATATTCTTTGAGTGTTTCCTGTGTGTCAGGCACCAGCCGGGCAGAGAGGGGGCTATGACAGTTCCCAGTGTCGGTGGGGAGACGGACACTGAACAAACACCTGCACTGCTAAGCATGCTTGGTTACATGCATTATCTCATCTGATCATCGCACCACTACCATAAGACGAGGCTTACTGCTCTCCCCATTTCACAGAAGAAGAGCCTGCGGTCAGAGAGGTGGAAGTGTTGCTCAGGGTGTACGCACATTGGAGCTGGGGCTGCAAGCCTGGCTTCCGTGGCTCCAGGGTCCCGTAAACCCCTCCTCTGAGTTGCCTCCCCAATGCTCCCAGAGGGGTCTGGATTAAGGGTGTCCTCTGCCCTCTGTGACCTCGCCTCCTTCCAGGACTGCCCCCTCGCCTAGCTGCTTACCTTTCCCTCATAACACTCTCCGAATCCATCATCCCTGCTTTTAATCGAAACTCTCCGTGAACCAACATGTATTTTTAGCCTGCACCACCTCTTGGGATAATGAGTCTCATATGTTTACTTCCCACTGAGTAAAGCACTACAGCACTTTAATTTTTTCCTAAAATGCCTTTGAGTGTCCCTGTAGCTGTAAGTGAGGGGAGGGGAGTTGTAGGTGAGGGGAGGGGAGAGATTTATGTGGCTTCTCCTCCACCATGGACCTCAGTCTTTCTAGGGCTGGCCCTGCAATGGAACCCTTTAGACCTGCATCTGCACCTCCCCCCCACCGGTCCTGTGTGTGAGGCGGTGGGCGAGAGACTTCACCTTGCCGAGCTTGCTTTGATCTTCTGTACCTGGGGAACGAGGAAACTGATCCTGCAGACTGTGCGTACTACAGGGAAAGGAAGCCTCTCTGCCCACCTTTGGTGAGGCAGTATTTCTTGCATACAGGTAGAGTGAGAAAAGCGTGGATAGGGAACCCTACTTCTAGTCCGTGAGTTGTGAGATGTTTAGAATGCCGGCCAGAGTCCTCATAGTGGCCCTGATACCTCTCTGTCCTTGTCCTCTCCACTCTCCCTTGGTCACTCTTCTCCAGCCCCACTCAGCTCTTCCAAGCCAGGCATACTCCTGCCCCAGGGCCTTTGCATTGGCTGTTCCCCCTGCCTGAAACTCTCTTCCTTGCAATAACTGCCTAAACACCTCCCTCTGATCTTTCTAGTCTTTTTTCAAATGTCACCTTCTCAATGATGCACCCGGGGACCACTCTATTGAAAATCACAACCCCTCCCTCTGGTCCCTGCATTTCCCTTGCTCTGTCCTGCGTTTTTCTTCTATAGCATTTATCACCTTCTATCAAACTCTATAACTTACCTACTTATGAGTTTCATTTTGTCCACCTCCTCAGGGGCAGGGATTTTTCTTTTCTTGTTCCCTGCTGTATCTTCAGCACCCATGATGCTGCTTGACACACACCAGGTTCTCAATAGATGTGGGTGAAATGAATTCTTTACTCTCAGCTTCCCAAGTGGTGTTTGCACGTTGGTAAATGTTATTATGCAACAAAAGCAAGAGTAACAGTTGTTGGGGGAATGTCCATGTGGCCAAATGCATTTTGTAATGAACTGATGGCTTAGAGGAGGGCCTTATATTGGACAGGATGCATCGGACTCACATCCTTGCTGGGAAAAGCCAATCTAGATCCAACCACTCATTTCATACGTCAGGAAACTGAGGGTCTTGGTCTCTGAGTCTTGACCCAGAGCTCTGACTTTCTCACAGCTCTGCCTGGTTCTCCATACCCCACCCTGTATCCCTGCTCCCATCTACCCCATTAGTAAGGGGGTTCTTAAAGATCTCGTGTGGGTGGCCAAAGTCTGTAGGAAATGGGGGCGACCCTCCCAGGGCATGTGGGGAAGCTCTGACAAATATGGTTCCGAGAAACTTCGATTCAGGTTTGTCTTCCTTTATTAGTTTGTGGCCCAGATTTGGAGGGCCATTTAATTTAAAAAGATAGTTATTTTTTTAATATGCAAAACTGAATGGCCTTTGATTTTTAAAAATCTCTAATTTTATTGAAAATGATCATGACACTGTTATGTGATGACCAACACTCAGGTTGGCACTGAGGACTTTACACCTTGATTTCGGTATAAGTTCCCCTTGGTGGTCTCACAAGGCATGAATGGGCCCATTTTACAGATGAGGAGACTGAAACACAGAGGAGGTGATTTACCTAAAGTCACAGCGCTGGTGAATGGAAGAGCAGCTGAATGGGATTCAGCCTAGCCTGCCTTATTCTGAAGACTGAGATTTTTACCTCTGTGTGGGAAGGGAGATAAATGATGGGGAAAAAAACCTCATAATTCTTAGAAGAATAGACTATGGTAGACCCTCTCCCCTTCTCACCAAAACAAAACATGAGATGCCTTAATTTCCATTTCTGTCAATGTAATGAGAGGGTATTTTATTGTTTTATTTAGAGTCTTTGCCCTGTGCCTTTTTCTTTTCTTTTTTTTAATACTTGACATCATATTTGCTATGTAATCTTGTGTCTTTTTTCCTTTTCAATTACTATTAAGTTACAATTATATTTCCATGTTGTTACTCATTTTGTAAACATTTCAATCGCTGCATAATATTCTGCCTACGGATAAGTCATAATTCATTTTTCATTTTCCCTTGGGTAGACATTTAGGTCGCTGCCCATTTGGGGGCTCATATATAATGCTACAAGGAGCATCATTCTCTATGCATTGTTTTCTTTCAGTATCGAAGGTGTTGCCTCAGGAGCTGGAGCCCAGGGCCAGGGCATGTCTGTTTGTGAAGAGCTTAGCTGGTAGCATCACATCGCTCCAAAGACATCCTGCCCTTGTGTTACATCCCCACCAGGAATGCATGAGGGGCCCCTTTTCACCACATCCTGATTTTCTTGGACAAGTCACCTTAACAACAACAAGATTTTTTTAAAATTAAAGGCTTTAAATGTTAATTGCTTTCATTTCTTTTTTCTCTGATTCCCACTGAAGCTGAGCTTTCCCCATATGTTTGTCAACCAGGTACATTTCCACTTTTGTAAAGACTCTGTTTATGGGAGGAATAATCTTAAAGTTAGAATGTGAAAAATATTCAGATGCAAGAAATGAAGACGGGAACTAGAAAGCAGGTAGCAGACCCGGAGATTGTCCCCGGAAGGCTGATTTCACTTCCCTCCGTGGATACAAACCGTACTGATTCACTGCGGTGGGCACTGGGTCTAGGATGGGACAGGGGCTGGAAAGACGAAAATATGGACAAGGTCCCACACGGAGACAGCCCTTATGCTGGAGCCGAGAAGATGGGTGGGTCGTCTGTGGCCCACCTACCGTCCAGAATCCAGCCCCCTCCCCACTCCACGTATAGACAAAGGAAATTATGCTCCACGGTGCTCTGGGCTGTGATGGGATCGCTCAAGGGTAAGGGAGTACAGGGCAGAGCCTGATCCAGACTAGGGATCTGGGGATGAGGAGAGGCAGCCAGCTGGGGAAGCACCTTCCTCCCCCCACCCCCAACCCCGCCACCAGCACAAACACCCAGTTTTCTGTCCCTCAAACACACCTAGCCCTTGTAGAGCCTTCACATATGCTGTTCCCTGTGCTTGAAACACTCTTCCTCAGATCTGCAGAGGGTCCTCAGCATGGACGTCTTGGCCCAAACATCATCACCTCAAGGAGGTGACTGCTTCTCAGACTCTCCCTTCTGAGACCCTCTCTTCCCTTCATGGCTCTGAGCTGAGTTGGAAATATCTGTGAATCCTATGCTGTGATCCTCTGGGGAGCTTTCAAAAAATAGTGATGCCTGGACTCCGCCCCAGACTAATTAAATCAGGACCTCCCGGGGGGGGGGGCAGGGTTTGCCCTAAAATCTCCCCAGGGGGTTCTAATGTGCAGCCAGGGCTGGAAGCAGGACCCACAGAGCTCTGCAATGAGAGCTTCACAAATGGCAGAAACTGTGAATCATGCCCTGGGCTCTACCCAGCACCTTGCCTGGCACTTCTGCCCTGCTTAGTTTGTTTTGAAGAAATGATTATTCAAAAGAGGTCCCAACATATTACAAGTCAGACACCACACAGTAATGTCCCCATTTTCCAAATTAGGAATCTGAAGTTTGGAAAGAGGAAGCAATGTGGCCACTGTTCCCCGCGTGGATTGGAGGAGAGTCTGAAGGCAACGTTGGGGTAGGGAGGGGGACCATCCCTGTGTCACTTAGAAGACTGACAATTAAGATTTGAAAAACATGGAAGGGAAGTGAGCGAGCTTTGAGTCTATCTCTTTTGAAAGAATAAATAAAAAGACTGCGTGTCTTTAAAGCAATGAATGTGGAAAAAAAAATAATAAGGCACCTCATTCTGTGTCCGCTCCTGGGCTTGTCTGTATTCCTGTGGCAGCTCGGTCCACATAAACATTCGGCACACAGCACTTGCAGACACTTTTTAATAGAATCACTTAAAACAATTAATTACCAGAGTTTTCATTCAAGCTGCAGCAAAAAAGATACGCCGGCAATAAAAGGCATTTAATCCGCGGGTTTCTCGAGGCCTGTTTGTTATTAAGATGTAAATTAAATCATCACAGATGTTCCATTTTTTAATCTAGGCCTGGGAAGATCAGGGCCAAGCGTGGCCTAAACGGGTTTATTTCATTATCTGCACATTCATTAGAAACCCACCGTCTTATTGGATATCATTTTTCTTGGGTGCCTTTTTCCCCCTCTTCTTAAACAAATTATCAGGATAATTTGTTCATTTCCCTTTCTATTTGTTCTTAGCACTCAGCAGTCCCGGGCTGGGGTCCCAGGGCCGCAGGGCGAGGGGCTCTGTTTGGGGTCCTCTGGGGGTGATTGGCTCTCCCAGAGGTGGGGAGAAGCAGCATCTTCTCCAGATGTGGAGTTGGGGAGGATGGTCTGGAAATTCCTGTAAAACATTTCCCTCCCCCAGTAGTGCTGCAGAGTGGGTGGGGTTGAAACCCACGGCTCTAGCTCATAAAGAGTTTAATTTCTGAATCAGAATGAACTGTCACGTGATTAATAACCTCCTTCCCATAGCAGAGCCCGCCTCTCTACCCTGGTCGCCATCTGAAATTATCCCGCAGCCTCTGCTTCTTTATTTTCCGTCTTCCGTCTGGGCTGACAACCCCATAAGGGTCAGGGCTGCATCTGCTCACCTCTGTGTGCTCAGAGCCCAGCCCAGTGCCTGGCACAGAGTAGGTACTCCGTTAATAAATAAATGCATTTTAAGGGTTACTATTAAAACACCCGGCATGGTGCTCAACACACACAATCTCATTAAACGTTCCCCCCACCCTCCAGCAACTTAGAAAAGAGGTAGTGTTATCACACCCATTGTAACCATAAAGTCACCAAGTTGCAGAGAAGGACAGGGTGGTACCCAAGGTCATGACTGCCAGACGGAGGGGTTAGGATTTGAACCCAGGTCCCACTGGTTCCAAATGCCTGTGATTTAACTCCTCACTGTTCTATGGATGGGCACTGGGCGTTGAGTCCCAAACTCACCGGGGTGTTTTAACTCATATTTATTTGGGGCCAAGCACACCGTGTGAGGCATGGGAAGTGCTCAGCACAGCCCAGGAGGCCCTCAGAAGAGCATAGGCATCATTTCGTCACTTGTAGCATCATGTTGTCACCATCCAGTGTGCCTGTGTTGTAGACATTGAAGCCGACATGCAGCCATAGGACACCTACATGGGCTGAGTCTTAGGACCGGCCACATAATTTGCAGGGCGCAGTGCAAACTGACAAATGGGGCCCTTTCTTCAAAATTTATATGAATTTCAGGAGCATGAAAACAGAGCATGAAGCCAAGTGCAGGGGTCCACAGGACCCTGAGTGACCGCAGAGGTGGCATGCCCATGAAGCTGGTCCTGCTGAGACCCCCAGCTAACTTTCCCAGTGCTTTCCACCATATACACAAAAGCAGGACGATCCCGGGCAACCGAGCTTCTAGACTGCCCACGCCCCACCTCCCTGACCCCCCTGTCTTCCTGCCCTTCCTGCGTCTTCATCCTATTTACGGTTGAAATAACCCATCGGAGCTTGTGTAACGCTCGTAAATGGGAGAAGATCAACCCTTGTGGTCACAGTCTGTGCTCTTAGGTCTTGCCTTTCTCCAACAGCCAAATGAAGTAGATGCCCCTATTCCCATTTTGTAGGGCAGGAAACAGAGAGGGTGGGTGACTTGTTCAAGGTCACACAGCCTGTAGATTTCAATCCTGCTCTCTGTGTCACCAGTGTCTGTTGGACTTGCTTCTTTTTAAAAATAATCTTTTGCAGAAGCCTACTACTCCAACAAAGTAGAAGCCCGAGCGATTTGTTGGAAGTGGGGATGAGTGTCTGAGCCTTCCCCTTCATCCGCAGCAGCATCAGGATTAGGAGGAATGCTCTTTCCCAGAGGGATGTCCTTGACACGGGCAAACAGTTAGTAAGAGGTGCGTGAACTTGGATCTGCCAGCGCCCCTGGACATCTGGTCCTCCCAGAAGTCAGAAGGTGTTTGCTGGACCTCTTTAACATCTAATGCCATCCCTTGGGGGGTGGGGGGGGGCTACGGCAGAGTGCCAGGCTCAGGCAGCCCTTGACCTTACCAGGGAATCCGGACCGTGGGAGACCATCAGAGTAGGAGGGTCTTGGAGCAGCAATGGGGACCCCAAGAGGTGAAGGGCCCCCACTGGGCAGAGAGAAGACCATCCCTCAGAGGCACTGGCCCGATCCCCCCTCCCATTCGACGTGCCCTGTGTATAGGCGCAGCAGCTGCCTGCTGTGAAATGATCATTTTCTGCTTCCTGCCTGTGCATGGTCTCATGTTTTCATCAAATTCTGAAGAAAAAGAATGGGAAAATATTGTGGCTTTTATCCCCCACTGCGTGCTGAAGAAATTGCCTTTTTATGAAAGTCCTTTTGCTTTCGTGAGTATTTCACAGACTCCCAGGGCCAGGGGGACCCCTTAAACATCTAGCCTCATGTCCCCAAACCTCCCTGCCTTAGGAAGGTCCAGAAATACTGGGTTGGGATCTGGGGATTGAGCAGGGCAAGTGGTAGGAATAACAGGGAGACACTTTTGGAGAAGAGGATTGAACACATGCCACGTGCATCACTCAGCTCCCGGGAGGCTGTTAGAAGGAGTTGGTGCAGTCGCCCTTGGCATCCAGAGAAAACCTGGTGTCAGGCGAAAAGTCACAGGCTTTGTGAGCACACGGACCAGGCTTCCAGACCTATCTACGCAGGCTGAGTGACCTCTGGCAACCGCCAGGACCTCTCTGAGCCTGTTTCCTCATCCAGGAAATGCGATGGCGATCCCCACCACGTAGGGGTGCTATGAGGGTTAAATGAGGGGCTGTTTATAAAGCCCCCAGTGTGGCGCCTGGCACGCAGCATGCTCTCAATACAGGACAATTTGCCACCCACCCACCTCATTTCCCTTTAAGTCATTTTACGACAAAAAAATAAATCTCATGAGATTAAAATCTCTTTCTTACCCACCTCCTCCCTCCCCAAGTTGGGTCCATGTTGAATGTATAAATAGTTGGGGAAAAAGAGCTTGGCCACGTTCCTGCACCTTGGAGTCATTAAAGGTAGAACACCTGCCATAAGACACCTGGCAGCTTGTGCTCACACGTCTCTGGGTGTCCGGCTTGGTTCACGTATGGCCGGCACCGGGAGAGGCGGCCTCGGGTGTGGTCCGCCCGGCCAAAGACCTTCATTGCTGTGCGGAGATCATTGAAGGATTCATGTTTTCTTATTGCATTTTTCTTCTTTTTCAAAACTGAGATCTTCGTGATGAATGAAGTTGCAACCTTAAAGAACAAACATAAACTCACATATGCATACACAGTCATGCACACGTATGTATGTATGCAATGCACACATATGAACACTTGTGTGTATATATATAGGTGCACTCATATGTATACACATACATGTACACATCTATTTTATTACATATATGTGATAAAATATATTTTACATCTTTAAGTAAGATTCTGGTACAAATGGGTATCTGTCTCACTGCTCTTAGTTAAATGGTTTAGCTTCAGGGTCCCCGCGAATGTCATGTATTGAATGTACACAATATACTTATAACAAAGCAAGAGTCTACTTTAAGAAAAAACAAAAGGACTAGGCCTCTTTAGCAGCTAAGAACAAAGGAGCCAGGAAACGCAACTTAGCAAGGAGTAATAAGAAATAGAATTAGACCACACTAGCATAGTTTTTTGCAGAATTATCTTTCTTGGGGTGACGTCACTATGGATTTTGCTACTTTGAGGGCACTGCTCGTGAATCATTCTTTTGGTTTGTAAATAAAGTCCCATTTGATAGATTTCTTTCAGAGTAAGGATATGTTTGGTCAACATTAAGAAAATTTTCTTACAAAGTTTTTTCGTCTTCTTTTTAAATGAATTCATTTTATTTTTTCCCAGGCTTCTAGAACGTTCCAAGCAAGATTTTACTTCCTATGCCAGAAATTTATTATTGGGGTTTTAAACAATTTTGTTTTCCTTTTGGATTCCCATAGTTATTAGTCCTATGGTATGATTCTTTTCATTTTTCTAAAGAAGCTTCTGAAATCATTTTTCCCCAAAGTAATGGGGTACAAATATTTTTTATAAAGCAGAAGACAAGGAATTGAATTTCTATTTGCTTTTTTTAAATATAAATTTATTTTTTATTTTATTTATTTTTGGCTGCATTGGGTCTTCGTTGCTCTGCACAGGCTTTCTCTAGTTGCGGCGAGCGGGGGCTACTCTTCGTTGCGGTGCACGGGCTTCTCATTGCGGTGGCTTCTCTTGTTGCGGAGCATGGGCTCTAGGCACACAGGCTTCAGTAGTTGTGGTTCACGGGCTCTAGAGCGCAGGCTCAGTAGTTGTGGCGCCCGGGCTTAGTTGCTCCGCGGCATGTGGGATCTTCCCGGACCAGGGCTCGAACCCATGTTCCCTGCATTGGCAGGAGGGTTCTTAACCCCTGTGCCACCAGGGAAGCCATCTCTTTGCTTTTTAATGTTCAGTTTAGTTGGTGTTTATGGTACAGGTCTTATGCACCCTGCATCGCACAACACCCAAAGTGTTTATGTAAGAGGAGCTCTATGCCAAAGTATCTTTCTTTGAGGAGATCATCCAGATGGGGACATAATATGCCTTTGAGTCAGTTGAAGTTCATATAATATACATATACTGACATACAAATAGTGTTAACTCTCTGAGAGGCTTGGGGGCTGCCTTCTCCCTAAGGGTGAAGTGTCCTTTGGCTTCAGTTGGGCCCATGGGATGGGGGAGGGGGACACAGATGGATTGATTGGGGTGCTGGACCCAACCCACTTGGGGACACTCAGGATTCTGTGGAAAGGCGAAGACCCAAGTTCTCGTTGCTGCTGGTGCACTGCTTCCGCTCCTCTCTAGGGCCACTGGGGGGCTCAGAGTGGATTTGCAGCCACATTTCAAGCCGTCCGAATTCCATTCTGAAGGGCAGAGAGGACAAACTCGAGGGGACCTGGGCACCTCCCCTTGCTGTTTGGGTCTCTGGTTTCCCCTGAATCTGTCTGACAACCGCCAGCAATAACACTCCTGAAAAACCCTGAGTGTCCCTGACACCCTGGGCGGGACTCTGGGAGCACTTCTGGTCCCTCTCCCCTTTCATTCTGTTCATCTTCCTCCCCTTTCTCTCTCCTGAATGCCTTCTCTATTTTAGTTCCTCTCTTCTTTCTCTCTTCTCCTTTCCTTCTCTCTTACCTCTTCAGTCGTTTTCTTTTTTCCCTTTTCTCTGGCTATTCTGCTCCGCTCCTTCTCCTTCATTTCTCCATCCCTGTGTCTCCTCCCTCTCCCCTCATTTCCTCACAATTTCTTCGTCCCCTTTTCACTTCCCTTTTCTTACATCTCACCTTCTAGCACCTTCTCTTTCCATGTCATTTTTACTTTGCCCTTTTCTCTTTCCTACTAGGCTCTTCTTTGTCCTGACTCTTCCCACCTCCCAGTTTCCTGTCTCTGTGTCACAGGCACTCCCCCTACCCCCACCCCCCCACCCCCCCTCACTTACTTGAGAATACAGCAGAGGACTCAGGACCCAAACATTTTGTGCCCTTGGTCTGTACTAAAGGCACAGTGTCCTTACCAACCTGAAAGACCAAAAAAAAAAAAAAACCCCAAAAGAAAAAAAAAAAAAGATAATGCAGCCAAGTCACTCTGAGGCCGAATGTCCTGCGTCTGACCCAGGCAGGAAGCACCAGGAAGTTCTTCTATTGATTTGCTCGAAGGGGGATCCCCTCCTCTCCCAGCACCGTCAGCTTCTCAGATGGTTCTGGAGGTGCCAGGAGCCTGGGAACAAAAGCACCTCTCCAGGCTGCCTGACATCCCACGTTAAGCACCAGGACAGATCTGGTTGGACTTTCTGGGGGCCAGGGCTCCTGGGTGGCTGCAGGTCATGTGTTTTGTGATTTCAGCCCCGGTGGGGTTGAGGCCGGGGGCGGGGGCGGGGCCTGGCTCAGATGGAAAGGTGAGGGGTGTTTGTGGGGACCGTGCAGGAGTCTGGAGACTCAAGCATCCAGGGCTGGCCCATCCTTTTCACATGCGGGGCCGGCAACTCTGCTGCATCTGAGTGGGGACACCCACCCTCCGCCCCAAGGACCCTCCAGGGGTCAGGGAGCAGGTAGGTGTGGGAAAGATGAATAGGCAAGCCTGGACCCGCCATCTGGCCTCACTGTCAATCTTCTCATTCATTCCTTCATTTATTTGACAAGCATTCATTAAGCACCTGTCGCGTACAAGGCACTGGGTAGATAGCAGTGAATGACCACGGGGACCTGGCACTCAAATATAGCTGAGGAGACAATTTCAAGAGGGCAAGAAGGATCTTAGCATGTAGATCTGGACACGTGCTTACCTATGAGCCAGAAATTCCACTTCGAGGTGTGCACCCAACATTCCTGTCTCTGTGTGTTCACCAAATACTTACGGCAGCAGTGGTTGTGACAGGCACACACTGCCCATCAGCAGTAGAATGGAGACATAAATGGTGGTCCACTGCCATGATGGAGTCCTGTACGGTGGTACAATGAGTGATCTACACAGCCCTGATGAATCTCACACTGAAGGAAGCGAGACACAGAGGAGATCAAACTATGGTGATTCCATTTTTTAAAAATCAAGAAACTAATGTGTGGGCTCCCAGGCAGGGTAAGAGTTACCCTGGGGGCTACTGAGTACAATGGGATGCATGGAGGAGCTTCTAGGGTACAGATTGTATTCTATTTCTTAATTTGGATGCCAGATACATGGGTATATTGAGTTGGTGAATATCCTTTGAGCTGTACATTAGGATGTGTGTCTTTTTCATGCTTTTGTATGTTATGTTTCGATTGAAATGTTTTACTAAGAAAATGAGATCATGGTGGACTTTCAGGGACATGGTGGATGGAGCTGGTGTAGACTCAGCCCACCCCCAGTACAAACACACAGAATTCTGGATACAATATAATAATAAAATAGTAGACACTCCTAAGATGACAGAAGAAGAAAAATCCCCAGGATCCGGAAACAAAGACAGAAGTGGAAGACAGGACCATATGAGAAGCTGGCAGGAAAGCACCCTGCCAGGGTCAGGGCATATATAGACCCCGAGGCCAGGTCTTGGGTCCTAACAGCACTAGGAACTGGAGGTGCAACAAGGTAAAAGCTCAGAAAAAGCCTCACTCACTAACCCACACCCCCCACCTTGGAAAAATGGGATCCCACACACTAAAAGATATGTGCCCCTCCCCCCAGCTCCAAGGAGATAAGAACACTTATCATTGTAAGTTTATTTACTTGTTTTTCTTTTCTTTTCTCCCCATTAGACATTCAGCTTCATGAGGACAGGGCCTTGAGTCTTGCTCACGGCTATAATCCCAGTGCCTAGAATCAGGCTGGGCCCCAAACTGTTAGTAGGGTGACCAACTGTCTGGTTTTCCTGGGGCTGTCCTGATTTTAGTCCTATGTCCCAAGAAACCCTTGAGTCTCAGGCAGACAAGAATGACTGGACACCTTAGTTGTTAGAGTATATGTATTTTGAAATTAAAAACACCCCTGTTGGGCTTCCCTGGTGGCACAGTGGTTGAGAGTCCGTCTGCTGATGCAGGGGACACGGGTTCGTGCCCCGGTCTGGGAAGATCCCACATGCCGCGAAGCGGCTGGGCCCGTGAGCCATGGCCACTGAGCCTGCACGTCCAGAGCCTGTGCTCCACAACGGGAGAGGCCACAACAGTGAGAGGTCCGCGTACTGCCAAAAAAAAAAAAAAAAAAAAACCACCCCTGTTAAATTTCAATATGTAGTCTAAGAAAATAATCACTATCATTTAAATAGAGCTTCACAGTTTACTGAGCTCCTTTTACATATATAATCTTAAAATTAGTTCCAGGATAACCTGCACGGTAGGTGCAGACACTCTGTCGGATTTGTAGACCCTTCACGAGCAGGGGTCCTCACCTTCTTGTGGCCCAGCGACAAGCTGGAGGACCCTGGCTACACCTCCTTCTTCTAGCTGCTGAATCCTGGAGCAAGCAGGCTTTGTATAACCTTCTTATTTTGTAAAACCTGTGTCAGCCAAGAAATCACAAGAGAAGCATAAAAGCCCAGGCAAATTGCTTTATTAACTGAGCTAATAGGCCCAGTAGGTGAGAGTGACTTGCTACCTATCAGGTAATTAGCCATCCTGGAAGTCTTCTTTGTCCAAGGTCTCGGAGAGGAGAAGTCCCCCTTTGTCGCAGGGAAGCAGCCCACTTTCCAACCAGCACACTAATTGCCCGATCAGGGGCTCACACATCTGCTGGAGCACACCTGCTGGGTCAGGGAGGTTGAGTGTAGACACATGGTCCCAGGGGACCTGGGTGCCTGGGTCAGTGGGGATTGAGTGGATGCCCTGAGCTGGGCACCCAAAAGTGTTTGCAGCCAGGATAGAGAGGAGGGATTCAGCCCTCTAAGAGGGTGCCTCTCCTGCTTACAGTTCTCCCTGGCTTCTCACATCTTTCTGAAACATCGAGACCAGCACTTTTCCAGCATGAATGCGCTTTCCCCGGGGATTTTGTTAAAATGCAGATTCTGATGCAGCAGGTCTGGATGTGGCCACAATTCTGATTTTCAGCAAGCTTCCAGCTGACAGGGAGGCTACTGGCTCATGGACCACACTTTAAGCAGCAAGGCTTAGAGACTTCCCTGCACAGACTTGGACACTGGGTCCAAATGGGCTCTATGCCTGGCCACCCTTCAGTCTTGGCTCAGAAGCCCCTGTTCCTGGCATCCTGGGCTGCTGGCTGGCCCTCTGGTGCTCTCGCGACCTCCCTGAAGCCCATCACAGTGGGGACCACGCAGTATTGTAAATACCTGTTTCCGTGTCATGCCTGGGCTCCTCCTGGAGGGCCATCTGGGCCCTATACATCATGACCCCATTGTCTAGCATGGGGCTTGGCAGAGGGCATCCCTCACAGGTGGCACCAAGTTGAGCTGGATCGTGTACCCTGCTCTGCCACTGCAGCCATCCATCCCTTCGCCATTCTCAGCCTCACTTTTCTCGTCAGCCAAATGGGCACGGTAATAGGCAACCTGCATCACCTACTCACCAGCTGGGGGATACAAACAAGGTCAGGCTGCTCTTTCTCTTTCCTTCTTTTTTTACTTACTTTGGGAAAAGTTTATTTTACATAGAGTAAAAGGCACAAACTGCTGGATGCGAGTTTATATATGTATATACCTGTCTTAGTCATCTTGGGCTGCCATAACAAAATACCACACATTGGCTGGCTTAAACAACAGATCTGGAGGCTGGAAAATCCAAGATCAAGGTGTGGCTGATTCTGTTCGTGGTGAGGACTCTCTTCCTGGCTTGCAGAAGGCCATCCTCTCACTGCATCCTCACATGACCTTTCCTTGGTGCTGTGTTAAAAAACAAAATTTAACTGAGTAAATCTGAAGACCTAATTGGCTTTATTAAATGATTCCTGAATTGGACAGCATCTCATATGACAGAGAGATACTCTGAGGGGTTACACAACATGGAAGGCTTTTACAGTAAGGAGGGCAGGATAAGCAAAGGAAGTAAGAAGAAAAAAAATGTCAGTTCATTGGAGGAAAGTAAAAATTCAGCTGATGACGGCTTCTCATTGGCTGAGCTGCAGCATTTTCCATGAGCTGGGCTTGTTGCTGGGCAGGAAGGAAATCCTCCTTCCACCCGCTGCGGTGGAGAAGTAGTTGTACTTCCTATTTGGGAGGACAAGGTACATCACTCCCGGTTGGGGTCAGTGACTGAGGTCTTTCTGTTGGGGTAATTGATGGTGAGTGGTAGGGTTTCTTGACTCCAATTTTAGTTGAAGTTTCCTTTTATTAATTTTCACAGTGTAGCGGGGAGAGAGAGAGCACAAGCTCTTTGATGTCTCTTATATGGACACTAATGCTATCATATAATGACCTTACCATTCATGTGACTCATTTAACTTTAATTACCTCCTAAATGCCCCATTTTCAAATATAGTCACATTGGAGGCCAAGCTTTCAACATATGAATTTTGGGGCAACACAATAGCAATCCATAGCAATATCCATAAAACTACCACCCAGAACGAGGCAAGAATATTTCAGGCACTTCAACGATCTCTCTTATGCCCTGTCTCAGTCAATGGTCCTCCTTCCAAAGGTGACCACACTCTGACTTCTATCACTCTAGTGTTTCTAGCTCTTGAACTTCATACAAATAGAATCAATCAGTATGTACTCTTTTGTGTGTGTCTGGCTTCTTTCCCTCCATGTTATGACTGTCACATGTTTGTCCTCCTCCTCTTTTTCCTCATTCTGCTTCTTCTGCTTCTTTTCTTTTTTTCTGAGTAGTATTCCATTATGTGGATATATCACAGCTTGTTTATCTTTTCACTTGTTGATGGGCTTTGAAGTAGTTTTCAGTTTTAGGTTATTATGAATAATGCTGCTGTGAATGTTCTTGTAGGTCCTTTGTTAAAAAAAATATATGTATACACTTCTGTGTATATACATGCATTATGACCCAGAAAGGATATTCTTGGGTCACAGTCTATGCATTCAGCTTTTGTAGCTATGACCAAACTGTTTTCCAAAGTCGCTGAACCAAGGTGCACTCCCATCAGTGGGTATGAGAGTTCTAGTTGCTCCATACCTTCCCCAACACTTGATAATATCAGGCCTTTTATTTCAGCTATTCTGGAGGATGTGTGGTGATACGTCATTATGGTTTTAATTTGCATTTCTCTGATGAAGAATGATGTTGAGCCATTTTCATATGCTTAGGGACCATTTGGAAATTTTCTTTTTTGAAACCAAAGTCTTTTTTAACTATTCAAATGTATCAATCGACCCTCCACCTGACAAATTTACCAGGGGGTCCAACCTCTCCCTCTACTCCCTTGAGGCCTCTTCCTTTGCCAGAAAATTTTCCGAGAAGTATGATCTGAAAGGGTCATTCCTGCTTCTAAAGCCAAACAGAATACACCACAGTCTCATCCATAAAGTATCAGGATCTAGGTTCCAGTCCCCACAAGGTGACACCGTTGAAAACTAGCCTGAGGCAGCCTGGTGCACCCCTGTCCTCTGCTTTGAGGATGCTGCTCCACATCCTTGCCCAGATTACAGGGATGCTCCAGGATGAAGGTTTGGGACCAAGTCCTTTAGGGGTCACAGCCACCCCTCAGTCACTGAACACCCTAGGTCAGTGGTTGTGTTTTAGAAACAATAAAGTTTGGGGGCTGTGGCCAGAGCCACATACCCACTTCACCCACACTCATTTCCCCCACATACCTGGATGTTACTGGGGGGCGGGGGCTGCACCACCGGACCAGACTCCCCTTCCTTCACAGCAAATCCTCTGCAGGGCCCTCCATGTTCTCACCAGCCAATTCGCTTTATCTGAGACCTCCCCAGTCCTGCAGAGAAGTTCTTAAAATGTTGAGTCATCAAAGGAAATGAGCTCAGGTCTTAATACACTTCCTATCAGGAGGATCCTTTCCCACTAGGCACATTTATCCTTGCTCATGGAGAAATATAAGGGGCATTCATGTGTCAATGGTTCTGCTGCACTTTTCCCTGATCAATGGGTGTCCATCCTCTTAACTGAAGAGACCATGTATGTGGCTCTTCTATGATCCAAAAGTTTACCCCTGGTGACTTACTGGGTTCCCTTAGAGAAGTGGCTGGTAGGTTCTTTCAATTAAAATAAAAATAATAAGTTCCTCTTCACCAAGTATCTCATTATAGATATTTATTCTACAGGAGTATTATCTTGATTAGAGATCATGGATTAAAGCACATAGGATACTGGGGTTTGAAAGGTGGTTGGGAGGTCCGGGTTTGGGGAATGATCTAGGAGCCTTAGCAGCTGGCCTCTAGGTTTGAGCAGGTAACTGAAGCTGTAGAAGTGGATGAACGTGTGGAATGGGATTGAGTCCTAAGGAAGAGGAGGTTGAGGTCTGGCTTGCACCTCACAGGTCTTCCAGGAGACAATGATGTTATGGACATCAGGACTGGGTGGGGGAGGAGAGGGCAAGGTGGGATGTTTCAGTGGGGGTGGGGATGCACTGTAGAAGATGCTCCTTGCTGTTCCGAAGAAGAGGCTGCAGACGGGCAAGGTGGGGTGCAGGGAGACAGCTGGGGGCTACAGGAGAGGTCCAGGGAGGAGAGGATGGGAACTTGGGCTTGGGGCCTTGGTATTTGGAGAGTCAGGTCCATGGGAGGAGTAGGAGAGGATGGGGCAGGGAGTGAGGAAACAGGGAGAACAGAGAAAGTGTCCTAGCCCTCCAGCTGGTGTTGGTAGCACTCTGCCTACTGGGGAAGAGGAAAGGGGACCAGGGGGATGGGCAGAAGTGTAAGATCACGAGGCTGCGTTTGGGAGGGCTGAGCTAAAGGGGTCTTGGAGCTACCCAAGTAGAGATGCTATTATGGGCTGAATTGCATCTCCCCCCGGATTCATATGCTGAAGTCCTAACCACACTGAGAGGACCTCAGAATGTGACTGTATTTGGAGGTACGGCCTTTAAAGAGGTGATTAAATAAAAATGAGGCCATTAGTATGGGCCCTAATCCAATCTGACCAGTGTCCTTACAAGAAGAGGAAGTTTGGACACACAGAGAGACACCAGGTGTACGTGCAAAGAGGGAGGATTACCTGAGGACGCAGCGAGAAGGTGGCCATCTGCACGTCAAGGAGAG
This sequence comes from Mesoplodon mirus, assembly GCF_964341445.2. Lineage (NCBI taxonomy): Eukaryota > Metazoa > Chordata > Mammalia > Artiodactyla > Ziphiidae > Mesoplodon > Mesoplodon mirus. The sequence continues at coordinate 21,274,074 of NC_138989.1, read as the reverse complement.
AGGCCAAACCTGCTGACACCTTGACCTTGGACTTCCAGGCTCCAGCCTGTGGGAAAATTAATGTCCATTGTTTAAGCCCCTCAGTCTGTGGTACTTTGTTACAGCAGCCAGAGCTGACTGATATAGACGCCCAGGAGGCTGCAGCCCTGCTTCAGAGATGCTGTGACTGACTACCAGGTAGCAGCACCAGGCTGGGGTCCGGTGAGCCTTCTCTCATCACTCCGAGCCCAGCCCAGAAACTCGGCCTCAGCTCTCTGAGCCTCAGAAGACTTCCAATCAGGCCACCCTGAAGGAGAAAGCTGAAAGGAGCAGACAGTAGCTAGAGGTCTCAGTTGGAGGCATCTCACTGTCTCCTTCACCCTTCAGTGCTGGTGATTCCAAATTACACATCACCTCTCAGGGCCCACGTCTGTGCTCTTCACAGACCCCACGATGGCATCTCATGAATATTTGCTGAGCTGCTCAGATATGCGGTGGGGAGAACAAATAATAAAGAGGAGAGAGAAAGAGAGAGAGGCAGGGAGAGAAAGAGAGAGAGAGAGAGAGAGAGAGCGAACCCATTTCACATTTGCATCTCATAGACAGGACAGAGTGGAAGACGCTGGTACGAAGAGAATCTGGTTTGAGCGCGTGAGCTTCTCCAGCGGGATCAAGGGAACAGCTTCTTGTCTAATGAGATTTTGACGCTTAAATTGCACATGCTAGCGCTTGTGGTCCAGTTCAGACTCCCCTACTGTGCGTTTATTCCCAAGGCTCTAACATTAAGTCATCGTACATACAAGCTGGGAGCATTCAATTAGGTTTTCTGTTATTAATCAGTCAGTTAAGCCACAATCTCGGGGATATACATTTTCACTCTTAAAGAGGTGAGAAGCGTGCCGGGGTCCCCAGTCAGGTTTGGAATGCCAGCATGGTCTGGAGGGAGAGGCCAGGGACCTGAGATTGTTGGCAGAGGTAAGAGAATGGCATGGGGTAGCAAGGGAGGGTGGGGCCTCTGGGCAGTGTTGGTGTTTTGGTTATGGAGGCTTCTGGGAGGATGACAGTTTGAGGTTTTCTTGTGGAGGAAATGACAACCAGAGACCAGGCAGAAGGACCACGGATGGTGGAGTCTGGCAGACTTTGGAACGAGGTCAAATAGGGCTTTGCTACTCTGAGACTCAGTTCTCCCATGTGCAAAATTGGCAATTCTAATCCCTATTCTTGATTTCTCCCTCTTTCGTGAGATGCAAGTCCAATAGGATAATGGGTACGGAAAGTTTTTGTAAGCTATGACATGCTAGAGGAGGCAAAGAAGTTAGTAGTGACCATGATAGACAACATAATGACATTTTGGTATAAACTGAGGACAGCAATTGCCCCCTTGAATGTTCAAGATGATTACATAAACGGAGTGGGAAATAAACATCTGTACTTTAGTTGTTAATTTCTTTGGATAGCTCCAAACAGACAAAGGGAAGAGAATATTCCTACCCTGGATAATACCTGTGAGCCCGCTCTAAGAGATGTTTCCTCAGATTCACAGCACCCCCCAAAATGTGACCAGACTGCCATAATTAGGCAGGATTAAGGGAGGAAGGAAGGATAAAGAGAGGGTCCTAAAATTTTTTCATCATGGACTCAAATTTTATTTGTATTTATAATGAGTATCAACCAGGAGAAAGCTGTCAATCTGTCGATGAAAATGGGTCATTAAAGGAAACAGATAAGAACAGCTAATAATTAGTACATAAATCAATTGCAAGGAAGTGTTTGGATTTGTGATTAGCATACAATAATTTGTTGTTTGACATTTTTGAGATTAAGTGTTGGTGTAATTAGCACATAAATCATTTGCACATGGGTGTTCCTGACGTGTCTGGTGTGTAATTAGATATAAAGCATTTGAACTTGGGAGTTTCTAAGGTGTTTGGTGTGTCATGAGCACATAAATCATTTGTACATTAGTGTTTTTAAAGTGTTTTTGTGTAATTAGCACATGGCTTATTTGTAAATATGAGTTTCAAATTATTTGTTGTGTAATTAGCATGAAAATCTTCAGTGCATAGAATTTTCTAAATTATTTAGTGGACAGTGAGCACATATTTAATTTGAAAATGAGAATATCTTAAGTGTCTTTCGCAATTAGCACATAGACTAATTGTATATGGGTGTGTTTAAGTTGCTTGATTTGTAATTAGATCATTTTGTGAATGAGCTCTCTTAAGTGATTTAGAATCTGCATAGAAATCATTTATCAATGGGTGTTTCTAGGGTACTTGATTTATAATGAACATATACGCAATTTGTAGATGGGTCTTTAATAACTGCTTGAAAAAAGTTCTTCCTCTCTTTAGGAGATACTCTTTTATCCTGTTTACATTTGCTTAGCCAGCCTAATTGCACTTGTAGAAAAAAAGAATTTATCAGTTGTTGAATTTTTATGTCTTCTCACTCACGGAAAGTTCAGAATGCATGTCACTAATTTCAAAATGTTTCATGAAAGTCTGCTGCTGGTTTGTATGAGACTAAAAGCCTGGTGCTTCTCTAGAGATTCAGATCAAATCTCAAATCTCTTTCATTGAGGTGAAGGTGTCTCTTGTGTTCTAGGAGATCAGAAAGCAACCTGTTTTGGACCTAATAAGAGGGATCTGGCAAAAAATAATCATGGGAAACACCAATTTATGAATAAATACAAAATTTATCCAAATGAGAAGCCCAACTACCCCCCAAATAACTATGAAGGAAACAGGAAAGGGGGTTAAAATTTTGAGCCCTAAGCGATGCCAGGAATCACCCTAATTGCACTAGGGGAGAAATCTAATTTAGTTATAATGACCATCCTGAGAGGCAGTCATTTCAATTCCAGCATTAATCAAAGATGCAATGGAAAGAAACATCTTGAGAATGCATTTGAAAAGCATCATCACATATACACATATACAACTGTACATGTGCTAATTACAAAAGACATTACAGATAAAATAATGAAAAGATGACCATGACTAGATGAATTCTGGCTTTGCATCCCAAAGGCAAATAAAAAAACCTATAAGAATCTAGACAGGAAAAAAATGAAACCTTAAAAGAATCATTTTATCTTTGAAAGACAATGATTTCTCCTCCACAATAATAAATTCTCCCAAAAAGGAATATTAAAAGAATAAAAGTTGTGACCCAACAATTTTATACCCAGCCAAACTGCTTTTAATGTATGAAAACAGCAGAAGGAAACATTCTTATGCACTGAAGGATTTGGAAAATAAAAACATATTCTCATGTACTTTTCTGGAAAAAAAATTAATTGAAGAAGTATTCCAGCCAACAAAGGGATGAATCAAAATCCAGGACTCAAGAACAGCTAAATGGTGGTAAGAAAGGACTTGCACATAAACCATTTCTTGGTCTGGATCCAGCATGATATTCTATCTGAATAATGTAGTGAATAGTAGGGCTTAGAAGTTGGTCCTGGGAAAGGAAGAGAAGACGTACAACTGAGTTGAACTGAACTTACATTACATTCCTTCTTCCTTCTTAGCCTCAGTTTCCCCATCTAGCAGAAAGGTGAAAATGATACAAGTGTTCATTTAGGGTATCTCCAGTCAGAAGGGACTCTCCCCCAGTATTCAGAAAGGCTTGGAGATGACATAGCACCCATGCTTTGCCAAATCATTTGCAGTGGGGTTTCCCAATCTTTAGTTGTTCATTAACCAACATGTAGTATCTGTATCAGGAATGCTATAATTTGCTTAATATTCTCCTTTAAAGAAATCCATAAACTTATTTAATACACATATTTACTTAATATTTAATTTACAGCATTTTATTAACTAAAATAAAATTTAATGATTAAAACATATTTATTTCCAAAACTAATTTATATAACCACTTTAAATGGGAAGCCTCATTGCCAGCCATAAATAGAAGGCAACCACAAATATAAAAACAATGAAAATATTGAACTTTGTTACTAACAGGATATACATAGTTATTTAGCTGTTGTTAATTTGTATTCATTTTATTTGTCTCTCTCTTATTTTTTAATTTTTTACACATTTTAGCAACTTTGAAATTGGGATGGAACCTATGATGAATGGTCTTTTACAATTTATTGGAATTTTTTTCTTTCTTAGAGGTATGCAAAAATAACAGTGCATCTTGCAATCACGGTGCCTTCGAGTGGGTGAAATACGGTAATTCTATGTTATTACATGTAGTTGGTCAGATAGCCTGTCTTGTTGAAAGTTCTGTGTTTGAAGACCGCTTGCTGCTAAAAAAAGAGAAAATAGCAAATGCTAGAGAGGTGTTAAAAACAGAGTAGTAACAAGTGGGATCTTCCCATGTAATCAGAAAGATGGAAAGGGATTTGTGGAAAGGTCTGCCTCATCCCATGGGTCAGGGCTATTGAAAGTTGGTAGCCTGTGCCCCAGAGCAGCTCTTTACACACTGAGCGGGGAGCAGGGATGTACAGGATTCTTAACCAATCTCCCTCCCAACAACAGTCCTTAAAAGAGCAGTGCAAGGTTTCACTGGCCATCGCCCCAGCCTCACCGCCAAGCCAAATCTGTCCAAATACAAGCGGATTGTCGCCAAGACCACAAGAGCAAATGTCTTCGTATACCTTTAAGATAAAACACAACTGGGGCCCAATGATCTCTTTAATGATATCAGGGAAGAAGCCTAGGGTCAAGGTTTCCTGGGCTGTTGCTAGATGTGAGCAGAGCCCTGGATGGCTAAGTCCTACTTAACCCTACGCTCACCTGGACACACTGATAACTCCTAAAACATATTCATTCGTCTCAGCCCTGGCCAGCAATGGTGGGAACATTCACACAGAGTGGGGGCGGGGTGGGAGCGGGGCACTCACCGGAGGCAGGCGAGGGCATGACCTGTTCTGTGCCCACAAAAGCAGAGCCTCAGAAAGTGCCACAGAAGCTACTTTTTCTACTCAGGAAGTTGAGAAATTATTTTCCAAATATAAAACTGGCATTGAATGACCTGAATCTCTGGGTTTTATTGAAATAGAGAAAGACAAATTGGTTGTCTAGTGGTAGATATTAGGTGACATCACAATGTTAAGCCTTTTGCTTTCTGCCTGGGATCCCTAAATGATCCAGTGTTAATGCTACTACATCTATCTATCTATCATACAATATATATGTGTATTGAATATGTATATTCACAGTAATATACATTGAATAAGTAAATATAAATTGAATATGTATCCAATAATATATATTGAAAACTTGAATATAAATTGAATATACATTGAATAATTGAATATAAATCAAATATATATTGAATAAAAATTGAGGGCTTCCCTGGTGGCGCAGTGGTTGAGAGTCCGCCTGCCAATGCAGGGGACATGGGTCCATGCCCCGGTCCGGGAAGATCCCACATGCCGCAGAGTGGCTGGGCCCGTGAGCCTGCACGTCTGGAGCCTGTGCTCCGCAATGGGAGAGGCCACAACAGTGAGAGGCCTGCGTACCACACACACACAAAAAAAATTGTATATATATTCAACAATATATACTGAATAAAAATGGGATATATAGAATAATTGAATATTTATACATATAGATGAATATAAATATCTATATTGACTTATTCAACTATATATTCATAATATAATGATGTGTAATATACAGTATATATCATACACATGAAAAGATAGCTGGAAAGTTAAAAAACAAATCTCACAAAGTTAACAGAAATGATCTCATTGTTGGTTGGATACTGATTGATTATTTCTACTCCATAATTTAGTCTCTTTCCCAAATGTTCGACCATGAGAGTTTATTGATTTTGGAATCAGAAAGAAAAAGGCAAACATAGGAATTTACAATATTTACATACCTATCAATCTTAAGGATTTTTTTAAAAGCTCAGCAACAAAAGGCTGGTTACTTCTGGATGAAAAGTCTTGGGTAATTTTTATGTTTTTCTCACTTTTTAATATATTAAAACATTGTTTTCTAAAACGACCATGGATTTATTTTGTAATGGCAACAAATAACATTATTTTAAAAGGGGACAAAAGCAGTTGGACTGAGCTTACCTAAAAGTACTCCACCCCAGACTTCCTAGTTATATGAACAGATTACATATGAAACAAAACATACAAATGTGTTTGTATACACATAACACACATATATATTTATTAATTTAGTTTGAATTGGAGCATATAATTTACAACAGAAAGAGTCCTAATTAGTACACCGTTGGAACCCAGGTTGGACTTTATCTCATTCCAAACTCACGTTCATCCCTACATCCCTCTCAGTCTGAACTGAAAGGCTCCTTAATGCAAGTCATTTTGAATGGTTTTGCTTCCAAACTGGTTCTCTAAGAAAACAGTCCCGGAGTTCGATGGAGTACCTATAGCCTGGAATAAGTCTGGGAGGACAGTCCTCCAGATTAAGTTCCCAGCTGCAAGGGAAAGTGGACCAAGCGTGTTTTCTAAATAAGCCTCCACACAGCCTAACCGAACATCCCTGCTTTATTTCTCCTCTTAGCACTGACCCCGTCCCCTCACCCAGAGCTCCGCCATGCTCTCAAACCTAATTTGTCCAGATAAAACCCGACTGTTTGCAAGCCCAGGTGAAAGAGTCATAGCTGCATACATCTTTAAAGCCAAATATTATATGTATACACATATATTATCAGAATACAGTTCTGGCTTTATGAGCCTCAACTGAAAAAGAAGGAGAGGAGGGGAGATTTTGGCAGCTGATTCTCTGGCTGTGTGGCCTTAGGTAAATTCCTTGCCTTCCCTGAGCCTCTGAAATGGGTCACAATGACCTGCAGGTGGTCCTTTCTAGCACTGGCAGTTTTGATTATTTGTGAGAAATGAGGGGACCCACAGACATCCTAAATAATCCTGCATGTGTTCGCTCACTTCATCTTACCATTTCATTCCTTCTTTCAGGCTCTTCAGTGAACAAGCCAGGTGGTGAGGTAAGAGGGCAAGTCTAATCAGACAGACCTGTATTCAAATCCCTGTTCTGGGACCTTGGACAGCTCTTTCCAAGTCCTGGAATCTTGGCTACCTGCTCTCCAAGTGTCAGAGCAAGATGATCCATGCCAAGGGCAGTTTGGAGGGCCTGGTAGCAAATAAATGCCTAGATGGCACCCATTTCAGAGCCTCTGTTCACATTTTTTTTATCAAAACTTGATCATATGAGGACTTTTGCTTCCAGCCAGGATGGAATAACATGGCCTGGATTTACCTTCCCATCTGAAAATAAAATGAAAAACATAACAATAAAAGGAGTATAACCTTTACAAATTGTGAATCACTGTATTGTACACCTGTAACTTATATAATATTGTACATTAATTAAGCTTCAATAAAAAAGAAAGAATAAATAAATAAATAAAATAAAATCACAAATCACACAAAAATTTTAAAAACATAGGAAATAATGGTTTTCAGGACATTTGGGTTTCGGGCAACAAAGAAGAGTGATCCCAGAGAGATGGCAAACCAATGAGGTGAGCCCTGCAGTGACTCCAGCTACTGCTCAGAGAGACACTCCAGGCTGCTGGCACAGAGAGGGGGGACCCAGACAGATCAGGGTGCTCTTGAGTTGAGGAGATGGAGCTGGGTGTCTAGGGAGGCCAAGAGAGCTACAATTTGCAGAGAACCAGAGAGGAGAGGAGTGCACATAAAAACAGCTCCAAAGATTTGCGGAGGGTTATCCTCAAGTAGTTGGCAGAATATCTATCAGCACATGCTTGTAAGGAAGTGACTTGAGGTAAAGGAGAAGAGTGCCTGAAAGCAATAATAGAACAATATCCAGGAACAGCCCTTGTTCTCTCAGGTGGGACTCTCGGAAGGTTATTGTCTCAATCGTGGGTGATAATTAGTCTTAGACCAAACATTTCTCTGGTCCCACCTGGCAAAGGTTAAAGAGCAAGACCTGAAAGAATGAAACTGTTTCCAAGTGACTTAACTGCATCCAAGAACAAAGCTCAAAAATATTTATAGGGCTTCCCTGGTGGCGCAGTGGTTGAGAGTCCGCCTGCTGATGCAGGGGACGCGGGTTCGTGCCCCGGTCCAGGAGGATCCCACATGCCATGGAGTGGCTGGGCCTGTGAGCCATGGCCGCTGAGCCTGCACGTCCGGAGCCTGTGCTCCGCTAAGGGAGAGGCCACAACAGTGAGAGGCCCGTGTACTGCAAAAAATATATATAAATAAATAGAAATGCAAAAATAGCCAACAACTGAAAGTGTAAAATTCATAATAGCTGGCATGAGATTGGAGTATTACCAGGCATGCAAAGAAGCAGGAACACATAACCCATGATGAGGAGAAAAATCAACCAACTGAAACTGACCCCAAGTGACAAGAACATTGAAAGCTTTTACAGTTATATGCTATACATTCAATAACCTAGAGAAAAGATTGAGCACATTAAGTGGAGACATGGAAGATATAAAAACAGATTCCAGAAATGAAGACTAAAATGGCTGGGGTGAAAAATATAACATTGTTATTAACAGCAGATTAGACATTGCAGGAAAAAAGACTAATGAACTTGAAGACACTCAACTAGAAACTATTTAAGCCAAACACACAGAGAAAAAGATGATTTAAAAATTGAACAGAGGGGCTTCCCTGGTAGCGCAGTGGTTGAGAGTCCGCCTGCCGATGCAGGGGACACGGGTTCGTGCCCTGGTCTGGGAAGATCCCACTTGCCGCGGAGCGGCTGGGCCCGTGAGCCATGGCCGTTGAGCCTGCGCGTCCGGAGCCTGTGCTCCGCAACGGGAGAGGCCACGACAGTGAGAGGCCCACATACCGCAAAAAAAAAAAAAAAAAATTGAACAGAGCATTAGTGAGTTGTGGGAAAACTTCAAGCAGCCTGATACGCATATAATTGGAGGCTCTGAAGGAAGGGAAAGTGGCCGAGAAAACCTTCGAAGAAATGACGACTGAAAACTATCCAAATCTGATGAAAACCCAGATTCAAGAAGCACAACAAACTCCAAGCACAAGAAACCAAAAGTAACTACCGTAAAGCAAGTGATAATCAAATGCCTAAAAGCAGTGGTAAAGAGAAAATAATCTTAAAAGCATGCAGAGAAAAAAAAGATAAGTTACATACAAATAAAAAAGACAAGAATTATCACAGAGTTCTCATCAGAAACAATGCAGTGGAAAGTATGGAAAGAAGAATAATGTGTTTAGAAGTCTATATCCAGAGAAAATATTTTTCAAAGGCAAAGGTGAAATAAATATTTTCTTTAAAAGGATACATGAAAGTTTAAATAACTGCTCTGTGAGAAATGTGAAAGGAAGCGCTTTAGGTCAAAGGAAAATGATACCAGAGAGGAATATGGGTATATGAAGGAAAAAAGAGCACTGGAGATGACCCCTGCATAGGAGAAAACATTTGCAACCTTGGTTTAGACAAAAAGTTATTTGATACAACCTCCGCCCCCAAATCATGATCCATAAAAGAAAACATTGAAAAATTGGACTTCATAAAAATTAAGAACTTCTGCTCTTTGAAAAACATTGCTAAGGGAATGTAAATATACACAGACTGGGAGAAAATATTTGCACAACACATATCTGATAAAGTACTTTTATCCAGAATACGTAAACAGCTCCCACCTCTCAATAATATGAAAACAAAAAACCTGATTAAAAAATGGGCACATGCTCAAAATGGATGCTACAATTATCTCAAAATAAGATGCTTAGTTTATAGGAAAAGGGCAAAAAAGTTTGAATAGACACATGAGCAAAGAAGATATACAGGTGGCAAAGAAGCACGTGAAAAGATGCTTAACATCATTCATCATTAAGAAAATACAAATTCAAATCACAGTGAGTTACCACTGTACACCTCTTGGAAAGTCCAACATTTAAAAGACTGTTCATACCAGGTGCTGGTGACATAGAGAAACTGAAACATTCATTCACTGCTGTTGGGAATGTAAATGGTACAGCTTCCTCAGAAGATGGTTTGCAGTTTTTAAAATATTTAAACATCCTGCTACCGGATAATCCAGGCTTTCCACTCCTGGGTACTCACCCAAGAAAACTGAAAGCATGTGTCCATAAAAAGACTACATCAACGTTCACTGCAGCTTTATCTGAAATAGCTCAAAAACTGGAAGCAATCTGCATAACGCCCATCAGCAGGTGAATGGATCAACAGACTAGCATATTCATACAATGGAATACTACTTAGCAATAAAAAGGAATGAGCTATTGACATTTACAAAAACTTGGATGAACCTCAAAACTATTATTCTAAGTGAAAGAAGCCAGACACAAAAGATTGCATGGTGTAGGACTCCATTCATACAGAATTTTAGAAAAGGCAAAGTCATCTGCAGTAACAGAAAGCAGAACACTGGTTGCCTGGCTGGGAGGGTGGTAGAAATCAAGGCTGGAGGGAGGGAGAGGTTACAGAGAGGCTGGGGGAGACTTCTGCGGGTAACTGATACATGTGTGATCTTGAGGGTGGTGATGATTTTATGGTATGTACATATGTCAAAACCCATGAAATAAGAAAGAATGTAAAAGGTAAACATAATCACAGACGCCTGCTCCTGGCAGTTTGTATCCACTGTCAGACTTTGAGCATCAGACCACACCAGTCCCCTCTCATCTCCCCAAGATCCAACTACTGGGCACACAGGAGGCAGTGGTGAAGACCTGGACCATTCATATCAAGTAGATCTGAGTTCAAATCTCCACCCAACCTCATGCTGGCTTGCTTGCTATGAGAATAAGTTGCTCAACTCTTGGAGTCTCAGTTTGCCTTTCTGTAAAGTGGGCACATGAGCAGACACCCAGATGTTTATTATTACCACCTGCATTACGTTCAGTCTGCTTGTCTAGCTTCCCCCTGGCTGGGACCAGGCCCAGCAGACAGGGGGAGCTTTCACTGTCCACTCACCATCCCAAGTGAAAAGTGATGTCACATGCCATCCAACACAGAGCCACTCACAGGTGACCAGAGGCCACTGCCCAAATCCCAGAGACTCTGTCCCAGCCTACTGTGGACCATGGTGGGCGTGTAGGGCTGAGAAGTGCCCCCTCCATGGTGAGCAGTCACTGCAAGGTCCTCCTTCCTATTCAGGCCTCTCTGAGCACTTGGCCTGGCACAGAGAGGTGGCCACCTCTGCTCTTTGGGTAGAGATGCCTTCTCTCCTGGGCACCCCAGCCTGTCCTGCATCCGAGTCAGGGACCTGCGGGATGTGTGGGCTGGTGGCAGGGTTTTGGCTGTTATAAGAAAGAGATTAGAAAGTATATGGGTAGTGCTTGCAGCAAGTGTTCGGTGAAGAGCTCTCATTATTATCATCATGGCATTTAGGGTGCTGAGTTCTTGAGGGCTGGCTCTGGGACTGACTGTCATCCCCTGCTTCCCTGTTTGCAGCACACTCCCTGCACTTGGTAAGTGCCCAGTTCCTATTTAGCAAATTGATTGAATGAATGAATGAATGAATGCAGCCTGATTTTACAAAGGTGCTAACTGACCACCCTCACCCGGACCCATAAGGTGAGTCCTTATGAGGGCAGCCTGTGCCAGCCGCCCATGTCCCAGGTACCACGTGGCAAAGCCCATGGGATGGAAGGATGGGGGGAGAAATCCTGGATCCACAGCAGGAAATAGGATGCTACTTGTATTCTCATATTCTAATATCTTGAATCCTTAATCAAACCTATAATCTAAAATTTAAAAGAGGGTTTGTGGAAAATACAGTCAGCTGCATACTAAACAGAAGCTTGGGCCCTGGCTGAAATGCTTTGGTGGTTTTGTTCTCTGAAGAGTCAGGAAGAGGGAATTGGGGGAGTGGGTAAAACAAGAACAATAATAATATCTGTCCACCCTCTGGCTCCACGTATCCAATGCACCATGTATTGTGCCAGCTGTGTAGCTTTCTCACTTACAGGGAGACGCTGGGGCTCAGAGAGGTGAAGAGATGTGCAGATGGTCACAAAGCGAGTAAACGGTCGGGCCGGGGGAAGCTGCCTCGAAGCCCACCGCTTCTCTTCTATCCCAGGCTGCTTCCAGACCCTGCCAGGCTGCTCCCGTCACACACCTATTAGGACCATTGGCTAATGCCTTTAAAAGAGCTATTCCATCAGGTCTGTGCAGGTACGACACCTTTGCCTTGGTACCTCGCTGGCTCGTCTCTGGAAAATGCAATAACCCCTGGCAGACACCTACCAAGACCCCTGGCCTCTCGGTAATAGCTCAAGCCTGGAAAATAGGAAGCTTTCATGGAACCAACCTGCCACCATTGGGAATCCATGTGACCCATGGGAGAGGACTTAGTGGGGGGGATGTCACCTGGGGAAGGTGGGTCGGGGGTGGCATGAGACCAAGGCCCCGGAGAGAGGGGGGAGGGACAGAGTGGGAGGGGAGAAGGACAGGGAGAGCTGGGTGTCGGGGGCTGGCGGCAGAGTCAGTAACCTCAGGGCTCCTCACATTTGCCGGCCCTTTGAGGTGCTGCTCCCTCTTCCCGGAATCCTCTTCCCCCATTACCTCACAACCCTGAGGTCATAGTCCCGGCCTCACCCTTCACTGCAGTCCCCTCTTCCTGCCCCCCATACCTCGTCCCCTCCCTTGCCTTATTTCTTTCCATATCTCTTCGAGGGCCTCATATATCTCCTTTTATTTCCCTTGCGACTTGCTCTGGCCATTGCATAAATGTATCAGAATTTACTTGCTGGTTTTTCACTGATGGCCATTTAGGTGTCCAGCCATCTGCCAGGGGGAACATCCTTGCACATACACATTTGTCTCCTGCCTGGTGACTTCCTTAGGATAAAAAAAAAAGTTGCTGGGGGTGGGATTGTTGAATCAAAGAGATCCAGCATCTTTCTGACATGGAACCTTTGGGAATTAATAGAAGGTACTCCAACTGGAAGAGGCCTAGTGAAGTAAGCATTTTGTGTAGCCTTCCATCAACCATGTTTTGACTTGTTCTTTTGTTAGAAAGAAGTGTGGCTTGAGCCCAGTGTCGTGGTGGTAGAAGGGGACAGTGGCCCAAACCTTTAGCCACCCCTGCACCCACACCTCTCGCCATGTGACCCTGTAGTGCCCTCCCACACTGACTCTGGACCACTCACATGGCATGGTGTGACCAACAAATCAGCACGTGAGATACATATAAAGGCACGAGATGCAGTTGTGTGGCTGAGCTTTCTCTCTCCTGCCCCCTTATGTTGCCATAAGAATTCCGTATATAAGCTAGCCTTCTGGAGGATGAGACACATACAGCAGAACAGACATGCCCACCTCTTCCCAGCGGAGGCCAGCCTAGATCAGCCGGCAGCCAGCTGAGCCCCAGACTTTTGTGTGGTTCCATTCAAGGCCAGCAGAGCCAGCTGGCTGAGCACCCTAGAAGCATGAGCCATACAAGCTCATTGTTGTGTGCTACTGAGGTTTTTGTAGTTGTTTGTCACACAGCATTATTACATCAAAAGATAACTGATACACCAGGCATGACAATGAACCACTTTGTCTAGAATCTCACGGTTCTACCAACAGCAGGGGCTTTGGTGGTAACCCTGTACATGCCCGGACATATTCTAAGATAACTCAGTTGGTATGGACGTTTGTAAAAATTTTGATTCTGTTCATCAATTGGGGGACTTGACACTGCTTCTAGCAAGAGGCAGAGGTGAGATTTTAAAAGAGAGAAGAGGTCAGAGGCCCCTGAAGGGTCACAAAGTGACAAATGACTTCAAGCCCATGAGCACTGAATTGGGCTCTAAATGCCCTGCCATCCAGACTTACCTTCCTTGCACGGTTAGGGATTTCTGATGAGAGCGGAGAAAGTCACCTACAAAGGCAAGTGTTCACTTTGAAAGAAACTTGCATGGGAATGGACCTTGTTAGTTACTGGCATAAAGGGCAAGGCACAACAAGGAGGGTGGATTCATCGGACACAGCTTTGCAAAACGCCTGCAGTGATGTGTTCAGACGACCAGGCTCTGAGATTAAAAAGTCTCAGTGTGGGGCTTCCCTGGTGGCGCAGTGTTTGAGAGTTCACCTGCCGATGCAGGCGACGCGGGTTAATACCCCGGTCCGGGGAGATCCCACATGTCGCGGTAGCGGCTGGGCCCGTGAGCCATGGCCGCTGAGCGTGCGCGTCCGGAGCCTGTGCTCCGCAACGGGAGAGGCCACAACAGTGAGAGGCCCGCGTACCGCAAAAAAAAAAAACAAAACAAAAAAAGTCTCAGTGTGAATTTTAGGTCCACTACTGACTTCCAGCAGGGCTTAGGGCTGGCCTTCCTTTCCTTGTTGTGCAGAGGGTTTCAGCACTCAGCCCCAGCCTAGTGTTCTCGCCTCTGCACCTCCTGACTTGTGGGATCCCCGGCAAACCTCTTCTTTGCTGGATGCTCCTTTTTCTAAATGTTCCCTTGGAGCAGGTTCCCAGATTGATCCACTCCAACCTTGTGGGTGAGACTCAGAGGGGTCAGACAGAGAAGCCAGCTTTGGGGGCAGCTGAATGCTCTCTATTAGTCAACAACAAACATTAATAATAATAGCTACTATTACATGAGCACTTACTTGGATCATCAGCGCCGCTGCTGCAGCGGAGAAACTGCCACCTGGCTCCCATTCTACAGGTGAGGAATTTGAGCCTTGGAGAGGTTGAGTCACCTGCCCGAGGTCACAGAGCTAGGAATGGGACTCAAGTCTGTCCATCGTAAGTCTGAGAGCTTTTAGCTACTATATACACCAACGTAGCATAGACTGAGCAGGAATGCAGCTGCTCTTGGGGTAAGAACAAAAGTCCCTTCCAGGCAAATCTCACCCAGCGCTTGGTGCCCAGGTAGGGCAAGCTCGCACACAGCTTAGTTCTCTCCCCTCCACTCCTTCTTTTCCTCTCCAGAAGCCCTGGGCCTTGAGGTTGCCTCTGGGAACAGTTAGGATAGGCTGAGCTGTATTGTAGTAACAAAATAACCCCCAGATCTCAGTGGCTTGAGACAACTGTTTATTTGTCACTTACACTGGATGTTCCCCATGGGTTGGCTGAGGCTCTGCTCAGGGCGGTCCTCACTCAGAGGCAGGACCAGCTATGAAATTTTCAGGGCTCCATGCAAACTGAAAATGCAGGACTCCCCCAGACATCCCCCATTCGAAAGTTACTGAGAATTTGAAGATGGCAATAATTGAGCATTAAGCCAAATGTAGGGTCCTTCTAAATGTGGAATTCTGGGTGTCTGTGCAGGCGGCGCACCTGTGAGGCTGGACCTGCTCAGGTGTCACCATTGGGGACTTCGCTATCATCACAGTGTCATCTGTCTTCTGTAGAAAATCCCATGCTGGCCCTAAAAACTCCACCTGGAAGTGATGTGTATCACTTCTGTTCGCTTCTGTTCACACTCCGCACTTCCGTTCTGTGTGAAACGGGAGGTAGAATATTTGTACACAGCTCCTCCGCCCACCTTCTCCGGGGTGTGCCCCTCCACATGCCTCCTCCTGCTATTACTGTCCTCCACCCACAGGCCGTCTCCCCAGGATCCTGAGATGTCATATCACAGCCAGGAGGTCACAGCCAGGAGGTCACAGCCAGGAGATGCCCCTCCACATCCTTCCCAAAGAAAGCACCCGCCCCCAGTGCACCTGCACCCGTTCGGGAACCGCCTTCCACACCATCGCTTCCACTCTTGACTACGCTGTCTTCGTCGCAGTCTGGGTGTTCACCACACCCTCCCTCTGATCCTGACTACTCTGCAGGCCTCCAGTCTTGTCCCCAGTGTGTAATTTCCAGGCTAGTAGCAAAAGGTTCTTTAAAAAGGGTCACTGCTCTGTTTCAAACCTCCTAATAACTGCATTTTGTGGATTGAATTTTGTCCCACGCAACAACCCCCCCCAAAAAAGATACATTGAAGCCCTAACCTCTGGTCGCTGTGACTGCAAATTCATTTGGAAATAGGGTCTTTGCAGATTGAATTAGGATGCAAGTTGAGATGAGGTCATACTGCAGCAGTGGGGGACCTTCTAGCCAACATGACTGGTGTCCTCATAAGAAGAGGAGAAAGGACACAGTCACACACTCAGGGAGAGGACACTGTGTGATGACAGAGACAGAGACGGGAGTGATGCGTCTACAAGCTGAGAACACCAAGGGTTCCTGGCAACACCAGACGCTGGGAGAGAGGCATGTCACTCCTGTGACTATGGTACCTAAGACCACTATGCCCGTCTCGCTGAGACATTCTCTCCCTGGCTGGCTTTGGTGAAGCCAGTGGTCATGTTGTAGGCTGTCCTATGGGGAGATCCAGATGGCAGGGAACTGAGGACAGCCTCGGGCCAATAGCTGGCAGGAAGGCCCTCATTCTTCAACCTTTAACGAACAGAATTCTGCTAACAAGTAGGTGAGTCTGGAAGCAGGTTCTTCCCCAGTTGACCCTTGAGATGAGACCATAGCCCTGGCTGACACCTTGACGGCAGCCTCATGAGGGATCCTGAAGCAGAGGCCCCAGCCGAGCTGTGCCTGGACTCCTGTCCCACAGTGACTGTGAGATATTTGTTATACAGCAGTAGCTAGCTAATACAGGCAATGACTCATTCTGTCTTGTTTGCTGTTCTAGCTCAGGGCCTAGCACAGTGTCTCTTTTGCAGTAGGTGCTTAGTGAACACCTGTTGGTTGATTAAATGCATGGTACTCATTCCTGGACCTGTTGCTCATTGCCAAGATGTGTGTGTGTATAAATATATATGTTAATAATAATTATAATGTATATAATAATATAATTACATACATATTTATACACACATATGAATTAGACTTTCTAATGTACATGAAAGAAGTCAGAGCTTGCTGAAGGGGTGATTTTTCACTATACTTCCTTGGCCTTCATTTTTTACTTATTTTTTAGCACCTGTGAAGTGATGGGTTGAATTAGACCATCTCTAAGTTTCCCCTTCTATTCTAGTCTTTGAAGGTAGGTCATGGAAATGGTTAGTTTTCCATATGCTATTTCCCTTTTCTGGCTGTTCTCAAAAATGTAAGATTGTTCAACTTGATATAATTAAAATAAAGAGAGAGAGAGAGAGAGAGAGAGGGAGAGAGAGAGAGAAGAGCTAAACCAGACAACCCATCCTGGCTGAAGTCTAGTGGGGCGTTTATTTAATATTACAAGAAGGGTGAACAGTTAGGACATCCTCTCCTTGTGTCTGCAGACTCCATCGTGGAGACTAATAGATATTTACTTAGTCTTGTCGGTCGTGCTGTGTTTAATATTTATCCATCACAGGAAGCTGCTGCATGTTAAATGTCAGCCTCTTGATTTCGACAGCTCACAGCTTCACACAGCCGGAATTTCACAAACAGCCCCAGAGGCCCCTGGCCGCAAGCCTGCCTGCTTCCTGGAGCAGCTGTGCCCTGTGTCTGTGCAGAGCCCAGAACTGGCCACTTGGCGGGTATCCCCAGCCCTGAAGGGTATGGCCTAAGGTGCTTCCAGCCAGGTATTCTGTTGGAGCTGTTGGTCAATGCCAACGGGTGGCAGAGATGGCAAAGCAGGTGAGGACTTGCCTTCCGTGGCTGACGTAGGCACTGGGGACCATGGCAGCTACTGCAATCCATGTTCTCATTAAATCTTCAGCAAAGATGTGCTCTCTGTTGTCCATTTTCCCCCTCAGGTCCTCTGTGCTCCCCCTCCCTTCTGCTAGAGACCCCAGGAAGCTGTCTTCCATGGGCTGCATCAACAGTCTCCCTTGCCCTCCAGCTGCTGGCTGGGTCAGCCAATAGGGAGCCCCAGCACGAGATCTGAGGGCCGGACAAGGGAGAGGCAGAGGTATTTACTCTTCAGCCCTGTCCTTCCTCCCTGCAGTGTTGCTACAGGCATCTTCACTTGTCCAAAGACCTCAGCTCCTCTTGCCGAAAAGCCCTTCCCCCTTAGCTCTCTCTCTCTCTCCAGGTACCAGTAATCCCTCCCTAGTTCACCCTTTCATATCTTAGGTGGCAATAGCTTCCCACTATTAGTAACCCTGGGGTGCTGCACCATTCCTAGTGGTTTCCCTATATTCTGTCCCATCTTGGTGAATAAGTCCCCTTATTCAATGGTCCCAATTTGAAACATGCCATCTCTTTCCTGTAGGGATTCAGTCTATACACCCCTGAGAGGTAGTTATTATTTGTTACCTTATACAGAAGAGGAAACTGAGGCTCAGAGAGCCTGAGAAAATCACATGAGGTCACAGGGAAATTATGGGCAGAGGTGGTACCTCCTGACCACCCATTTGGTGGACTATGCCTGATGCCATCTAATCCAATGGTCACACGTGCACATGTGCAATGATATTTTGTCTGAAGTCCCATTCCAATTCCTTTACCTGAATGATAATTTCTAAACGCATTAGAGTATGGCCCCAGCCACCTATCCTGCCTCTGTCACATATGTACACACTTGTCTGATCTGCCCCCAATCAAGTTAACCTGTGCAGGAGCAATTGTTCCTTTTGCAAGGCTCCAGAGATCAGCATTAGGGTGTTTCATCAGGTTCAGGTATAGGCTTAAAAGCTACAAGAGTGAGTGAGCTCCCTGTCATTGGAGGTATGCAAATAAAAACAGGCCAAGCATCTCTGTCAGGGAGGCTGAATACAGGAGTCATACAAGGTGTGGAGATAGAGAAGGGTGGGGAATGAGGTGATTAAGCTCTAGAGTGCCAGCCCAGTATCTGAGCTGCTCATCATCAGATCGTGAAGGAGCTGTGAATATTGAAAATGCAGATTCCTGGGCCACACCCTGGGAGATGCTGATTCCACAGGTCTGGGTGGGGCTCAGACAGTGGCATTTTGTATGAAAACCTCCCCAAGGTTTGAACTGTAGGTTCCATAACAGCCAAGGTCCCCTCCAACTCAGTAATGAGATAACTTCAAGGTCATCCTTTCAGGGTGAAAGCTGTGAGGTCCCTTAGCCACTCAACAAACACTCTGGCCAGTGAGCTGAACAGGGACAGAGACGGGCAATAAAGCCGAGTCCTGGGTTCTGGTCCTACTTGGGGTACTCAGCCTCCTGCCAGGACTGAGGGAGAAGAAATAAGCGTGTGAAAGACAGTCAGGGACACTGCTTTGAACAGTGTAAAACAGAAAGACGTGGATTCAAATCCTTAGCCGTGTGACTCTGGGGTGAGTTATTTCACGGCCCAACCTGTTTCCTCACCTGTGAAACAGGAAGAACAGAAACACAGGTGCACAATCCCTCATCCAAGTCTCTTGGCGGGGTCCAGATCCCTTTCAGATTTCAGAGATTTTACCTGCAGGCTGGGCCAGAGTCCAGGACCATCCCAGGAGCATTGGGGCAGCAGAGCCTGTGGGCTCCCAGCAGGTGGGATCCTTAAATCAGGTTAGGTTAGGATGGCTGCCAGATGCATTACTTAAAGACTTGAAGTTTCCAGAGCTTTTTGGATTATAGAATTGAGAATGAGGCATTGAATCCACCTAGAAAAGTTTCTTGTGAGGATTAAAACAAATCCTGCACACAAAGTGCCTGGCATATGGCAACTACTCAATAAACGTTAGCTGATTATAATCATTAGTAGTGGCATTTCGAGTAGTAAAATGCTTAGCATAAGTGCCTTAGAAATAGTAAATGCTAAAAAACATTCTTTTTTAAGTTGGCCGTGATTATTGTTATAAGCTTTAACTAGCGTCCACTTCTGTATTTTCTCCATGGCTTCTTTGATAACCGGAGGAGATGCTGGCTCCAGAGCTGTGAGTTTGGGTCTGGTCGGGGGTGGGGGGGGTGTCTTCTGATCTCCACAGAGCCCCAGACCCCTTCCCTGGATCACGTGATGGATCCAGCAAAACCCCCAGCTGTCCTCCATTCATTACAGAGAGGTCTTTCTGTTCAGTAAACTGGATATTAAAAACAAATGTACCTAATCAGAAATAAAATGTTTCCAACCAGCTCGAAATAAAATAAAATGTAATTACTAATGATATTTAAATGTTGTAGATATTTTATTTTTTTTAAATCCCCTTAATTTAAAATGAGGTATGACTTTAATTTAGTCGAGAATGCATTAAGCTGGGAAGAAAGTGCCCTGGCTCGTGGCTCAGGGTCTCCTCCTGGCAAGTGAGAAGGAAGATTGGGACTTCCCATAGCATCCTCTGACCTGGCAAATTGGCATGAGCGGTTTTGGGGGGGAAGGAGGGGTGGAAGGTGTCTTCCAAGGAACCCAGTGTTTTCTATAGGGATCTTAGATGCATTCCTTAACTGGGGAGGAAGTTTCCATGCAGACTTCAGCCAATCCAGGTTTATGTGCTGGCTCTGCCATTAACACACTATTTGGGCAGGTCCCTGCCACTTTCTGTGCCTCAGTTTCCTCCCCTGTGAAGGGAGCATGCCAATCCCTTCTTGAAGAAAATTTAATGAAGTTAAAAGATGTGAACATCCCGGGGCTGCCGGCAACACTTTTGATAACAGAGTGAATATTACCAAAATGCACCTGACATCACTTTCACTGTAAAGCCTCACGAGGACAGGGACCATGTTGATACATTTTTGTGTGTGTGTCTTAGCTAAAAGCCCAGTGCGTGGTGCATAGTACAGCTCAGTAATTGATTGAATAATCATGTGAATGAGTGAATGACCTATGCCTTGGCTATTAAGGTTGGAAGATGTAATACAGATAACCTAGTATACTTCCTACTTAAAGCCTATATGTATGCAGTGATTGATTTACTTTTGCTTGTTTGCCTCCAGGGATGGGGAGTTCTCTACCACACATCCACAGCCAATTTCATCCCTTTTCTCTTGCCCACCTCACTCCAGCTGCACTGGTACCCCGTTCCTTGTTTGTGCCAAGCTCTATTCCACCACAGGGTCTTTGCACTTTCTGTGCTTGCTGCCTGGAACACTCTCCGAGTTCTCCTTCATTCATGTGTCACACTTCATGGAACCTCTTCTATCTGAACTTGCCCTCACACACATCTGTCATCCCTTGCCCTTCATCCTGCTTGGTTTTCCTCCATAAAACTTTACACAGCATGATATTATATTATTATCTTTTCATTGTTTCTTGTTTGCCTTCTCCCTCTGAATGACTGTAATTACAAAGAGAAAGCAGGTCTCACAGAGGGAGGGTGGCCTTGAAGGTATGACCACAGGCTCTTGCTCTGCCACATCCTTGCTATGTGGCCTTGGGCAAGCTCCCTGGCCTCTCTGAGACTCAGTTTCCTCATTGGTGAAATGCACACAGTGCTGACCTCATAGGACAGGATCGAATTTAGTCTCTGTGATGCATGCCAGCTCCCTGGCATGGAGTCAGGACTCCATAGATGTCAGCCACTCTTCTTATTCCCTGCTTGGGTGAGCAGAGGTGACAGTCCAGCTTGACCAGGCTTGATATCTAACAAAATATTCACTCCCAGCAAAGAGAGTCCTTTGCACCCCATTGGCCTACCCAGCTCATAGTAGGTGCTCAATAAACATGTAGTGGGAAAATAAGGCACTGTTCCCAGGGAAAAATGGGTCTGTCTCTCCTAAGCTTCTCAGTACTACTGTGCTCAGAGAGACACAAGTGTTTATGAGAACTGAAAAGGAACGACTTCAAGGTGAGAATATTTTGGATTTGATTGTCATGGGTACATCACTGACACCATCATTATTTTTTAGAGCAAATTCCCTTTTTCTTTTTCCTTGAGGTTGGCAAAGCAGGAATGGCTTTTCTTTGCCTGATGATTAAAGATCTCTGTTGTGGTGGCATGATGGTTAGTTAATGCAGAATGTGTAACAAAGCAGAAAACAAAATTATCCTGCTACTTAGAGAAAGCCACAAGAAATGCCTTGACATAATGTTTTCCCAAGTCCTTTTTTTAAGAAGAAGGCACAAACATTGGTGATTTCATATTGTATAACTACTTATATATACTAATTATTTTATTTTGCCCTTATTTTCCATCCTAAACATTTTCTTGTATCATTAATGACACTTTTCCCCTTGTCATATGTAGGGCTATGTAATTCCCAAGTGGCTGCATCAAGGTCCCCCTGCTGTTACCTTTTGGGGGTTGCCACCTACCCTGTGCCATTATAAATAAACCACTATGAATCCCTTGTCTGGGAGGTCTTTCTTGCATCCCTGATTGTTCTGAAGGCTGGATCTGAGCAGGTAGATATTCAGACTAAAAGAATCTCAAAATGTTTAAGATCCTTGCTTACTTACCTTGTTATCAACCATGCTAGGGAAATTAGAACATATTAGATTAATTTACTTGTTCATTCTACATCTAATTAAACATTTACTACGTGCAAGGCAATTTTAACCTTCAAGGAGTAAAATAAAATCCCCATTCATCTATCCCTCCCCCCATCCATCCATCCCTCCCTCCATCCATCCATCCATCCATCAATCCATCCATCCATCGATCCACTTCTATTTTTCACATATCTTTCTGTTTAGGTTTCTGCTTTCAGTATGTTTCTCTGCTTTTATCCTTTTCTGCCCATCTGATGCTCTTGGCAAATATTTTCCCTCTCCTCTAATCCAGCCCATGCCTTCTTTTTGACTGCGGCCCTCCTGTTGTTTTGTTGTGATGCCTGCCTGTGTGCACCTGTCTCCCGGTTTGACTGTGAGTTCTTTGGAGGAAAAGGGTGGGACTAGTTTGCCTCTGGGCCCCCAAAGCAGCACAGAGCCCTGCTCACACCTAGTGTCCATAAATATCCACTGAAAGAGTGTCTGTCCTTTGTCCGTCCATCCATCCATCAATCCATCCATCCATCCATTTTCGGTCCTGTTATCTATTTTTTAAAAACGATTAAGCTAGGGACTTCCCTGGTGGCGGAGTGGTTAAGAATCCGCCTGCCAATGCAGGGGACACATGGGTTCGAGCCCTGGTCCGGGAAGATCCCACATGCTGTGGAGCAACTAAGCCCATGCGCCACAACTACTGAGCCTGCACTCTAGAGCCCATGAGCCACAACTACTGAAGCCCGTGCACCTAGAGCCCATGCTCCGCAACAAGGGAAGCCACCGCAATGAGAAGCCCGTGCACCGCAAGAAGAGTAGCTCCCGCTCACCGCAACTAGAGAAAGCCCGCGCGCAGCAATGAAGACCCAACGCAGCCAAAAATAAATAAATAAATATTTTTAAAAATGATTAAGCCATAAAATTTACATATAGGAAAGTATATTCCAAAGTACACCTATCTTTATCTTACAACTTGATAGACTTTTACATATATGGATGCCCCCAGATCTCAGCAAAATCAAGATTTAGAATATTTCCAACACCCTCCTGCCCCCCAAGTTACTACCTCCCCCCAGAGGAAACCATTCTTCTGACCCCTCCTGCATAGCTTACTTTTGCTTGCTTTGAAACTCGGGCAGATGGGATTGTACAGTCTCTCCTCTTTTGTGACTGGCGTCTTTTGCTAATGTGTAGTCTGAGAGATCCGTGATGCGTGTAGCAGTAGATGGTTCTTTATTGTGTGAGATGTCATGTTGCTTATATCGAGACCAAACTTCTCTCCTTCCACCTCCCCTTCCTTCCTTCCTTCTTTCTCTCCCATCTCCCTCGCTCCTTCCGCCCTCAACTCTGATGTGGGTCCATGTCAGACCCTGTGCTCAGCCCCAGGCACGCGGAGCTTGGTAAGGCTCAGCCTTTAGAAGACAGACAGGGACAGGAGCCTTCGTCGTGATCACCAGGGCACAGGCGCCCGGCCACAGAGGGAATGATGGGTCCTGGTCCCATCCTGTCCACACTGCCTGCGGGGTGCCTTCGGTTAGTGCTTCCATCCGTCTGCCCGTCCACCCACCCTCCCACCGACCCAGCACCAATGACCCTTCCCGAGGTCCGCGCGGCACGGACAGTTCCCCCTCCCTCGCGTCCCCCTCCGCCCACCAGATTTCCCCTCCCAGATCCTCCTGTGTGAGCAGCCCCGCTCATCCCGCAAAACAGCCAACTGCGCCCCAGTCGGGCGCCAGGCGCCCACGTTGGAGCCGCATTTGCTTTGGGGTAAGGGAAAAAAAATTCGGCCAAATGTTGGGAATCGGGCGTTTGAAGTTCGCACTCCAGGACGCCGAGCCTGGGGAGATCACACCTCCCTTGGCTGGGAGCCCCTCAGTCTGCCCGGCAGGCTGCCGAGCCGGAGCGCAACTGCGGCGCGACCCTCCCCCTCGGCCCCCAGCCCCGCCACATCCCACCTCCCCCAGAAGGAGGGCGGGTTTGGCTGCAGAGCCTCAGCTGCGGAGCTGACACCTCACGTGGGGACCTTCTGTTTGGGGAGTGTGGGTGTCACTCCCGCCCCGTGCGGGCTGGCCCCCCAGGGGATGCCAGGAAGGGAGGGGAGGATGGGGATGGAGGAGAAGCCCTGGTCCCTGCTTCCCAAGCCTGGGGAGCCTCAAACCTGCGTGAGGTCCAGCCTGGCAGCAAAGCTCACCCTGTGAGACATGTGGACATGTCCGGGTGGCCTTGGGCAAGTCATTTCCTCTCCTGAGCCTCTGTTTCCTCTTCTCCAATGTGGGAATACGGAGGCGATAATGCCTTGAGTATTAGGCGAGGTATCGCCTACACAGCTCTCAGCTGAGGGACAGCCCCCAGCACGTCGCCGACAATCATTCTTACCGCCGCTCTGAGTATAAAGCCACACGCTGGTGGCTCTGTGACAAGCCTCTCCACTGCTCTGAGCCTCAGTTCCCCCACCTGCCACATCTGCCACCTTTTGCCGCCTCTCTTGGCCACCTCTGACCTCCAGAAAGAAACACTGCAGGCGCAGTCAGAAAACTTGAATTGGAGTGGGCTGTGTGACCTGGGGAAGGTGTCTTCCTCTCTCTGGGCTTCCACTTTTCTAACTGCAAAATGAAGATATTTGGTGCATTGACTCTGAAGGGCATTCACGCCATGGCCACCAGGTTTTTGTTCATTTAAGATTCATGATAACAAAGGGTCTTTATTTATGAATCTCGAATATAGATATTTTGTATGTGCGGAAACTCCATCTTTTGCCAACAGAAAACTCCTAGGTGTTCTGGAGGTCCCAGACAAGCAAGTTCTGGCAGCTGTATATGTCCCCAGCAAGTGATGGTGTGTTCAAGGCTTTATCCGGGTCATCGCCCCAGGCTGGCCCACCTTTCCTCTTTTGAATCATCCTCTTTGTTTGCTTCTCTTATTTTCTACTTTGTTCTCTCTTTCTTCCCTCCGCTCTTTCATTCTCTTTTCATTCTCTCTGTCTTATGGACTGAATTGTATCTCCCCCCAGATTCATAGGTTGAAGCCATAACCCCCTAACGTGACTGTGTTTGGAGATAGGGCCTGATCCGATAGGACTGGTGTCCTCATAAGGAGAAGACACACCGGAGAGATCTCTCCCTCAGAGCACACACAGAAGCAAGGCCATGTGAGGACACAGCGAGAAGGTGGACATCTGCAAGCCAGGAAGGGAGCTCTCACCAGAGACTGAATTTGCCAGCACCCTGAACTTGATTTCCAACCTCCAGATAAATAAATAAATAAATAAGAGAGAAAATAAATTTCTGTTGTTTAAACCACCCAGTCTGTGGTATTTTGTTATGGCAGCCCAAGCTGAATAATACACTCTGTATTAAATGATTTTCATGAATTGTCTTTGCTTGGAGAACTCGTTGCTACCCTCTTGATGGGTCTACACTGGGCCTGGGGCCTGGATGAATTCACAGGACTGAGACGCACGTAGACACGGTTTCAAACACCAACCCACTGGTGACACTCCTGGGAGTTTGGACACACCATTCATAAATCTCCACTTCCTCATCTGTGAAATGGGTGTGATGGCTCTGTTGTGTTCCCCCCCCTGAGGTAGAGGGATAAGGTCCTGGTGAGATGTTGCATGTGAACAGTGTTTGGTAACTCAGTGGTGAGCTGGAGGGGACCTAGGTCTTGCTAGAGACCAACACCCCTGGTTAGAGTCCTTCACAGCCTTCGGTTGGTCTGGCTTGCTTATTAACGACCCTTGGCACTTAGAGAACCCAGCCCTGCTCCCAGCAAGGCGCTTGGGTTGCATGGTTCACTGCCTCCATCAATCATCATGGCAACCCTAGGAGGCCAGCTGGACCATCAAGCAGTATCAGGCGATGGTTAGGAAGCCAGATACTGGGACAAAACGGCCTGGGCTCACATCCCGATTCTGATTCTCACCAACTGGGTGACCTCTGTTTTCTCATCTGTAAAATGGGGATGATGATTTAACCCATCTCACAGGGAGACCAAAGGGTTGCATAGCCATAGAGCCCTTAGAACAGTGCTGGGGACAGAGTAAGTCATCAGTGAATGCTCATTATTAATATCATCCCCATTTCACAGATGAAGAAACTGAGGCACGGAGTGGCTCTGGTCTTTTAGTCCCAGTGCCAGCCTGGTCTCTAAACTCCAAGTCGCTGCTCTGAAATTCCACTCGCTCTTACTTGCAAAATGTTCTCATCTTCCTGACATCACTGTTGCCTTCACAATGAAATCCAAATCCTCTTCCGGACACTTGGATCCTTCTGAGAAATGGTTCTGGATGCCTCCTCTCCAGACTCACCTCTTGCCCTTCCCTTGGATGACCCACCAGACCTTAAAATGACTTTCAGTTCTGGAACCTGTCACCTCTTTCCTGCCTCCAAGCCTGTGACTGTTTTCTGGTACTCATCCTTCAAGGCCATGTTTAAATATCACCTCCTCAAGGAAGCCTTCCAGGTGTCCTCCTCATGGTTCCCACAAGCTCTGCACTTATTTCTACCACAGCCCCTGTTGCAGGACGTCCTGTGACGTGTTTACCTGGCCATTCTTCTCTGGTGTGATTCCCCAGGGCCCACTATGTTCCCTGCCACATAGTGTGTGCTCGGTAAATACTGAATGGATGAATAAATAAAGATGTGATGAATTGGGAGATTGGGATTGACATATATACACTTATATGTATAAAATGGATAACTAATAAGAACCTGCTGTATAAAAAAATAAATAAAATAAAATTCAAAAATTCAAAAAAAAAAAGAGATTACAGGAAAAACTTGTTTCAGCCTTTCTTTCTTTCTTTTTTTTTTTTTTTTTTTTTGTGATACGCGGGCCTTTCACTGTTGTGGCCTCTCCCGTTGCAGAGCACAGGCTCTGGACGCGCAGGCTCAGCGGCCATGGCTCACGGGCCTAGCCGCTCCGCGGCATGTGGGATCTTCCCGGACTGGGGCTCGAACCCGCGTCCCCTGCATCGGCAGGCGGACTCTCAACCACTGCACCACCAGGGAAGCCCTCAGCCTTTCTTAACAGTGTCTTTTGTAAAGCAAAATTATTTAATCTTGATGAAGTCCAATATATTGATTTATTTTTGCTTTTATAGTTCATGCAGTTTCGTTCTTTTCATCTCTTATTTAAGAAATCTTTACCAAACTCAAGTTCACTAAGAATCTCACCCTATGGTTCCTTCTGGGAATTTTATATTTCTTGAGGTCATGAACTGTGTCTGTCATATTCATCTGTGTGACTCAAGTTCTTAGAAGCACAGCGCCTGGCACACAAGTCTCCATAAATGAGTAACTGGATAGATAGAGGGATGCACAGTGAGTGGATAATTTGCCCTAATCTTTACCCACTGAATCCATGTGCATCAAGCTGAGGGGTGTGGATAAATAGGTGGGCAAACCCCCCACAAAGTGCCCAACAATTTGTTCTCCTAGAAGCTTAACTAAAAACTATCTCAAGCAAATTCCCCTTTTTAAAGATGATCAAAATTCTGTATTGTACAGAACAAAGCACTACTGTAAAAGCAAATATTTGCAGGTTGGACTGTATGGAAATCTGAAAACATCTCTTCACCAAAGGACAATAAGAGAATGAAAAGGCAAGTTGCAGAGCAGAGCTGGAGAAGACATTTGCAATCTTTCCAAGGGACAAAGATTTGGTATCCAAAGATATGGAAGTTTGGTATCTTTGTCCAAAGATTGGACAAAGATATTCTATCCAACAGAATGGGTTGTTTGTCCTTTTCTAGGACAAACACTAGAACAATCCCTTCACCACCAAGGACATACAAATGGCCAATGAACATACATAAAGGCAGGCAACCTCATTAGTCACTAGAAAAATGCAAATGGAGACACACCGAGACCCTACTACACATCCACCTGAATGATGGAAACCAGGAAGATGGATACTGTCAAGTGCTGGCGAGGATTTGGGGCACCCGGAACATTTGTAGACAGCTGCTGGAGATGCAGAGTGGTACAGGCACTTTGGAGAGCTATTTGGCAGCATCTATTAAAGTAAACATACACCTGCCCTGGAGACCAGTGAGTCTTCCTCCCAGGTACCCACCCCAGAGAATCATCTACATATGTTCACCAAAGATTTGCACAGGAACGTCTGTAGCAGCACTATATGTAAGAGCCCTAAACTGAAAACAGCACAAAAGTCTACCAACTTAAGGAACAGACAAATAAATTGTGGGGTATTCACAAGGTTGAGTATTATCTAGAAATAAAAATGAAGCACTTCTAAATGCAATAGCATGGATGAAACTCACAAAGCAGTACTGAGCGAAATAAGCCAGACACAAGAGAATGTACTGTGTGATTCTGTTTATGCAAAGTTCAAAAATGAGCAAAAGTGGGCTTCCCTGGTGGCGCAGTGGTTGGGAGTCCGCCTGCCGATGCAGGGGACACGGGTTCATGCCTTGGTCCAGAAAGATCCCACATGCCACGGAGCAGCTGGGCCCGTGAGCCATGGCTGCTGAGCCTGCACGTCCAGAGTCTGTGCTCCGCAACGGGAGAGGCCACAGCAGTGAGAGGCCCGCGTACCGCAAAAAAAAAAAAACAAAAAAAAAAACAGCAAAAGTAATCTGTAGAGGTGGAAATCGGGAGAGAGGTTATCTTGGCTGTGCCAGGAGGGGATGCTGCTGGGAGGGAGGCTTCTGGGGGCTGCTCATTCCTATTTGTTTGCCCAGCTGCTAATCCTTGGGTGTATCCATTTTGTAGAAAGCCATCTAGCTGCACGCTCGCTCATGATCTATTCACTTTTCTGTGTGCTTGTCACACATCAAAGAAAAATTTATTTTAAAAAAGTATTGCCCTGCCAAGTTAGGTTTAGGACAATTTCGCCAGCCACCCTGCTGGGCCTCGGCGCCCTCTGGGCCGAGCGTGGGGAGGGCATTGCCTTCACTTGTCACCCTCAGAGCCAGTACCGGGGAGAAGAAATCTTTTTTTCCCTTCTTATTCTTTCCTCTGCCTTGGCCTGGAGCTATTGTACATATGCAAATGAGGCGATGTCAGCTATTGAGGCAAACTCAGCTATTTATAGCTGGAGTCTTGCAACACTTATCACAGCCGCTGCAGACTTCAGAAAGCCAAAACACACACACGCACGCGCGCACACACACATGCACACACACATACGCACGCCAGCACGCACACGCACACACACTACACAGAGTATATTTTCTTCCCCAGGATATAAATTTCCCATCCCATTGCAGTCCGGGCCGTCGCATGCAACATTGATTGTCTGTTATATTACATTTATTAAGAAGTGATAACTTGTAATAATTGGATGTTAAATTAAAGAACTCTCTCCTAGTTATTGCCGTCTCAATTATAACTGTCGTTGGCTGGCAGTTATAATGATATATGAGGGTTGTATTTTACGCAGCCGACCATGACCTGGTGAGTAATATTCCCCCAGCTATGGGGGCACTCATGCACTCCTTGGCTTCTAATGCCTTGCTTGGGTGCTGATTGGAATATTAAGTTTCTTCGAGACTGTGGCGCCGAAATCCACCCAGAGAACCGCGGCTCCGCAGCTGAGAGCCCCCTCCGGCAATTTCCACCCCCCTCCTGCTTCTCCTGGCTGGTACATGTCCAACTCGTTTCTGCTTTGTTTTATGGTTATAGGAATCAGGTTTATTTGGTGAGTTATAAAGTCATAAAACGTGGGTGAGAGCGTGTTTGTGGTTTCCTTTTAGATGAAGCCGCTGCCATTAGCTCTTGGGTCCAAATGTCAGTGGATGGAGGCAGTTGGAGGTGGGATGTGGTGGTGGGGCGGGTGGGTGGATGGATGGACTGGATTTATTTAGCAGAATCCAATGGAGAATTTGGCTGTGTTTCTGCAGGGATATCAGGGACAAGAAGTGGCTCCGAGGGCCCGGAGCAGAGATTTCAGTGGAGATTTGAGGGTTCACAATGGTTGCTGTGCGTCAAGACTTCTGGCTCTTCGGCAGGAGAGAGGGGCTGGCTGCAAGGCTCTGTGGGTCTGCGTGCCCAGATCTTGGGGACAAAGCAGACTCTAGGATCAGACAGTATCTTCGACTTGTCACTCATGCATCCTCTTTCTCATCCAAGCCCTTCCCTTTCTCAGAGCTGGCAGAGGTGGCAGCCAGCATGTCAGAGGGGGCCGTGGGACACTCAAGGAGGGACTGTTAGGACCCGGGCCCTCGGGAGCCCTCTGTACATCATGCAGACCTTAGCAAATGGGGGTAATCATTCTGTGTTTGCGCCCTGTGTCTGTCATAACAAAATACCACATATTGGACGGCTTCGAACAGCGGAAGCTTATTTTCTCATGGTTTCTGCCGGCGAGAAGTCCAAAATCAAGGCATCTGGAGGGCTATACTTCCTCTGAAGTTCCTAGGGGAGGATCCTTCCTCGCCTATTCCAGTTTCTGGTAGCCTCAGGTGTTCCTTGGCTTGTGGCCGCATCCCTCCAATGTCTGCTTCCCTTGTCCCACGTTATTTTCTCCCTCTGTCTGTGTGCATCCACATTTCCCTCTTCTTTTTTTTTCAAATTTCCCTCTTCTTATGGAGATAATAATCATTGGATTTAGGGCAAACCATAGTCCAGCATAACCTCATTTTAGCGAATTGTATCTGCAAAGACCCTATTTCCAAATAAGGTCACATTCCCAGGGGTTAGGACTTCAGCATATCTTTTGCGGGGGACACAGTTCAGTCCATAACATGTTCCAATTTTATGGGTGAGAACACTGAGTATCAGGTACCTGGAGGGAATTCCCAAGGTCACACAGCCAGCAAATGGCGGGGCTGGCTGGGATTCGAGCAGTTTCTGTTGAAGCATGATTCTCTACTGCCTCTTTCTCTCTGGTCAGCCTCTAGACATCTTGGTCAAACTCAAGGGAAGTCAGACCCCTCGAAGGTGGGATGCTCTGAGTCTCACTAGAAGGTGCCTTTTGGCATCTTTCTAAGAGCAAAAGGGCCAGTGAATTAATCATTGCTTGAGTCACAGACATCATCCATTCAACAAATATCTACTAGTGGCAGCCCCCTCCCCCAAAATAAAGCTCAAGGAGCGAGCCTCCTAGTGCAGAGAAGGAAAGAGACTATGAGTGAATGAAAAGATAACAGATACAGGTCAGAAGGGGCCAAGTGCCATGTAGAACATTAAAGCAGGGGAATTGGGGCTAGGGAGTGTTTTGATTTTGTCACCCTCCCTGAGGTGACAACCCGGAAAGACCTGGAATTGGCGAGGGAGTGGCCATGTTGGGGAGAAGCATTCCAGGCTGATGGGTCAGCGAGTGCAAAGGCCCTCGGGCCGACCACACGAGGCTGCAGCGGGGGAACGGGATGTAGGGAGCTGGGATGCGTTGGGGGTCCTGGAGTGCAGGAGTAATGTGACCTGATGTGCATCTTAGCTTTCAGTTATACTGTGGGGCGTAATGCAGAAAACAGGAAGTTATTTGGAGGCTTCTGCAATAACCCTGTCAAGAGGTGACGGTGGCCCGGGCTTGGGTAGTGGCTGTGGTGGTGCTGAGATGTGTTTGGACTCTGCACGAATTATGAAGTTGGAACCAAGAGCATTAGCTGAGTGTGGAGTGTGAGCAAAAGAGAGGCGCCCAGGATGAGGCCAAGGCTTTTGCCCGAAACGGGGACAGAAGAAGGTTGGCACCGGCCTTCGCTGAAATGAGGACATTGTGTGGTGGAAAAGGTTGGGGGATCAGGTGGGGATCAGAGTCGGCTTTGATCGTGTTAAGCTTGGGTGCCACTTAAATGTCAGAGTGGAGGTGAGAAGCGGGCAGCTGGGCGAGCAAGGCTGAAGTTCAGGAGGGAGTCCAGGCAGAGAGAGGAAAGGACCATAGGATGACCCTGGAGTCAGAAGGAGATGGCACCGCAGATGCAGACCAAGGGCACAGCCGGTGACCAGGGGTGGGGGTGGGGTGGGCAGAGCGGATCTGAGCTGCCAGGAGGCCAGACAAGGACCCCTCCCAAGGAGGTGGAAGTGACGCTGACCCTGATCCGACTGCACTGGCTGAGTCGTGGCTGCTGGGAACCCACAACTGGCCGACTGAAGGGGCATCTGGAGGATGATCTGGAATTTGTTTCTGTCGTTACTGGATTGACATAAGTCACTCACACTGACCCTGACCAAAACTGGGACCAGGTCACCTTAGCTCCTAAGTCCATTGATGGGCACCTGGGAGACACTCGATCAATATCTATTCTGTGGATTGAATGTTACTTTCCTAAAATAGGGACTGGAACCCCTCATTTATGGAGGCAAGGTGACAGAGAGCACAGGAGCTGGATGGCAATGTCTTGACCACTGCCTGGAGCCCATCCCTTCCCCAGATCTGATAATTCTGCAAGAAACCAGCCTTGGTTTAGGACTTCACTCTGCTAAACACTTCCCTTACTCAGGTCCTCAGGACAGCCCAGTGGAGCCTCAGTGAGGTCACTTTACAGGTGACAAGCTTGAAGCTCAGAGACCCTAAGTTACCTGCCCAAGATCACACAGCTGGGAGGTGGGGGGGCAGGGACTTGAACCTGGGTCTGTCTGACAACAGAGCCCGTGTGTTTTGTTTTCCCACTGGCCTGGCCCACGCACATGCTGTTCCTTCCGTCAGGGATGCTCTTCCCTCACTCACCCTCCTATCACCTCCCTACCGCCTACTCATCTTTCCAAGTTCACCTCCATTGTCACTTCTGGTCAGGCCCCTGTTGCAGGTCCCGGCGCTCACTGCTTCTTCCTTGTGGCACCTGCCAGAGTTTGTGATGAAATCATCACAGTGTCTGGGTTAGTTTATGGCCTGAACCCCAGCCCCCCACGACTCTGAGTGCCAGGAGGCAGGAAATATTCACTGAGCGTGTCCTGACTTTTTTTTTCACGACTCCCGAAATATGTCCCAGTTGCTCATGCATGGCCATCTCTCCCTGGTCCTTCAAGGGCTTGTTAAACGTGTTTTTAGGAGAGATGAAAGGGATTGAGAAACAAAATTCACCCTTCACCCTGCTCGGTCTCTGCTCAAGTCCCCTGCCTGTCCCTTCCCCACTTCGGTCTCCGCCACCGTCCGCTGTCTGACATAGCCCACCAGGACATTTTTATTCTCTTCCTTTGTTGTACTTTTCTGCAAGCATTTGTCACTATAGGACACATCACGGTTTTAGAGGCTTAGAGTTTCTGACTGCCAGTCTTAGATCATCAGCTCGACACAAGCAGGGACTGGTACATCCTTCTCACCACCGAACCCTCGGAACCCAGCCCACAACCTGACCCAGGAAGGGGGTCCATAAACGCATGAGTGAATGAGGAACCAGGTCATTCTCATATGCCTCTATGCCAGTCACCTAACTAAGCCCTTGATAGACATTTTCCTCTTGAAAGATCACAGCCATTCTGGGGGTTCAGCCTCCCATTTTGCAGATGAGTAAACCAAGGTTCAGAGGCAGTAGGTGCCTTATCCAGAGACGGAATTTCCATCCCAGCTAGAATATCCCCCTCGCCCAGACTCTGTGGCTTCCTCCAGTGACCAGCCCAGGATCGGGCTTATCGTAAGTGGTTGACACACAGCCTTTCGATGACCAAGAATCTTCTGGGCAACATCTTCCCAATGGTTTACAGGAGACGTCACTGCCCTGTAAGCACACCTCTGACACACATCTGTCTTCTGCCTTGCTTTTCTGTAAACGGAGCATCCATTGTCTCCCACTCTCCTGCATTTTTTTTTTAAAGAATTAATTGCCCTTTTTATGGTTTTGGTGTGTTTGTACTTGCGGGAACCCTGGCACCCTTAATCACAACAACAACATTCTCTAGGAACAGTCATTAAGCACCAGCAAATATGGAGTGTATTAATGGGCAAACAGAAAGTCGGGGAAGAGGAAAATGTTTTTCTCTCGCAAAGTACATACAAAAAGTTGATCCAAACCAGCGCGCTGCCATAAATCTGTTAATTCTGGCAAATTATTGGGAGGTGGCAGGAGCGGCGAGAGGGAAAGAGGCAAAAGGTTGGCCGGAAGCTGCCCACCCGCTTCAGAAGGGAGGCACCGCGAGCCTGCAGCTCAGCGTCTGGCCCAGAACTGGCCGCTCCTTGCACGGGTGTCTCCCCTCTTGAAGCTGGTGGCCTGCAGTCTCCCTAGCTAGCAGAGGGCCATGGACCATTAAGGTTGGACCCTGATGCTCAGATGAAGAAGAGGCAGGCCTGGGGCGGCGGGGAGGGCTCCAGCCGCGGGGCTCCAGGTTCTTTTTCCTTCCGATTGCACGTCCGTCCTCTCTGGGCCCCTGACCTGGGCTGCCTCCTCCGCCCTCCCCTCCCCCACACCCATCCCCAGTCTGGTTTGGGCCTGTTTCCTTTGGCGAGGACCACTTACTGCTCTTTCTCTTCTGGGACTGAATTGTGTTCAGCGCTGGGGGCGGGGGGAGGGGACTGACTGTGGGCCGTGTGTCAGTGTGTGTGTGTGTGTGTGTGTGTGTGTGCGCGCGCGCTCGCACTAGTCTTGGTGCTGGTGTGCTGGAGAGGGGGTCCGGGGGTCTGCTGGTGTCACTCAGGCTTTTGATAACAAAGAACGCTTTCTCTTCTCGGTGGAAACAAAACCCAGCCTCGCAGAGGCAGACCGTTGCCCTCTCCTCTCCCTCTCTCCCCGCACTTCCCCTGTCCCTCTGTCCTCCTCTCCTTCTGTCTCCTTCAGCCCGTTTTCTTTCTGTATCGTTCTTTTTTCTCCCCCTTCTTCCCGTCTTCAATCACCTTCTCCATTTCTTGGCCTGTTTCTCATTCATCTTTCTGCCTCTCACCGTCACCCTTCCCTCCCCCGTCCCTCTGTCCTTCTCCCTTTTCCCCAAACACACTCATCCGGTAGAGTCTGGAGTTGCCACACCACTGATTTTCACGCGAGCAGGAAGACACACGGACGCTTCCTTCTTGGATCCAGTCTTAATTCACAGATCCCGTGGGGCACAGAGTGACGGCACGATGTAGATCGCCCGGTCCCCTTCTGGCCGCATCTCCCCGGGATGGAGCCTCGGGACCAGCAGTGGGCTCTTCTGTCCTGGGCGCCTTTGCTTTTACCTCTTCCTTTCCCTGGCTGACAAATTCCTCCCACGCACTGCCCCCTCCCAGGCTGGCTGGGATTTGCTCTTTGCTGCCCGCGGAGCCGGCTCCGGGCCATGTGCTGCAGCACGAATAAGTTAATGTATTTACAGTAACTGCGTTCTTGGTTATACTGGAGGAAGGGGCTGCTTTGGTTAACGATTTATCACGGAGGCGGCTATTTTCAATGTGTTCCACGTGATTATTCGG
This sequence comes from Mesoplodon mirus, assembly GCF_964341445.2. Lineage (NCBI taxonomy): Eukaryota > Metazoa > Chordata > Mammalia > Artiodactyla > Ziphiidae > Mesoplodon > Mesoplodon mirus. The sequence goes on along the minus strand of NC_138989.1, from coordinate 21,238,640 downwards.
CAAAGCTGCAATTTGGCACTTGTTCTGAGCTCGGAGGAATCGCTTCTCCAGAGGTGACCCTCGGCAGAAGATTGCATGTCACCCCGTGAGGAATGGCCGCAGCGGCTGTGATGGGTAGGCTGTCTGCCTCTCCTGACCTCAATCGCTTTCCTTCGGCGTGGAGGCTGGGGTTGACTCAAAGTGGTTATAATTTCTGCTGGAAGGCAGCGGAATGATGATGGGGTGCTGGGCGCCCACTGGTTGGCCAAGGTGCAGGCCCAGAACTCCTATTGGGACTGGTCATCCTAATAGGGACAGGGCAAGGCGGTGATTAAATTAAGAGATGCCCTGGGTGAGGGGAGGGTGCTATGGATTCAGAAGCCTGGCTCTTAGGGACTGAAGCAAGCAGGCCAGGCAAGGGGCGTGTCCTGAGCATCTACTGTGTGCCCATCACCATGCCAGGCTCTCATGCAAATGTCCTCCCATCCAGCTGCCAGTGGTCCCATCAGCCTGCTGCCTGGTGGGAGAACAGAGGCGGTGTGGCCTGGTGGCCACAAACCCCAACCCTGTGCTCACATTCCAGGGCTGCCACCCCCTAGCTCTGTGGCCCTGCAAAAGTGAGTTGAGCATGCTCGTGACTCAGTTTTCCCATCTGTAAAAGGAGATGATAGGGTTAGGGTTAGCGTAGTGACCCCTCCCAGGGTCATCTTGAGCCTCCAGTGAGCCAAGATCACAAAGTACTTAGAACAGGGCCAGGCATGGAGCGAGCCCTACAGAAGTGCTGTTGTTATCATCCACATTGCTGCTATGGTTGTTCAAGAATGGATTAAGCAGACTCCCACTGGGTGAATAAGAAACCCAAGGCACTGAGACATCTAGGAACCTGTTGCCAGATGCAAAGCTCTCGGGGGTTGGAACCGGGGGCCGAAGACAGCTTGTTCACATCCTAATTCACCTCCCTGGCACACGACGCTTCGGAGACTTGTTTCCTTCCCTCTTTCCCTACTTCTCCTCCTCCTTCTTCCTTCCCTTCTTTCTCCCTCTCTAGTAATGGTTAGTTTTCCTTTGAAATCATGAGACACACTAGGGACCTGGCCATGTAAAGGACACTGGAGGACCCTGTTGATCATTTTGGAGAACAGAGCAGACAGGGATGTCCACAGTCAACCCTTGGCATGCACATGATAGAGCAGGTGCTCAGGGCCCACCAGGTTCTGAGTAGTCTTGGGTCCAGAAGTCTCCCTGAGTAGATCACTCCCCTCTCTGCGCCTCAGTTTCCTCCTCAAAATATGCCCGTCCAGCTGCCTGGGAGCTGGGTCTTCCTGGCCTCAATCTTGTCTCTACCCGGTGACAGCAGAGTGACCGTGGGCAAGTCACATGTCCCCCAGCCCCAGACCTCAGGGTTTCCATCTGCAAAAGAATTGCCTCTTGGGGATTATGAGGCTCAAGGGAGGAGAAGAATGCTCTCTGGGATACAGAGGGGAACATTCTTAGCATTTCCGGATCTGGAAGGTTGTGCTTCATCCTAGTGTCCGGGCAGATCACAACTTGCTATCTTGTCTCACCTGTCCACTCTGAGACACGAAAGTCCAACTCTGAGACTCCTCCCAACTACATGAATCAAAAGAGCAGCCCTTCTCAGAAACCCAAACCCGACCACATCACTCTCCTCCCCACAAACTTAGTCTGAATCTTCCCCAGAAGCCAACTTGAAGGATTCAACACCAGGTAGTATTTTGGGGAAGGGATACCTGGATATTCTCACAGGGGAGTGGGGAGGTGAGGCAGGTAATAAAGGGTATGTTATAAAGCTGGTTTTCACAGAGGGTGATTGGAGCTGGATCCTGCAGAGAAATTCTAGAAAACACCATAAAACACAAGCTTCAGCATCATCCCACTCGAGGAGCGAGAGCGCTGGGGTATTAATACACCATCTCCCAAGAGTGAGGATGGCTCTGTGTTGGGGTTGGTGAATTCCCTGGCACTTGTCGCCTACCTTGTGGATCTCTAGAACAATCCCTCAGACTCAAAGATACCTGCAGCAGCTGGGCACAACGAATCAATAAGGTCTGAGGGATGCAGGCAAGTTCTGATAGAGATGCTACACTGGATCCCTGCGCTCACAGAACCTTCCCTAATTCTCCAGTCTGTGTTAATGCCTCTTCCCATGCTTTTCTGCACCCCTGCCTCCAGGGTCATGCTTCCTCCCACCGTGTTTAACTGCCTGTTTATTTGTTCACTTGCCCCTATCCTGTGCTCCAGCTGTGAGTTCCACGAGACAGGGCTGTGTCTCATCCAACTCTGCATTCCCAGAATAAATGTTCAACGTTAAAAAAATAAATGGGTCTGTGGAGATGGGGGCAGGCAGAGGCCCTCAGGAGAGAGCTAATTGTGTGAGTGCAGAACCACAAGGAGGGATGCCAAAACCCTTGTAGGTAGCAGACATTTCCAGCTGCCAACATGATGACACTTTTCCCTGGATCTGCCCCAGTTCTGGCGATCAGCGTCCCCACCCAGCCCAATTTCAGGAACAGGAGAAGCAGAGCCACACCCTTATTAAAACCAAGGCCTGTGCTCACTGTGAAAGGGAACAGATGAATCTGAGATCATCCTTGGCAAGAAATGCCGGGAAGCAGAATGCTCCTTTTTGGATCTTGATGGCAGAATCTCAGCACAGCTTCTGGCATGATTTCCATCTGTTGACACCTGTAATAATTGTGAAAAGTTTGAGATCATCTGTTGGGCCGTGATGCTCATAGGTCATCCTGGGTCATTGGGTGTGAGGCATTGATGGGTAGCCCTTGCCCAAGACTCTGCTGAGGGGAGTGTTTATGATTACAGCACCTTGGTGAAGACGCCCAAAAGATGGGAGGCAACCACTTCTTGTTTCAACACTTCCTGTGAAACAGGAAGTGGAGGGAAAGGTACAGGAAGTGGAGAGAAATGTACAGGGAAGACAGTTTTCAAAGCAGGCTTGGCTTGTGGATTCGCAAAAGTTCTTAATATTTTCCATCCTGAGATGTTAAGAAAGCAGGACATGTTGTCCCTTACTAGCTCTCAGTTAAAACACCTTCTCATCTCCCAGTGTTGCAAGAACTTTGGGGGCAAAGGAGGAAAAGAGACGGACTGGAATGGAGGCAAAATAAGGGAGTTCAAGGGACTTCCAGATCCTCCAGAGGCGGGTATTTCACAACAATCCTGCCACACCTCCCAACAAAGTTCCCTTCCTGCCCCTGTCAGAAGCCGACAGCATGCCTACTTCACTTTTCGCAAATTCAACACACGGCTAACCAAGTTATTCCCTTTATAAAATGAATTCCCTATGGCCATCATGGAACAAGGAAAGCAATCTGGTTCTAAAGTGGATTTTACTTTTGAGCAACTTTTTCAAAAGTAATGTTTGTGATTTAGCTAACAAAGACATAACAGTACTTGTGTGCCAGACATTGTTCTAAGCACTGTGCTGATTCTCATTTAATTCTTATAAGAACCCAACGAGGCAGATATCATTTTTATCCCCATTTGACAGATCAAGAAACTGAGGTGTGCAGAAATAAGGCAACTTGCTCAAGGCCAACAAGCTAGTAGGTCTAAAAGCCAGATGCAAACCCAGGCTGCTCAGGACAGAATCCATAGTCTTGACTCATGTATGTTTCTGCCTCTCTGAGTGAGGAAGGAAACTGACTTGGTCCCTGGGTCTGGCCAGGTTGGGAAGAACCATGCTGCTATTTCTCATTAAGGGAGCTTCCAACAAGAATGGTCTGCTCTGGGCCCTCCCCCCTTCTGCAGTTTATAATTTGGGAGACTTGGGCTTCTCTGAATCTCTAGCCTCTAGGATGGAGTATGGTACCCTGAAGATGCTTAAGGAAGTGTTTATGGAACGGATGTTGGGTGAGTCAGAGAACGCACACGTGAAGTTCTTGGCAGTGATGTATAGCTGCTCAAACTTGATGCACGTAGGCAGAGAAGAGAGAGAAACTGAGGCTGTTCTTGGAAGGCTCAGGTCAAACCCTTTCCTAACTTTGATAACCTTCACCTTTGCCTTTATCATCTGGGAAATTCCATATGGAGACTGCAAGCTCCTTGAGTGCAAAATCCACATCTGACTTATCACTGGATGCCCACTACCTGGCACAGTGCTAGGCTCCTAGGAGGGACACTGCATGCTGAATACATGAGTAATTGGCAGAATGAGTGAGTGAGTGAATAGCCGAGAGAATGAATATATGTTCCCTACCTTGACAAGGGCCAGCTCAGTGGCTCCCAAACTTGTACAAACATGGGAATCTCCTGGAGAGCAACAGATTGCTGGGCCCACACCAGAAGTGTGTGATGAGGTCAGGTCACACCTAAGGCAGGTCTTGCAGGGGGCACCCAGGAATTTGAATTTCTAACAAGGTCCCAGGTGATGCTGATGCTTCTGGTCTGGGGACTCACTCTGAGAACCACTGGTCCAGCAGCCTAGCTCACTGGTTCTCAATCTTGGTGACACAACGGAACCACCTGCAGGAATTAAACACAAAACAAAACTCTGATTCCCGGGATCCTTTCCCAGAGATTCTGATGTAATTGATCAGGGGTGTGGCTGGGCATCATTGAGCATCAGGCACCTTGAGTTTTAAAAGCTCTCTGCATGCTTTGAAGGTGTGGCACGATAGGAAAACCTTTCTTTGTGGCTTCACGGGAAGGTTGAAGGGCTCACGTGTGGCTTAGCTCACCCGGGGGGGGGGGGGCCTCCACTTCTGTGTCCCACTGGCCCCCCGCAAAATCCAAACCCCCTGCTTATGTCCTGTGGTTGTTCTAGGCAACGGCTTCTCAGGATGCTGCTTGCCTGAGATCTGATGTTTGTTGCCTGACGCTGTGGGTCCCTGTTCCAGCTCTCGCCCACCCCGTTCGCTGCGATGTCTATTAAGATCAGATGCTAGACCATTTGCAACAGGCCTTGAAGCTAATGCGCTGCGGAATGGGTTCAGAAGGGCCTATTTCTTTGCGCACCGAGAAAGAGAGTGAATTAATGCTCAATGAAAACCTCCCTAGAACCAGGACTGGTAGGGGGGATCTTGGTGGCTAAATCAAGAGTTATAAACTCGTCCAGTCATTTTTCATTATTTGGTACATTGGAAAGATATTTTCCTTTTCAAATGCAGTTGGAAATCCGTTTGGTCAAAAGTCGGTTGGAAATCTCATCACCATAGCCCCTGAAAACACGCAGCCTCTGTCAGGGGATGGAAGAAGAATGGTCCAGGTCCCCAGCAGAAGTCGAGGCAACGGGGCCACAGAGGGGCATTGTGGGGCTGCCTTGGGCAGAGGCTGGGTGATTTTTAAAAAATGTTGCCCAAGGGTCCCAACTTTTACAAGGACCTACATATATGGGGGTTTAATCTTATGGATTTGGAAGGCAAAGCCACACGTCTCCTCTGGTTTTGAGAAGAGATCTCATCTGGGTTCCAACTGCTCATGCTCCATCCTCACGGGGACCTTTTCTGAGCTGAGGTGTGAGCAGAGCCTGAGCTAAAACGTGCACCCCAAGGAGAAAATAAAAACCAAAGTGGGGTCCCACTCTCCTTGCACAGCTGAAGGGGACAGATTGCTCTAGGATGCGCTGCCAGGGGTGGTGTTTTTTTGTTCTTTTGTTTTTTTGCTATACGCGGGCCTCTCACTGTTGTGGCCTCTCCCGTTGCGGAGCACAGGCTCCGGACGCGCGGGCTCAGCGGCCATGGCTCACGGGCTCAGCCGCTCCGCGGCATGTGGGATCTTCCCGGACCGGGGCACGAACCCGTGTCCCCTGCATCGACAGGCAGACTCTCAACCACTGCGCCACCAGGGAAGCCCCAGTGGTGGTGTTTGAATGGGCGGTTATTCCTGACTGACGGCCCCCCTCAGAGGGAAATCCCTGGACAAGGCGAGGGACTCCAGTCTGAGCCATGGCTCTGCCGCCTCCGGGCTGTGTGACCTCACATTAGTCACTGGGCCTCTCTGAGCCCCATTTTCCTCTCTCATGAAAATGAGAGGGTCAGGGCTGCGGCAAGGTGTCCTTGAGAAGATGGGTTTGCACGCACCTGGCACCTGCCCTGGACAGCAAGGGATGCATGGGAACCTGAACCTGAGCGGGGGTGGGGGGTCAGGGCAGGAAAAGGAGTGGGCAGGGGGAGGGAATAGGAGAGAGAATGAATTGCAGAGAGAGAAATAGAGGCAATGATGGCTCTCAGGACCAGCCTACTTGTCCTCTGTGAGACCTGGGATGATCCAGGGGGCAAAGTACTGAGTCATCCAAAAGGTTGGGTTCAGAGGAAATTCCAAAGGGGGCTGCCTTCCCTGTGAGCTGGGCCGGGTCATCTTCCCCACTCAGGGGAGGAACTATGTGCCAGGGCTCCTGAGGGTGGAGAGACAGGAGACTGTCTCAGAGTCCAGGACCGATGGGCACAACTTATCTGTAGTAATCGGTGACTGCGTTGGATTCAGGACTTGGGGCATCAGGAGCATGGGCTGCTTCCTAACACGGCAGGCATAGCCCCATACAGCACTTCCAGAAAAAGGAAACACCTTCTTCAAGTGGACCTAGCCCTGCCCCAGGGTCTGTGGCTCTGCAAGACCCTCATGCAGTCAGCAACCTGAATAGCTGTACTTGGGATCCCTTGATTCTTCCAGCCTTTTATTTATTCCTTCTGGGCAATGAATGAAACCGCCTCCGAGGTCATTGCTTTGCCTCCACGCACATTCCCGTCGAACCCTTTCGCTGCGTTAATTTGCTCAGGCTGCCCTCCCACCAAGTGAAACTTCCCGTCGCCGCTGAGAGGAAGACCCAACAACTCTCCAAGTTTGGGTATCTGCTCAATAAATATTAATTACGCACCAAATATGCTATGCTGAGCTGAGTGGACAAGAGTTCCTGCCCTCAGGGAGCTGGACTGAATGTTAGAGCCCAGGCTTATGATGTGGCTCTGACCCCAGGTTCTTGCTCGGCCCACATTTCAGCCGAAGCCAAACCTCAGAAAATGGTACCTCCATCCTCCCAGGTGTTCAGGCCAGAATCTTGGCCTCGTCATTGACTCACATCCCTTCTCTAGTGGAGGAGCCTTCCTGCCTCTTCCAGCTTCTGGTGGCCCCAGGCACTCCTTGGCTTGTGGCCGCATCTCTCCGGCCTCTGCCGCCCATGGCCTTGTCTGTGCTTTGTGAGTCTTCTCCCCTTCTACTACGGGCACCAGTCAAGGATTTAGAGTTCCCTCTACCCTAGTTTTGAATAAGGTCACATTCTGTGGTTCCAGGTGGACACGGCTTTTGTTGGGATTCAACCAACTACGGTAGGGATCCATTCTAAGGGCAAGTCAGTCAGTTCCAGATTTTATTTGCTAAAGCCCTAACAATTCTAATGACCATAATCATATGTATAAAGCCCCTACCATATGCCAGGCACTGCTGTAAGCATTTATACATACCTCAGTTGATCTTTAAAATAGCTCCATTAGTTGACACAATAATCCGATTTTACAGATGAGAAAACCGAGGGCTACACAGTGATGTGCCCAAGGTCCCCCAGCTTCTGTTTCCCAGCAGCAGTCAGCACTGACCACAGGCCCTGGTGTTCATGCAAAGGCCAAGTCTTACCATCTGGAGCCCGGTGAGGGGCAGGCAGGGCTGTCGCGCTGTCCCATGGCCCACAGGAGCCAGGCACTGCCTTGATAGAGGGAATGGGAATCAAGGACCTGGGTGCAGAGCCATGGGGGGGGGGCATTGCTACCAGTGGGCTCGCTGCCCATGCCAGGCTGTCCTGCCAGGCACATCACTCCCGTCACCGCTGTCTCGGCCAGGAGTAGGCAGCCCGCAAGTAAACAGTGTCTGAAACCTATTCTCATTAGGCTAATTTACGAATAAATTACCATATTCAATGGCCTTATTTTTACTGCTCGTTAACAGGCCCATGATAGGATGATAATTACGGGATTTTAAGTGGCTAATGGCAGCTGGGGCGTCAAAAGCAGTTTTTACAAATCTGTTTATGGCAGTGAAGGTGACAGGAGGGGAGGGACATTGAAATGTTGAAATCACACTTTGGGAAAAAAAGCTTTAATTGTTGAGTATTTATTAGAGAGGAGGGAAGGCTGTAATTTAAAAATGAAACTCTGAAAAACAAAGGAAATTAATTAGTCTTCCCCCACCCTCACCCCCAGCACTGTGACCTTCAGGGAGTGGGCAAGGGCCGGGCAGGATCCCAGGAGAGGGGTGAATCTGGGCTTGTCCTTTCCGCTTGGCTTCTGCTGCCCCTGCAGAGAAGGAATCCAGAGGCCTTGGAGCATCCTGGGAATTCTGTCCCTCTCTGCCTGGGCTGGAGGCCCTGCTGATGGGGATCCAGGGAGGGATGCTGGAGAAAGGTAAGAGCTTAGCATCCTTTAAAGAGTGACAGTGTTAGACACATTTATCCTTTCATCCTGATCGCCATCATCATCTTCATCATCAGATCTCCTCTATTCCACTTCCCCTGCTAAATTTCCCATGCATTATTTCATCTGACCCTTGCAATAATCTTAAGAGCTAAGAATTATTCTTAACATCCATTGAAGGCTCCCTGTACGCTTTCCGTGTAATAACTCCCTTAAATGTCACAATAGATAACCCCACAGGATTGGTACTGTTCTTATCATCCCCACTTTATAAAGGAAGAAACCAAGGCACAGAGAGGTTAAGTAACTTGGACAAAGTCACACGGCCAAGGCTTAGCTCTGCAACCACCTGGTATGCTCAGGTCCTGCTCTTTTTTATCATCTCCCCCTCTCATTGAATCTGCAGCATGCCAGCGGGGTGGGCTCCAGGGCCCCACGTAACAGAGGCGGGAATGGAAGTTCAGAGAGGGTAAGCCACCTGCCCCCTGAGAGTGGAGATGGGTGGGCACAGGCTGCTCAGAAAAGGATTCTTAGGACTTGTTAGCTGGTGTCCAGGAGGAGCTATTTAGAGGCTACCTTCCCCCGCTCTGTGGGTGCTTCTTGTGGGTTTCCTCCCTCTCCTGCCCAAGCCCCCAACTGCCCGCCCTGCCGACCTCCTCCTGACCAGCCCGGCTCCTCAGCCCGTCGCCACTGGCCGATCCATCTCGCTCCCCTGCTTTAGTATGCAGCCCTCGGAAAACAAACACGCAGCAGCCTGACAGTGGGAATAAATATCGCGGCGATGTTGATTAGCATTTGATCCCAGCTGGGGCTCTGGAAGCTAAAGTACTGGAATGTCTTGGCAGTTTTTTAATGCTGAATAATTTGATTAGATCAGTGACTGAGCCTGCTGCTCCCGGTGAGATAAACCCTCCCCACATTACAGGGGAGAGAGGCAGGGGACGGAGGGAGCACACCCCGGCCCCCAACTCGGGCTTCTCCGCCCTCTGCTTCCTGCTTGCCTCTCTCCCCATCTCTCTCCCCGTCTCTGCTTCTCCTTCTCCTTCTCTCTCTCCGGCCTTCTCTCTCCTCCTCCCTCCTCATCGCTCTCCCTCTCTCTCTTCATCTCTCCAAGTCCCCTCTCCCCCAGCCCCAACCCCACCTCCTCCTTTTATGAAGCCTTAAATACATCATTTAATCAACTCCACAATTTCAATTTCGCACAGTTGTCAGCTTGAATGTCTGACGAGGTGGTGAAGACCCCACAGATTGCGGGCAGGGGTGATGGGGCCACCGGTTCTCCCCCCGCCCCGCCCCAGCCTTCAAAGAGCTCCCAGCCTCAGTCCCATCCCCCCCACACCCCTCCCCAGCCAGCCCAGAGCGATTCCTGAGGTTTCTGTTTCCTTATGGCAACTGTCAGTCAGTCATGTAGATGTTTCTCTTGTCATCAGTGTGAAATTACCAGAGTGGCCTCATTATCCGCTTACTCCAAATTTGGAGGCAATATTTCTGTTTGAAGGATCATAATCTCCATTTAAAACAAAAATAACATCTCCTCAGGTAAAGGAGGAGTCGGGGAAGGGAGATGACAGTTGGGTACAACCCCAGCCTAGATGAATTATCTCGGTTTTTCGATAGAGACTTACATAGGCAAAGCCCTTTGCTGACCTAACACAGAGCCCACCCTTCTTGAAAACTGTTTTTCTCTGGCCCCACTTGACTCTAAAATATGCATCCCTCCCTCTATTCCCGTCACCTTCATCTCATCTGAACCATCCGAGAGGCACTGCTGCAGTAACAAAAAAGGAATGGGAGCAAATGGACAGGAAGGAGTGGGGAAAGCTTAGTTCTTATGCAGATTCAATTACGAGCACTTCTCCCAGGCTCCAGCGGGGTGTTACCTGAACCCCATTAGCCACAGGGAAGGTTGTGCATTCTCACCAGCGGCATTGCAAAGCCATCTGACCTCCTTCTCCATCCGACGCTGTCATCTCATCACGGGAGAGTCGGGCTCCAGCTTTATTTATTTTTCTCAAATGGATCCAGAAATGGCTGGGGGAGGCACTTCCCAATAATTGAGTGCTGGCTTTGTCGGGAAAAGCCACACTCAGGGCTCACATTGTCCTTAGGCTGGTGTGGGTGGAATGAAGCTGAGCTGAGTGTGTGTGTGTGTGTGTGTGTGAGAGAGAGAGAGAGAGGGAGGGAGAGAGGAGTTGGAGGGAGCATTGAAACCAATCCAGGAGTAGGTTTTCGTACTGCTGTGTGACCTTCAGTAAACCGACAGCCTCTCTGAGCCTAGATGGCCTCATCTGCAAAACAGGGACAATGAGAAAACCTACTCCATCCTCCTTGGGGGACTGTATGATTATAGTCCATATGAGTAAAATGAGGTGAAGCTGGGGACCCTCTTCATGCCCCCTCCCACCCTGCTGTGAGCTTAGTATAACCATTGTGGTCCTGGCCATTTACTCACCCACAAGGGACCCATGCCCACCTTCCTGCTGCGTGAGCTTGGTCCTGCCTCTTTGTCTCTCCAGGCCTCAGTTTTCCCATCAGCAAGAGCTGTAAAATGGGAATATTCGTGCCTACCTGCAGGTTACAGGGTGAGGCCTGAATCAAACGTGCCTGGTGCTTCTGGCTCCTTGCTCCCCAACCCCACTTCCCTCTCCAATTTTTCCCTACAGGCATTCAAACCGTTCTTTGGGCTAGCCTTTGCTAATTGAGCGTTCCAACTAGCTTTGCTGCTAAACATAATGCAGGGTTCACATCTGCAAGTTGAAGTGTGGTCTCCTTGAAGCTGGCTTCATTGCAACTTGCGTCTGTGTTCCTGGTGCCCAGGGCACAGTGCCAGGCACAGGGTAGGAACTCAGTGCATGAATGAATGAATGGATGGATGGATGGATGGATGGATGGATGGATGGAAACCCCGCCATCTGCAAGTCAGTGCCTTGTCTTGTTTTCCATAGGACCCAGCCTCGCCTTCCCTGTGTGGCATTCTGAAGTTGCAGAACACAGGCGTTTACAAGAAACTGGGAATAAAAGGGTTTGATCTGCATGCTGCTAACACCTCTTGCAAAAAGAGGAATAAAAAAAAAAAAAATGCCAGTTCCTTCTTTGGGTGAAGAGAAGGCGTCAAGACATGTTAAATGGTTAGGAAGAAGGCGGCTGCTTGTTTTCCTTCTGCCTTTTGCAGGCTGGAGGGGAGGTGGGGGAGGTTCATTATTTTTCGGTGCTCTGAAGGCAGGTGAACGGGAAAGGCAAACTGCCGGCTGGCATCGGGTTGGGTGGCTTTGAAAAATGTAGTGCTCTCAAGGCAAGGGAAGGGTTTGATGCAATTTAAAAAAGACAGACTCCCACACCTCTCAGATCCATATGTTTCCATGCAGATCTAGGGCGCTACCGCGGGCTTTGCAGCCTCTCGCGGCTGTTCTGCTGATGCTCCGAGGACCCACGGCTCTCGGAGCAGGAGGCAGACGGGCTGAGCACCCACCCGGGTGGCTGCGAGGTGCCAACAGCAGACTCCGGGCTGGGCTGTGGCAGCAAAGCGGTGACACGGCGCCATGTGGTGCCCGGCGCGTGTGTGCCATCAGGTTGCCGCTGTCTGGGAGAAGGTAAGAAGCTGGAAAATTTTTAAAAAGTAAATCAATCAGATGGTGTATGTATATGGACTAGTGCTAAAGGGGTCTGGGGCTGTGACTGCCGCTGGCCCCTTCTTCCCTCTGTAACGAGGTCAGCCTACCACTGCCAGTGGGTTTTGTTTTCTGTCTCAAGTGGCATTCCTTGTGCAATAAACAGGTATGTGGCAAAAAAATAATAATAATAATTCTGGAACCAACTGTGTTTGTGAAACACCAGTTCTAATCTCCCTCCTTCCCTCCCTCCCTCCTCCCTCCCCCTCCCCCTCCCTCTCTCCCATCTTTCCGTCCTGTTTTCCCTTTCTCACTTTCTTCTTCCTCCCACCTTTCCACTTCTGCATTCAACGAACAACTTTTAAACACCCAGGAATCATGCAGTTGTTAAGACAGATCATGTCCCTGCCCGTATGGTGCTTACCTTCTGAAAGAGAAAGCATGAAACCAGTAAACAAATGAACAGGCAAGCTAAATTCACCTAGTGACCAACGCTATGAAGGAAAACACCCAGGGTGACGGAACAGGGTGTGATGGGTAGAGGAGGGGAGGACCACTTTAGGGAAGGTCTGCTAAGGCCGCCTTGAGTGGTGATGAGATTTCCATTACCTCCTGCATGAGGAGGTGGAAACAGCCTTGCTTTTGTAAGTTGGAACAGATTCAATAAAGTTCTTGACTGCAGGACTTGTCAGAGCCTTCAGTGCACAGGCATGCCTTGTGTTTTGAAAAACAGGAGAACCATGGTGTCTTTGGAAGCCCTGTGCTAAGGAGCATCTGGACGGGCATGTGGGATACGCGTGGGGACACAGCAGACTGTGGCTGTTCCTCTTCAATGGCCTGATCCTCACACCACCCCGAACTCAGACCTACAGCCCAGCACCAGCCACCCCCTCCGTTTGCTTCCCCTGGGGCCGTTCTCATGGTTGGTGCTGACTCTCTGGGTCTCAGGTGTCTCAATTCTCACAACGCACTGAGGTTGGAACCCTCATGAGCCCAATTTACTAATCAGACAGCTGAGGTGCTCTGGATTTGCGGACAGCCTGAAAACGAATCCTGACTCTCTCCTCCAGCTACGTGTTCACCTGGCCGCACCCTGTCCCCCCACGCCCCACCCCGCCCCGCTCAGTGTGGGCCACCCTGCCGTTCTCCTTCCCTTTCCAGAAACAGGACAAACCCATTCTCACCCCTGAGCCTTTTGCCTCTGCTGCTCCCCCTGCTTGAAATGTCCCGGAAATTGAAATTGCTACTTCTTATCCCTGGGTGCACATTAGAACCTTCTGTAGTGCTTTTAAAAATGCTGATGCCAGGGCTTCCCTGGTGGCGCAGTGGTTGAGAGTCCGCCTGCCGATGCACGGGACACGGGTTCGTGCCCTGGTCCGGGAAGATCCCACATGCCGCGGAGCAGCTGGGCCTGTGAGCCATGGCCGCTGAGCCTGTGCGTCCGGAGCCTGTGCTCCACAATGGGAGAGGCCACAACAGTGAGAGGCCCGCATACCGCAAAAAAAAAAAAAAAAAAGCTGATTCCCAGGCCCCGCCCCAGAGGGATTACATCAGACTCCCTGGGGTGGGGCCTGTGCTCGAGCATTTCTATGCTCCCTGGTTGATACCCATGTGTCTCCAGGATGGAGAACGCCAGCTCCGCATCCCCTACCGGTGCCCTGACATTTATCACAGTTTCATCTCAGACATGACGGTCTCAGAGAGACCCATATCTAAAGCTGTGCTCCCACCCACAGCCATTCCCCATCACTTTGTTGGGTTTCTGTTCTTCTGAGCACTTATCACCATCGGCAATTTCCTTGCCTGGTCATTTGCTTAGCAGCCGGTTCACTGTCTGACTCTCCCAACCGGGACGTGAGCTCCCAGGGAGCAGTGGCTGCTGGTTCACTTCTGCATCCCCAGCCCCCGAACCAGTGTCCATCTACACACAGCGGGGCACCCTTAAGTCTCTGTTGACCTAAAGAAGGTTCAGAGAAGTTAAGCTACTTTCCTAAGATGCTCCAGCTGGGACTTGGGGCTCATGCTGGGAAAGCTGCACCCCCAGCCTCGCCAGTCCCCACACGCCACACCCTGTCTGCATTCGGGAAAACTGAAGTCTAGGGCAGAAGCCCACCTCCAGCCCCCTGCAAGGTCTCAGGTGCCGTTTGGGACAGAGCCTTCTGCCCATCTGCTGCCCCTCCTCCCAGCACCACCATCAGCAGAAGCCCAGTAAGTGCTGCTTGTCTGATTGCCTGAACAGACCAGCCTGTGCGTCTGACAAGGGATGCTCAGGCGACACCCCTCTAATCGCCAGGAGACCTCCAGGCTGGGATGGAGGGTGAGACACTGCATGGGCTTGCCTCTGTTTGGACAAGCTTTCTCTGTTTGCATCTCCAGGCCCCCAAACAGGATCAGAACAGAAAAAACAAAAAAAACCATGCTGCATTAATTCATGTCTCCTTCTCTCTCTGCCCAATCCTTCTCCTACTCATAGGATTCTGGAGGATATGCGGTTGGTTTTCCTCTGATGGTAGAAGACCCAGATGGACCTGTGGGAGGGGAAGGTTTGGGGCTGACAAGGCAGGAGACCTCACTCCGGTTCCGGAAACCTGGACTAGCCATTTTTTCTCTTGTAAAATGGGGATCATGCCTCCTGCCCTCAGAGCCTTACCCTTTGCCTGTTCTTTGATGTTACTTGGCAGGGATGAGGTGGTAAAGAAAATGAACATGAATATGACGACATAGATGTGGCTACAAGGACGTTCCACACAGCATTACTTACATTAGGAGAAAGCAACTGGACACAACCTAGCTATCCGACACTAGGGGATTAGTCAGAAAATATATACATGAATGGCAAAGCCCAAAGCCATTTAAAGACTGGCTGTAGAAAAATGTTGAATGACATATTGATAGATAGATATTCTCCCTGTGTTATATCATAGTTTTTGAAAGAGCTGGTTGCAAGACATGGAAACTTTTTCTTTTTTCAAACAAACTACACATTCACCAAAAGAGAGACCTCAAAAGATATACATAGAACTATTAACTTTGGATATGTTGGGGGTGGGAATTAGAGATCATATTGGGGTCTCACTTGCTTGTATTTTTTATAGTGTGTGTGCTTTACTTTTTAAATAAAATAACACAAAAGGAAAGTTCTATGCTATTCTCATCTCACCATATTGTTTTGATTTTGAGAATCAACCGAAAGAAATTGTATGAAAATATTGACATGAGGATAAGACACAACCACACTTGCCTGGAAACAATATTGCTTATGGACTTGAATATATATAAAAACAATTTTCTCAAGATTGAGAAAATTGTTCAATACAGGGGGTATTTCTAAGTGGTGAACTCCTATTCATCTCACAAGGCCCAGCTCACATTGCCCTTCTTCAGGGAAGTCTCTTTACCCAGCATGCTTGGAGAGAAGGCTCCTTTGTTTTCCCAAAACATCAATCCATTCCTCAACTGGAACACTCATCTGTTTATTTCTCCACCTTTCCCACCAGACTTGGTGCCCCTTGAGGGCTGGGGCCATGATATTTACTGCTGAATCCCAGGCTCATTAAAGAGCACTGGTACATAGTAGGTGCTCAATAGTTGCTTGCTGAAAAGCTAGATGAATGAATGACATTCATGCCAGATTCCATTACTCAAGTGAGGGCTTCTGAAAGTATGTGTGTAATCCTGAGCTATAAATTGAAACATATTTTTAAATTCACTGGAGGACTTGCTATTTAAAGGATCTCTGATGTAAATCCTTTTTATAAAATGAAGACATCTTGAGTAATGTGAATAATTGCTCCCTGACATATCTGTTTATAAGTTGAGATTTTTAAGGATCAAGAGACTGGTGCATTTTAAAAAAATTCATTTGACAAATATTTGCAAAGTGCGTGTTCGGTGCCAGGCTCTGTGTTGGATGAAGGCAGAGCAGTCCCAACCCTTGAAGACTTACAGCCCTGGCTACACTCATTGTTAATGTTGTCTCAGGGTTCCAGGGACCCTGAGTTGAATCCTGCCTCCCTCACATCCCAGCTGTGTGTCCCTCGGCTACTTACTTAACCTCTCTGAACCTCAGCTGCCACAGATGTAAGCTGAAGGTGATAAAAGTACCCACTTCCCAGCAGTCATGAAGATAAAATGAGACAGTACATATAAAGTGCTTGGAAAATTGCCTGGCAGACACATATTCACTGCTATCATTAGAAGACAAGGTGGAAAAACATCCATGTGGGTTGCACATCATGAGAAATTCTTGGCTGTTAGAGTCTCCCAGATCTGTGTGGCTTTGCTTTTTCACAACAGCTAGTTATGCCTCAAAAACTTGTGCCTTGGTTTCTCCATCTGCAGAATGAGGGCAGTAATATCTATGAAAGGAAGATAGTTGGATTGTAAAAAAAAAAAAAAAAAAGAAAAAGAAAAAGAAAGGAACGTTAAGTGTTTCAGAGATAATTTAACTATCTTCCTTTAGGTTTTAGGAAGACAGAAGATGATTAATTTATGCCTGTTCCCATCTGCCCCTCAACCCCCTACTCCTGCTCACCAAGAGGATTCTAGCTTAGGAAGGTGATGGTCCTCTCCTCCCCCAGGGGTGCCTTTGGGCAGAGCTTCTCCAGATGTGTTCAGCTCTGCGACCAAGCCCCGTGGGTACCTGTGCCTCCTGTGTGGACCCACACAAGAAGGTGGAGGCTCACTGGCACGAGTCCTTGTAGGGACCATGGGCCCTGGTGTTAGATATAGATAATAATTTCTTGCCCCCATTTTGCAGATAGGGAGACTGAGGCTTGAGGTCTTATAGTTGTTCAAAAGATGCAAAGCCATATCGATCTGCGATGTAGGAAAACTCCAGTTTGGAAAGCAGCTTTGACGGTGACTGTCTTTCTTTTCAAAACCATGGCTGCCTTTGAGAAAAGTTTCATCACGGGCCACGATGAAGTCTTCCCAAGCTCTGCCCTCTCAGGAGCAGAGCATTGGACTGGGGTTGGCAGGTGGGACAGGGTGTGGGGAAGCCAGAAGTGGGTGGTAGGCTGCTTCCCAAAAGGTCCTGCTGGGCACTATACCTGGGAGAACATAGCCTGTCCAGGTCCTGGGCTGCTCATGGACCCTGTAAGATAGAGGGCGTTTAGTCCAGCTCTCCCCTCTGAAACCCTCCTTCTCATCCATTTTACAGATGATGGAAGAGACTGGCCAGGGCCATCCATTCAGCGAGATCAGACACCCAGGGCTCCCACCTCGCTGCCTCTTCTTATATCCTCATGATGACACAATACAAGGGGTGGATTTAGGCCCTATTCATGTATTTATTCAATAAACACAGATAGAACATTTATCTTTTGCTAGCTCTGGTGCTTTCCAGACATTAGTTCATTTTATCCCAGTCAGATCAATCCTTAAAAGTAGGTACTATTATCATCCCCATTTCACAGATGTGTTAACCGCGGCCTAGAGAGTTAAGTCCTTGGCCAAGGTCGTACATGGCTAGTGAGCCACAAGCAGCTGGGCCCCCAGGTCTCCATCCCAACTACCATATGCTATTCTGTGTGGCTTCTCATGAACAGAAAGAAACTCATTCCATTTTGACTTCTCATTCATTTTCTTCTGACTTCATCAAGGAGAAAGCTTCAACTTGATGTCACTCTGTCTTTAACACCTCTCCAATGCTTACTAATATTTTTTAACAAAGAGAGAGTGAGCCTCGGGCTCAGTGCCTTCCTGACAACCGTGTTTAAAAGGAAGCGCTATTAAGGTGGTTACGTCTGGGACGAAATTTGCAAAATGCTACCCTTTGTAGAAACAGATTCCGAGGGATTCAGAGTCTTGCTCAAGACCTCAGAAAAGGCAGGTCACTCCGCAAGCACTAAAAAAATTGGTCTTTTGACCCCCTGCCATCTTGAGCTTTTTCAATCCAATTCAGTTCAAAAACGATTTGACAAACAGCTTGAGAGCAGCGAGTGAGGGCCATAAAGATGTGCGAATCCAGTGAGAATCCTAAACGTGACACAAATGGAATGTATCATGGTTTTATTTTATTTTTACTGGGGGAATGATTCCTTGCGCTCTCCTTCTTTTCCTTCAGTCACTTGATCCCGAAAGGGTTACAATCTGAAGAAGGGTTTTTTCGTAAGCACAAAGAACTAATATTAGATTGGGGTTTCTGTAAATATTCATTGTAATCTGTGACTTGGTGAGCATCAAATTCCACCCTCCCGAAAGCTGCACATTTATAACTTGTGAATTCATAAATATTTACGAATTCACACAATCATCACTGACAAATTATTTCATCTGACAGCTCCACACAGGCTCTGCCTGGTTTCGTGAAATTCTGAACAAATCTCGCGTAAACTTTGCGGGTGACAAGCAAAGACCAAGCACAGGGAAAATCACAACCAGATCCTACAGATTCCAGTGGGTCAGTAGCTGATATTTACAACAATCACCACCACCACCTGGACGAGAGAGATTTTGTTGTCTGATGGGCTGCCAGATGTTCTCAACAACTGTACATATATTTATAGCAATGCCTCTTCAAAGGTGTCAAAAAATGGGACCTTGTTGGTAGGGATACAAGAGTGGAAAGAGGCCAGGTTGGGAGCTGGACAGGCGGGGTTTGAATCCAGCGTCGGCTGTTGGGATCTGTGTGACCTTTAACAAGTTTGCAATCCTTGCTGAACTCAATTTCTTAGCTTCGAATTTGGGATAATAAAAGCAGCAACACAACAGGGCTGTTGTCATAATTGTAGGTGCTGCTGGTGAAACCCCAGGTCCAGGGTCTGCCACAGAGCAGGGGATTCAATAAATCCTGGTTTTATTATTACTGTTGCAAATAGTCGTTTGAATAATCAGTTTCTGGCATGACCACATTTTCAGTGATTTCTGAACACAGAAGCGGTCCTGCTCCCAAATCCTTTTCCTCTGTTGTTACCTAAACACACTTGACAGGGACATTTCCATGTGTGGTTTTAATTTTTGAGCCCCCCCCCCCAAAAGAAATCATGTGCCTGCCACACCCAGACTGCAGGTCACCCTAAGAATCCACTTACCCATTGGAGTTTTTCTTCCATCCATCCACCTTCTGCATGAACGAGAAATAACTTGCTTTTTTTCCTCCCTCTCTCTCTGATTTGCTGATTGAATGGCACCCTGGTAAAAACGAGTTTACCTCCAGATGAGTGGGAATAAATCCCCGCCATCATTCCATGGGTCTGAGTCAGGGTGCTTCGAGCCCTGTACGGACAAGAAAAGCTGATTTTGATGACGGGAGCTGGGCCTGCCTTCTGCTCCATTTTACGCAGGCCAGTCTATTAACAGTGATTACGGGTTTCATTGACTCAATGCCGGGTACAGGGTTCCTGCAGGGGCAGCTATACAGGCTAAATGCTATTCCCTGGCTTAAGACTCCCTGTCAGCTTCCCACAGCACCCCAACAAGCCCTGCCCCCCACAGTGCCCTCCAGCTGCCCTGGATGCCTTCTATTCGTTGAACAAACCCAAGCTCATGCCCACCCCAGGGATTTTGCACTTCACATTCCCTCTGCCTGAATGCCCTCCACTCACCCCCTGGAATCTTAAGGGAGCTGCCCCCTTCTTGTCACCTAGGTTTCCTCCTCTGCCACCTTCTCAGAGAGCCCTTCCTGACCCCTTACCTAGAGTCATCACTCTTCATCAAATCACCCTCTTTTTATTACCCGCATCTGGTTTTCTTCATAGCACTTATTAATGGAAGCTATCTAATACCTTTTCTTTTTTCTTCATTTCCAGAGCCTTCCACACACTAGGAGGTCCACCCGGGCAGAAGCTTGTCTGTTACCCATAGGTGTATCCCTATGACCTAGAGCAGCATCTGGCATATATTAAACGTTCAATAAATATTTGTTTGGCTGAACAAGTAAATGAATGTAGTTACAGATAGGACAGGCGCAAGATGAAAACAGATGGCGGGTGAGCTCTAGGCTTAACCACGTGGTAGTTTTGTGATCTTGGGCAACTTAAACCTGGATGAGCCTCAGTCTCTTCATCTGTAAAATGGGTATAGTAACTTGCCATCTTTCACAGCATGGTGGGATTTTGAGATCCCAGATACATAAAGGGTCGAGCTCTTCCCATGGGGAAGTCATGTATGGCTGACTCTTGGTTAAAATGAATACTATGTAATTGATGGAGTCCTGGGTTTGGAGAAGTGTGGGGACATAAAAACTGCATTTCTTTTAGCCCCTCTGACCTTTCTTTCCATGTCAGACTTCCAGCACCTTCCAAGTGTGTTTCTGGGGAAACCCTGTCTTATTTTGAGAAAACAAGCTTGCACCTTAACTGCAGGAGCGGGGCCCCCATAGGTGTAGGCAGTAAGGGCAGAGGGACATCACCAGAGAGATGCTGACAATAGGACCGAAGACAACATTCCATGGGAAAATCGACTGAGTGCAAGTTTTACAAGGTGAATTTTCCAATTGCAAAGTCTCCGCCCTGGGTGTGTTCAGCATTGCATTAAAGTACATACCCATGTGAGCATGTATACATGCTTGCACACACACACACATACACATTTTTCATAGTTGCTTTCAGCAGAAGTTAAGGAGCAAAAAAGATTTGTTTCTTTCTAAACTTTCGCAATTTCAGCATCTGCCTGTTTGGGTAAATTTGACAAGGACAGTCTCTTTTGTCTTCTCTCTCATTTATGATCTTTTTTCCTCCCAAACCCAGAAATTCCATGAGAAGTGTTTTTAAGAGTGCTCACTGACAAGTGTACACATGCCGTCCGTAGCTAGGGAGCAAGCGGCTCAGTCGCTAACTTGCGAGACAGCAGCTAGATTACAATCATAAATAAATGATTTGCTGTGTCTCCTCGCATTCAGACTTGTAGCTTTTAAAGTGTGCCTGTCATCGTGGAATCAGATTTTGTCAAATGCTGTGTAACTACAAAATTATCCTATCCTTACCTTTTTATTCTCCCTATAATGGACAGTTAAATTGGATTTTCAAATTTGAAGTGCATATGTTTTTCAAATCCCCAGAGGCTGTCTATTTTTTCATTTCTAAAGCAACTCGCTAATGTTTATCATTACCACACAGAAATATTACAATTCTTAAGGGGCGCCTTACAAAATCAGCACGGGAGAAATGTGCTTTATCGTCTCAAAATGAAACCAATTTCTCAGCTGATTTGCAATTTATTTACATGTTAGCATTTGATTTCCAGCTGATTTATAACCCCATACAGCTCCGTCTCAGGGTTTATTTAGAAAGCAGATGACGGTGGTCGGGGGAGGATGTGGCATGGGATGTCTCCTTCCCCCTCGGGGAGTTGGAGATGCCAGTCCTGAGTCTCTTGTTTTCGTTCCAAATTCAGAGAATTCAATGCCCCAGCCAGTGCAAATACACAGGGTGCTAGGCCCAGCCACCCCATGGAGATGAGATGCTGAAAGACGGCCTTTCCAAAAGAATACATTACCTCCTCTGCAGTGAGCAGGGAGCTGGATGGAGGAAGGGGAGAAGATGGCTGGAATATAGCGGGCTTGTGTCCCTAGGCTCATTCACAAAGCTCTAATGGCAAATGTGGTACCCAGATTCAGAGAAGTATTGGAATGGACAGTGGGGAGGGAGTTTACTGTTTCATCTGTCTGACCATTCATCCACTGATTCATTCTTCCATCCATCCAGCCATCCAGCCAACCAGCCAGCCAGCCAACCCTTCATCCTTCTAACCATTCTCACATCCATTCCTCCATAACTCCCACCCCCAATCCATCCCTTCATTCATCCATCCATCCATCCAGCCATCTACCTTATCATCTACCTATCCATCCATCCACCTACCAATCCACTCATTGTCCCTTCATGCATTCATCCATCCATCTGTGCGTCCCTCCATCCATCCATCTGTCTACATATCTACCCACCCAGGCATTACCCATCCACCTATCCACCCATCCACCCATCCATCCATCCATCCATCCACCCAACACCTTCAAGATGAATGCTAAGGTTACAAATGACTAAGAAACTGGCATGATCCTCATAAAGCTCATGGTTAAGTGAAGGAGACTAACATATACCTCTCTGGGTCATCATGAAACTCAAATAACTTACTACATGTAAAAGTGCTTAATAAACTGTAAATCATCTTAAAAATATAACCTACAGGTGGAATGATGTAACGGGTTAGAGCATGGGCTCTGCTTCCTTCTAGCTGTGGAACCATGGGCAAACAACTTTATCTCACCAAGTGATGATTTCCTTGTCTATAAAATGGCAGAAGAGGGTAATTATTATTACGATATCTACTTTGAAGGGATATTGGGAGTATTTGATGAGGTAGATAACCCATAGCAAATGCTTAGCATGGTGCTGGGGCCATAGTTAGCACTTCTTACTATTATGATTATGACATACTATTGAATTATTACATATTATTGTACATTATTACACACAGGAAGACAGAGTAATTATGTCTGAGAAGATAAGAAAAGATGTTACAGAAGAAATGACTTCTGAACTGGGTTTATGGAGGAGGGAAGCTTTTCTCAGATGCCAAAAGGAATGGCATTTCCAGCAGGGAGAACGGCATGCACAAAAGTCTTGTGGCATGAGGTACACCCAAAGATTCAACAAAAGGAGCGGGGTGTGTGGCTGGAGCTCAGGACCCGTGGGGCAGAAAGGAGGAAGTGTCTTTGCATATTAGGATATGGAACTTGGGTTTGTCCTGGGGATGACAGGCAGCCATTGGAAGCTCTTAAGCAAGGACATGGCCCCAGCCAATTGACACCTTAGGAAGCTCTACTGTGCAGAGGACAAATTTGGAGACAGGAAGCCCAGGGCAGGGACTGGAGAAATAGCTCCCTAGAGAACACATGAGACAGGACCCAGGGCACAGGTGCAGGGCTGGTGAGAAGGGGCAGGTTCGAGAGATGGGTGTTCAAGTAGAATCAGCCAGGACTTGGGGGCCAGTTGGAGAAAAGAAGAGGAATAATGAGGGTTTACAGGAGTCCTGAGGAGCACCCTATCAGAGGTAAAATCCCTGGGACTGAGATGAATTTTCCTCCTTACTTTGCTTATATCTGCCCATGCCATGCAGAGTTTCTCTGAATAAATTTGCATGTATTTATGCTACAGGCAGCCAGCACTCATTCCTGCAAAAGGAGCATCCCTCTCTCTCTGTCTCTCTCTGTCTCTCTTTTCCACTCCCTCCCTCCCTGTCTCTCCAAATATGTGTGCACATCCAGCACGATTCTCCTTCTGGGCAGTCAGGATCCAGGAACTTCCTGGGACTTCCTGATTGAACTTGGAGGAGTCCCTTATCTCTCCTGGCTTCAGACAGGATAATCTCATGTCTCTGGGGTCTCTAACTCTAGGATGCTGACAGAGGTCTAGTCCCCTGATGTATAAGTGGTGTACCAATTAGGACAATTTATGTCACGAGTAATAGAAAATCTGATTCAAATTAGCTTAAAAATGAAGGGTCTTAGGTTCATGAAACAGAAAAGTTGGAGATTTCGGCTATCCGGTGAAATTTGGTCCAGCGGTTCAAGGATGTCACCCATGAAGAACACCATTATTTTCTGTCATCTGTTTCCCACAGTGTCAACTTCATTCTCAGTCTGGTTACCCCCAGGCTCTTTGCAGGGCTCATAAGCACGTGTTCTTGTGTTCCCACCCAGCAAGGAGGAGAGGGAGTGTCTTAGTCTGGGCACTGCCCCCAAAGCCCTGAGATCCACCCTGATTGAACAGCTCAGTTCCCATGCCCACCTCTGAGTCAATCTCTGTGGTCAGAAGGAGGGGCGTGCTGATAGGCTCCTCCTGGGTCACATGCTCACGCTCCTACTTATGGTTGCCTGTGTATCTCCATACAGAGCCCAGGGCTTTCAGGGAAAGGGCGGAATGCTGGGACAGAACCAGCGCATGCCCAGGACACATGTCTTTGGAGAAAACTCTCTACTGTCTTCCTTCATTCCAAGGAGAGAGGAGATAGCTTCAAAAACAGACACGGTCTCTGGAAAACTTCCTTGTTATCCACATAAAGTGCCTCAAAAAAGTCAAATAATAGTGCTTGACCCAGCAACTTTAAGTGTCCAAGAGCTAGCTGCTTATGAGGAGATAAAGAGAGCCAGCGTCCTTTCCAGTGGCCTAGGCTTTGTAATGTACACTTGATGGTGGCCTAGGCTTTGTAATGTACACTTGATGGCCCAGTCCAGACCACCTGGGACCCTCTATTGACCACAAGCATCAGCCATCCTATGCTGGAGATTTGGAGTGCCAGGTGGGAGCCCCCTGGGGCTTAGGGAGGATGAAAGGGATTCAAAGTTGGTTGTATTAGACAGGATAGGTCAGACTGTGCTGCAGTAACAAGAAGTCCCCCAAACCTTAGTGACCTAACAAAGCAATGCTTCTTTCTTTTTTTAATTTTTTTTTATTTTTTATTTTTGGCTGTGTTGGGTCTTCGTTGCTGTGCATGGGCTTTCTCTAGTTGCAGTGAGTGGGGGCTACTCTTCGTTGTGGTGCATGGGCTTCTCATTGTGGTGGCTTCTCTTGTTGAGGAGCACGGACTCTAGGTGCACAGGCTTTAGTAGTCGTGGTGCACGGGCTCAGTTGCTCTACGGCATGTGGGATCTTCCCGGATCAGGGCTCAAACCCATGTCCCCTGCATTGGCAGGCACGTTCTTAACCACTGCACCACCAGGGAAGTCCCTAATACTTACTTCTTGTTCTCACAAAGTCCATGGTGAGTTCGGGTGTCTCTCCAGGAACTGTCCTTTACACAGCAAGTCAATAATCCAGGGCGCTTCAATCTTATGGTACCTCCACAGCACATGTGCCTAGCAGTGGGGCAAAAAAAGAATGGATATTTGGGCCTAGCTCTTAATTTCTCCTGCCTGGAGGTCACACACATTCCATCTGCTTGTATGACCATGCCCATCCTCAAGTAATTTTCCCATGTTCCCTAAAGGAGACGTGAATTGGAAATAACCAGGGAGAAGTAAAACTATCTGCCTTGCAAGCGGGAAATGGTTGGCACCTCACTCAGACTCACCTTCGTGTTCTCCTCAAAAGTGAGAAAGAGAAACCGTTATTATCTGCTCTCTACCAGGTGCTCTGGATTAAAAGATGAACTGCCTTCTAGCAGTTCGCATTCAACGTGGGGAGACAGGGCCAATCGTTAAAAAAAGGGGGGTGGGTGGGAGAGAGACAGGGAGAAAAGTAATTTTAGAACTGCTTTCTGAGTTTATTGTGAGGATAAAAAAGGAGATGAAGTGTATGACATCCTTGGCAAG
The DNA here is from genome assembly GCF_964341445.2 of Mesoplodon mirus. NCBI lineage: Eukaryota > Metazoa > Chordata > Mammalia > Artiodactyla > Ziphiidae > Mesoplodon > Mesoplodon mirus. Next base: position 21,213,420 of record NC_138989.1, on the reverse strand, counting down.
TCTCCTGGCAGGAATAAGGGCTCTATAAATATAAGCTATTATTGCCATTTTACAGATGAGGCAATCAAGGCTCATGGTGGTTGAGTAACTCTCCTGAGGTCATCCAGTGATGGTCACCCACTGATCGGCTGGCTGTAGGGTCTTCTGTTAGTTATCTTGCCCTTGACCTCACTCACATGAGAAACTCTCTTCCTCCTGCAGTGCTCCTTCAAAGCCTGTTAAGGGTTTCCTGACCAACGCTGGGCACCAGGTCCTCTAGTTAACATAGATGGAGGCTGATCCTGATGGGTCCAAAGGTGAGATGCTCTGCCACTTGCTTTCCTCTTTATCCAGGTTTGGATACTTCTGTGACCCCCAATCCCCACCTTGTAGGTAGCCATGATTTAATGGTAACATTTGTTATTTCAAGGTGGTGGGAGAAGTGCTGTTCCACTTCATGACCAAGACTATCTTGGAAGTCCATTGTACTAAGATGCCAACATTCTAAGGTGATGTATCCCATCTTTCTAAGACTCCACTATTTCTCAGCTCTAAGATGGATTCAACTTCTAAGACTTTAGGCCAGTACTGTCCATGAGAACTTTCTACAACAATGGAAATATTCTATATCAGTGTTATCCAACATGGTAGCCATTAGCTTCATGTGGCTATTGGGCATTGAAATGTGGCTCATGTAAAGGAAGAACTGAATTTTAATTTTATTTAATTGTAATTAATTTGAATCAAAGTAGTCACATGTGGCTAGTGGCTACTGTATTGGGAACCAGAACTTGAAACCCTCTTATTCCAATTTTGTATGGTGCTTTGGTTCCTACTTGCCCATAAGAAGCACAGCTGAAGAAGTTCTCAGCAGCACCACGACCCCAGTTTGGGTAACTTAATCTGAAATTCAGTAAAAGAAACCTGAAGCTTATGTGTATCCTTCAAATAAAAGGTGTTACACTGCAGTAACAAGCAACCTCCAGCTCTCAGTGGCTCAAAGTTTGTTTCTTGCTCATACTGTGTTCATCTCAAGTTGGCAAGAAGCCCTGCTCATCACAGCCATTTGGGCACCCAGGCTAATGGGAAGTCACCTTCTCAAAAGTTGCTGGTCAGAGTGCCAGAGGGAAAAGTGAGCTGTGAAAGGTCTTGCATTGGTTATTATATCACCCAGAATTGATACACATCCATTCTTCCCCCTAGTTCATTGGCCAGAACTATTCACATGTCCTTACCCCAGTGCAGGGATGCAGAAAGTACAACACTGCATATTCTGGAAGGGAGGAAAACCAGAACTATTTGGTCATCTACACTAATGATTACATTGCATGCAAGGTCAAAAACTGGGATAGAAGTGGAAGGAAAATACCAAGTCTGGGGGGGGAAAAAACAGCCTGGGATACTTGAAAGAGCACTGGACTTGGAGTCCAGAGACAGAGACCCAATTCCTGGGGTCGCTGCTTATTTACTCTGTGATCTTCAATATGCAGCTCCTTCTCCCTGGGCCTCTAACATTTATATTTTGAATAATAATTGAATATATGTACATAATAATTCAATATTTATATAATATCTATTGTATATCTCTATTATATATACACACACACAGGCCCATAGGAGTTATTGTGACTTTATAGTTACTATCCTTTTCTATGCCTAATCAAACAAGAACCCTGGATCCCTGGGTTAATATTTGTGCTTTGGGATACTGTTGGCCATACATATCTATTTACCTGTTCTATCTAGAGAACATTTATTTTTCAGAGGATGAGTAATAATTTTCCCAATTAAAAAACTACATTTTCCCACCTTACTTGCATGTAGGATGGCCATGTGACAACTTCTGTCTAAAAACTTGTAAGTAGAAGAAATTGTTGTTGGGTGTATCTTCCCCAAAATCTCCCTTTGTAAAGAAGGCAATCTGAGCTATCACTTATCTCTTCATCATCAGACTCCCCCTTTCTTCTCGTATGGATGGAGGGTGTGATGGCTGGAGCTCCAACAGTCATTTTGAGAGCATTAGGATGCAGGTCACACTTTAAAGATGGTAGCACAACAGCTAGAAAGAACCTGGATCTCTCATGGCATCATGTACACCATTCTTTCGACTTTTTTTACATGAGGAAAAAGTAATTCCCTACCATGATAGTGAGATTTATATTTGGATTTTTAATTATGTGTGATCAATCCCTGATGATAAAACATTGCAAAAGTTGATTGCTTTGCTGATGACCAAGAAGTGACTCTCTTCCATGAGTAGTAGGGAGAATATGGGCATTGAAACCACACAGACCTGAGTTCTCACTCTACTGTTCACGAGCTGTGTGACCTCAGGCAGGGGACTCAGCCTCTCTGAGTTCAAGTTTCCTCATTTGTAAAATGGGTATGAAAACAAAGCACCCATCCCCCAAATGCACAGGATGCTTATATGGATTCAGTGAGATGACATCCACAGAGTTCTTATTGTCTGGAACATAGTAGGTGTTCAAAAAGCAGCAACCACAATAATAGCTCACATTATTTTGCACTGACTCTGTGCCTTGTGCTGTTTGAAGGGCTTTACATCCACCAACTCATTTAATCCACACTAAACCCCAGGAGGGGGTATTTCATCGCCCCTGTTTTACAGATAAGAGAACTACAACAATAAAGTATGTGTTGAATAATGATTTGAATATCATGTTGAATAAATGAGTTGGGACTCCAGGGGCCCCTGAGTATCAGCCACTGGGCATGCTGCCTCCATGGTCTTTGTCACATCCCACTGTTACCTTGTCACCAGTACTATTATAGACTTCATAGTTTTCTTTAACTTAATTTTATATAGAATCACTTTTAAAAATATATTCTCACTCTAAGCAATAAAATATGCCTGGAGCCACTGCAGATATAGATAGATAAATAGATAGATAGATAGATAGATAGATATAGATATATCTATATCTATATATATATCTTCACAAGACATATGGCACTACCTACTAGAGCTAAACACACATTTATACTATATGCTCATGTGCTATACTGTGGCCCAGCAATTCCAGTCTTGGATATATAAACTACAGGAAAAAAAACACTTGTAACTACCAAAAACACAAGATAGAATTTTATAGCAGCTCTTTATTTGGACAACTCAAATGCCCATCAGTAGTGGAATGGAGATATAAATTGTGATATATTCATTCAATGGAATACTACTCAATAATAAAAAGTATAAACTACTGATTCATGAAACAACAAGATGAAGACATAACATTAGGGGAAAGATTGATACCAAGGAGTGTACACTGGATAAATCTATTCATACGAGATTCAGAGGCAGGTGCGAAGTGACAGAGGTCAGGATAGTGGTTATGTCAGGGCAGGTGTTAACAGGGAGGGACACGAGGGTGCTGCCTGGGGGTCTGGAAATGGGCTACATCTTGACCTGGGTGGTGGGTATGCCCATGCAAAACTTAACTGAGTTCTTCACTTCATATTGGTACCCTTTATGATAATTAAGTTACATCTCAATAAAAAACGTTTATTAAAATGTATTTAAAAGGATCAAGTAAGTCATGGAACCACAAGGACTCATCCTACACAAGGGGAGGCACAGGAAGCAGGGTGTTCTTGGTAAATACCAACTGAACGAGAGATGTGGTGGCCCCAGGACCAATACCCTGTAGGAGAACCAGCCAATTCTGTGCCGCATCCCTGGTCATGCCCAGGTTCTGTGGGGAGGGCTGTGCTCCCCAGCTACTGAATCCTTTGTCCCGAGGCTCTGCCAGTTACAGCCAAGCTCTTGGCCTACCGGCTGCCAGCTCCTCACTTCTTTCCTCTTGACGATGGCTCTGGCTGGATCTGCCTCTTTCTCCCTCCCCGGCTCCTTCTGATGAGGGTGTTTGTTTTGGCCACATGTTAAGACTGAAGCAGATCTTGGTACTCGGGGGGAGTTCTCTCCTTTACTGAGCCCAGTGGGTGGAAAAGCAAAGGGAAGGAAGGGAGGATGGAAGGTGGGGAGGCAGATCCCGATGCATGTATGACCTTACGGAGGCTGGAGAAAGGTGTCGAGAAGGGACAGTGTCGGGAGCAAAGTCATGTACGTCATTCACTTTTAAAGTCTCAGAGTGTGTGTGTGTGTGTGTGTGTGTGTGTGTAGATGAACAAATAGACACAGACAGTAAGAAAGAAATAGGAGACAGTGACAGAGAGAGGCAGAGAGAAGGAGAGGCACAGAGAGAAGATACAAAGAGGGAGACAGCGCACACATCTTCTCTAATGCATGACCTCTTTTCTAACACTTTTCAAGGATTCACAAAAATATTTGAGACTACTCCTCCCGCCCCAGCAAATTCATTGGCTACAAAATATTAAAAGACAACTGTAGAATTACAATCAAGAAAAGTTTAGGGCTTCCCTGGTGGCGCAGTGGTTGAGGGTTCATCTGCCGATGCAGGGGACACGGGTTCGTGCCCCCGTCCGGGAGGATCCCACATGCCGCAGAGGGGCTGGGCCCGTGAGCCACGGCCGCTGAGCCTGCGCGTCCGGAGCCTGTGCCCCGCAACGGGACAGGCCGCAACAGTGAGAGGCCCCTGTACCACAAAAAAAAAAAAAAAAGAAAAGAAAAGTTTAACCAACGGTCTATAATTCTCCTATGTCAATTTGTCCCCACCTTCCTCCTCAGCATCAGCTTTGAGACGCTGAGAGCTGGTGACAGAGCCAACGAGGAGGTTGATCAGTATGACATCCCCCGCCTGTGCCCCGAGGGCTCTGGAACCTCCTACACACAGCCAGGTCACCTCTAAGTCTAAGCTTGGGCTGAATGCCAGACATCAGGCCCAGAGAGGCGCTGAGGTTGCCCAGAGACACACAGCAAATCATTCCTTCCTTCATTCATAAACCTTTACTGGAGCTCTTCCAGCTGTCAACCTCTACGCTGGCTGCTGGGGACAGAGAGGTGACAAAATCTCCCAACCTATCCCCTGGACCTCCAATCTAGTAAGGAAGGGAGAGAACAGATTAAATTGATCATTCATTTCTGAACATGCACAGCAAATGTAAAAATATGGTAGAGAGGATGTGTGAATGGAGGGGGTGTAATTTACCCTGCGTGGACTTGAGATGGTTCACTCCTGAAAGCCCCAAGGGGGAGGTGCCATTCGGCCTGGGTAGGTGTTAGCAAGGGAAGAAGGAATGCTCCAGGCTGCAGGAATGACATGAGCAAAGGAGTCTAGAGTCTGAAAGGGTGAGACGGGTTGAGGGAGCTCGTATGGCACAGAGCTCTGTGTTTGGCATGCGTCTCATTGGATTCTGCTCAATGAGTTAGTATTATACCCATTTCCTGGATATCAAAACTGAGGCCCTGGTCCTGGAGAAATTTGCCTGAGATCACACAGCTACTAAGTTCCCACTGGGGTTCACACTCTCATTTCTCTAATCCAGAACTCATGATCTTTTTGAGCAAGGCTTAACTCCATTCCTTTTGACATTCTGCCTTCCTCCCTTAAGGATCCACCCTTTCCCACACCCAGGCATGTTGATAAAAGTTCTCATGGCTCCAGTTCCAGTGGTAACTCTGATTGCATGCTGAGTGGCTGCCTGGGATACTTAGATGGCTGCCCTGGGTTGAGTGTTCTAGGATTGATTAGAAATGTCTGCCCTGGGCACTGGGTAAAGGAGGAGTGGTACACACGCCATGGACTTACTAAATCTGGGGTAGTGGCTTCGTGAAAGAATTTAATTTTTTTCTGGGCTTTCAGGACCAAATCTTCCATCCCCGAGTGACCCTCATTACACAGTAACGAAGCTGAGATTTTTATGAGGAAGGGTGACTTGTTTAATAGTTGGGAGTCCTACAAGGACAACTTTGCCTCCTACTGGGTCCTAATTTTGGAAAGTCCCTCAGTATCATCTAGCCTTATACCCTTTCTCAAGCCCTGCTTCCTCCTACGACCTCTTTCTGACTCCACTTATTCAAAGAATTTCCATTCCATCCTCTTGAGTTTCACACAGTCCAAACTGCAGAAAGCAACCATCCTACGCAAAGGTAACCAGCTCATTTCTGACGGGAAGCAGAGGCATGAATCAAACAAGCAAATATTTGCGACACAACACCCCCCACCCCCGCCCCACCCTTTCTGCTATTCTTCCAAGGGAAAAGGCAGGGGAAGTCGTTGAGAAACCCGGCCTCGCCATCAACACATTTCAGACCCTTACTCGTCTGGCTCAACACCGCCAGTGGCAAACCAACCGGCACACACCAGCAAAGAAAAAAAAAAAAAAGAAATTCTAACAAGACATTAATAGATAAATAAAAATAGCTTCCACAAGAAACGATGAGGAAATCACGCAACAAAATGATTTCTTTCTGTGAGCGTAAACTCATGAATAATCAAATTCACAGTCCCCAAACGAGCCAAGCGCAGGTCTTGTCAACCTCATCCCAGTGTCCTCGTGGAAGGTCACCTCAAACCTTTGCAGGCCTGGGTGGCTCTGCCCCTCACGTCTCCTCCCCACCCCCTGCCCCCTCCCAGCACCATCACCTCTTCCTTAGACGGGAGAAATTAATTCCCAGTGCTATGGAAACGTGCAGCAAATCTGACTGGAAGGCTGGGGCAGCACTCATGAATCATCAAGCAGAAAGGGGAGTTCGATAAAATATTGGGGGGAGGTCCTCAGGCCACGGCTTTTGTGAGCTGAACCCGAGCCCTTGCTTCAAGCTCCTTTAGTGTCACATTTTAACCTACCAGCTGCCTCGAGAAGCAAGATGATCTTCCCTGCCTTTTTTCTTCTCCCTTTAAAAAAAAATTATTTAAATTTTTTTTTTTTTTTATTTTCCCTCATGTGTTAAGGGAGGAAACAGTGACAGGGACAAGTGACAGCTCGCTAATTATTCCCTTACTGCCACTGCTGTTCTGGCTTTGGACGCATTGCTCATTTCTCCCCGTCTTCGCACTGAATAATGCATGGGTCCCTATCTGTATTCAAGCGGCACCTCCGGGGACCGCCAGCCTAACTAGCTGATAACTGATTCAGTTTGTAAGCAGGGCCTCTGGGAGTTGCAAGGAAAAGTAGCCAAGAACAAATTTAACACTTCTTTCTCATTTCTTCAGAACATCAAGGAGAGGCCGGTTGGGAAGCAGGTGGAGATGTGTGCTAGGTCCTTGAAAGGTATATGACCTCGAGTTAGGGGAAGGGAACCTTGGCTCTAGCTGTGGGGAGAGGGTATACTGATGAAGATGATGAGGATGTGATGAAAATAGTTAAGGTTAGTTGAAGGTTTACTATGTGTCTACCATTATACTAAACACTTTGCATGCATTCTTTCTTATAATCATCACCAGAATCCTTTGCTGGCAATGCCTTGTCAGATGTATCAGTTAGCTATTACCATGATAATGCTGTGTAAAGAATGGCCTCCACATTTCAGTAGCTGTCAGTAACACATAGAGGGGCAAGCACATTTCCAGCCTCTGCCTGCATCATGTCTGCTAATACCCCATTAGCCAGAGAAAATTACGTGGGCATGTTCAGTGTCTAGAAGAGAGGAAGCAAGTGTTGCCCACATGAGTCCATGGCCAAGGTGTGGTGTCTGATGCTGTTACAGGGGAGTGAAGAGTTAAGTACCAAGAGGGAGTCTCCAGCACAATCTCTTCTGGGAATCAGGACCTCTCATCCCACTGCCCCAACTTTTGCAAAAAGACTTAAACCCGTTGATCTCCAGACTGGGCTCTTCATTAAATAATGCCAGAAGTCTATGACTCAAATGATAATGATCATCAAAAATGGCAAATTCTTGGGCTTCCCTGGTGGCGCAGTGGTTGAGAGTCCGCCTGCCAATGCAGGGGACACGGGTTCGTGCCCCGGTCTGGGAAGATCCCACATGCTGCGGAGCGTCTGGGCCCGTGAGCCATGGCCACTGAGCCTGCGCGTCCAGAGGTCACAACAGTGAGAGGGCTGCGTACCGCAAAAAAAAAAAAAAAAAAAAAGGCAAATTCTTACCCACTGTCTACAGTACCAAGTACTATTCTAAGTGCTTTACATGTATCAACTCATTTTCTCCTCCTAATAACCTACTAAGGTAGGTGCTATTATTATCCCTGTTTTACAGATGAAGAAGCAAGCACAGAGAGGTTAAACAATTTGCCTGAGGTCACACAGTCGGTAGGGAGCAAAGCCAGGATTTGAACCTAGGCTGGTGGCAGGGAGCAAGCTCTGATCCATTATAGGTGAAAATGGGTTGTCACAGACAAGGTTGAATTTTGGATGCAGATGTTATATTTGCAATGGCAGAGTGCAGTTGGCTTTGAGAGATATAATTGGGCAGGGTTAGGTTGGTACCTGAGCCAGGGCCAACCAGTCTCTGAGGATCTGGACACACACACTGCTCCCTGCCAAGGGGTGACACGTTCAGGAACCTACTGTTGGAATTGCTGACCTTCTCCCAACTGGCCAGGTGGACCCAGGCTTCTCAAGGAACCACAGGCACTGGGACCACACCTGGCTCTCCGCCACCAAATGCTCCCTTCATGCTGCTTGGACTAGGGACCACCATACTCCTTTATCCCCCCTTCTTCCCCAACTAGATCTGGCGATGGCAGGCCATGGCAACAAGGCTGGCTCTTGTTTTATGAATGGTGATGAGACTGGGCACAGATCCACCTGTTTGGAGGTCAAATAATCTCTAATTTTGTCCACTTTTAGAATTAGGAATTTAATCTTTAACCGGATGAAAACAGACCCAGTCTGGACATTGTGGGCCATTCACGTTTGCACAGTTTTGGTTCTTAGAGCCTCACACAGTGCTTGGGGCATAGTAGGAGCTCAGTGACTCATGGGTGAATGAATGGATGAATGAAGGCTTTACAGATGAGAAACGAAGTCTTAGAGAGGTGAAACTATATAACAAGGACCATTCCTTTCGTTCATGATCTACTTATGAGCACCTACTATATGTCAGGCACTGTTAGATGCTAAGGTTCCAGAGTCTCTGCTGCCATGGTCCAATGAATATCCAACATAATGTCAGGTGGGGAGGAATAAGGCAGGGTAAGTTGGGGGGAGCGTGCTGGTGGTTGGTATAGATGCTCTCACCTCCTAAAATGTGCCAGGCACAGTGCTGGTCCCTTATATATCTGATCCCCTGAAGAGCTCCCCCAGCATCCTGTGAGGCAGCATGATTATTTCACCATTATACCCATTTTACAGATGAGGAAAAACAGAGTCTCTGAGAAGAGAGATGTCTTACCACATATGTAAGACCAGAGGTTAGCCCCCAAGTCTGCCTGCCTTGTCTGAGCAGGGCAGGATGTGGGTTCCCCTCAGCCCCACACCCAGGCTAGTGGGTCAAGAATGCTGGGCGCTAGGGGTGGGAAGGTGCTTGGGGTCCCCACAGCTGTCACCTGCCCAGGTGTGCATCTGCATCCAGCCGCCCAGCCCTGTCTGCTGGGTTGACACTGGGTTCGCTGCCAGGAGCTGCGTGTCAAGACAGCAGGGCGGGAGGCAGGCGGGCTGTTGGCAGATAGCTTAAAATAGCAGAGTGTCCTCATGGCTGCAGGAGCTCTGTTCTCCCGGCTGAGAACACTCAGGGAGAAGATATCTCAGCCGGCAGCTGCCCCCTTGCTGGTGGCTCCATGCAGAGAAATTGTGCTCAAATGCAAGGTGCCCCCTTGCTTCTAGGGCCTGTGGGATGAAAGCCAAACTCTACTCCAGAACCTTTGTGAGTTGCTCCCCCTGCCCCCAGCTCTGTTCTCATACTCCTTTCTCTTGTCACCCTCGCTACACTGCATTCAAGATGTCCCTTGTACCTTGCTGCCTGAAAGGTCCTCCCTGACATCTTCTCCATCTGAAAAATATATGGAATACACTAAGTGTTCAGTATATGTCAATGGGAATCACTTATAAGATACTGAAATCTTATCCTTCAAAGCTCAGCTCGCTTCTCAGTACTTCTGGGAGCCTTCTAGACTCTCCCAGGAGCAGAAATCCTTCCTTCCTCCAAGGCATGTAGACCGTGCTCAGATCAGGATTGCAAAAATCCTGTTTATGGCTTCCTTCAACCTTTCTGACTGGGTAGGCTGTCACACCTACAAAAAGTAGCATTGCTCAACCAGGGGTAGCAGGTAATTGGCACACAGGACAGAACCCTCCTAGCCGTGCACACGGCAGACATTGCTAATCAATCATAGCATCCTTTCTTTCCAAGCCCTTGAGCGTCGAGGAGGCCATGAGCAATTGACTGGAGTTGACACCAAGATGATGCCTTAATGGTTTCTCACTTCCAAGTGTCATTAACTACAGCCTTTAGATAAATGGCCTCCAGAAGCTTGTCTTCAGGGCTGCCTCAGCCATCAGACTGGTAGGCTCTTGAGGGCATGACAATGACATTTATTTCAGCATCTCCTCCTCTTGGCACAGAGCCTGGTGAACACTAGGCACTGAAGAATGTCTGTCAAACAGGGGGAACTGGGGAGGACGCATCAGGCGGTGCTAACAAATGCAGAAGTACCTCACTGAGGCTATTCCAAGCCCTAGGAGCTCTCCTGGACCCTGCTTCCCACTCTCTCTCCTTTGGTCTCCAGGGAGCAGAGTCTGGAGCCCAGGAAACCCAAGCCATAGGCTCACTGAGATCGGCCCCAAATCAAACAATGGTTTCCCCACGACTAACTGCCCAGAGATACAAGGTCAAAGATAAAAGATCCTCAGACCAAGAAGAGAACAGTGAGAAGGAGAGAAATCATCTCACCAGGTCCTAGCACCTCCCCAAGGCTCGGCGTTTTTATTTTAAAATGGGGATAATAGGAGTCTCTACCTGGTAGGACTGTTGAGAGATAATGAACAGAAAGTCCTCATTGGTGTCTGATAAATAGGAGTTGATGTGGATGATGAAGATGATGATGACGGTGTCACGCTGCTCACAGAGACTCCCTAGGGAGAGAAAAATACCTTCAGAGAACCCTGAGCTCCAGCCTCTCCCTGATTCCCATCCTCCTGAGACCTCCCACCCCTGGGAGAGGTGCCAGGAAAAAGGCCAAAGAGGCAGCCCTCCCCCCAGAAGAGGAGGGCTGAGTCCCTTGACAGGGAGAAGGGAGGGAGCCTTTTCTCTGGAGATAGTATGTCCTGCCATGATCACTGTTGGTCCCATTTTATAGCTGGGAAAACTAAGACCCATGAAACAATGGAATTAGCCTAGTCTCATGGAGTAACAATCCTCTGCATCTGAACCCAGGATCTGTCGATTCCAGTGCCCATGGTATTTGCACAGAACCATTCTACCTTGTTGGAAAGGTACCCACACTGATCACTCACTCACCCATCTACCCTCTTTGGTTTTATTGAGCATGCTCTGGAGGAGTTCACAGTCTAGTTGGGGAAATGGTGTGTGATCTGACGTGCCATTAAGTAATTTCAGTATCACAAGGAAGAGTTTTCTAGCTCAGTTTGGGGAAAATTTCATAGAAGGGCTATGTTGGTTGGGTTTTGCAGTATGAGTAGGGGTTCATTAGGGGGCTAAATGGAGGAAGGGCATTTCGGGCAGAGGAGATGGTAGGAGCGAAGGCAGGATCCATGAAAAAGCATGATGTGTTTGGAGGCCAGTGAGCAGAATTGAGTGTCCCATCTTAGGGAGTATGGTGGTGTAGCTGCAGGAGACAAGACCAGGAGATAGATCAAACCAGAGCCTGGAGGTCCTCCCATAGCATTTAGGCTTTTCCCTGTGGGCAGAGGAGTCATGAAGATGTGTCCCAGTTCAACTGTTTACACCACAGCTTCCACTTCCCCCTACACTCAGCTGCCTGGCACCGGGATGCTCTCACCAAGGCCAAATGGAAACGTGGGATGGGGCAAAGATCAGCATGGACCTTTCTGCACGGATCATGCTGCTCTCCTGGAGAGATCGTGCCCAGCTTCTACTCCAGGAATTTAAACCACAGAGACTCAGAAGCACAGAATCCCACCACTAAGACCTCTCCAACTCATGGACCCAACGATTTAGAGAACTGTAGCATTCATCTATTCATTTAGTCATTTGGTTAATAAAGTTGAAAAGCCCCCAGCAGATAGTGTATCAGTCAGTTACCGCTGTGAAACAAACTGCTCCAAATCAGTGAGTTATATCAACAATCACTTATTGATTGGTTATTTGCCTGGGACTCATCTTGGCTGGACTCATTCATGCCTCTGCTGGTTGCCGGGGTTTCTGCTCTAGACTGGGCTTGTCTTGGGGTGGGGTCCTGTGCCACGTGTCTCTCATCTTCCTCTTTGGACCAGCGGGACAGCCAGTTAGCAGTGGGTTGGGGGGTGGGGAGTGGCAGAGGGAGTGTAGATGACCCTCTCAAGAAATCCGGCTCTGAGGACACAGAATCTGTGAATCATAGCCACTGCGATCACTCACGGCTTCCTGAGGGGTGAGCTGGGGCTTGTGCCAGTGGGGTCCCCAGCCCTGGTTGGGGTGGGGAGAATCAGGAACACCCAGACACGGTCATGTCTGGATGGGAGAAATCCTCATTTGGATTGGGGGATCCAATTGCTGCTTGAGGCTGGGTCCACCTTATCCAGTGGTCAAGACCCCACCCCAGGTCCACATTGCTCAGCGGTCCCACCCTCAGAACACCCCTCCAATGGCTGCCCACCCAGCTGCGAGAGCACGCAGGCTCCCCCTCTATCCTCAGCGGCAACCCCCTTGGGGAGGAGAGAGCAGATAGCAAAACCGTGCTATTTACAAGCTTTCAAATGGGTTATTGAATCATAAACCGAAATCACAGGCTGTAACCAAATCAGCAAGGACCAGATTCAATAAAGTGAAAAGGGAGGGGGAATAAAAATCCTACCTAGAAGCTTGTTAAAGCCTTCTCTGCCTCTCCTGGCCTTGCTTTCTGAACATCTCACTCTTTCTGGTGAATAAACCCAGCCTGGTCTGGTTTGATGCTGGTGCTATTAATTCCATATGTGGTTTACGAGTGGAGGAAAAGGCTGTCATTACATGCCGCTGGAACTTGAAAAGAACCCAATGGGCACTTCATTGCCGCCTTGCTGGAGCGGCCGATGCCTCTGCTGAGTTGGGAGTGTCTCAAATTCTAACACAAGAAAACTTTTAGGGTGCGGGACGTGCACGCCACCATCTTGTGGTGACTGTGAAATCTCCATGTATGGGGGCTATCTGCTCCTAAGGAGGTCCTGGGGTCATCCAATGACCTTCCTCTGGTGCCATATATATGTGCACCGGACTTTACAGTTTACAAAGCACCTTTATGTGGTTTATCTGAATTATGATACAAGCTCAGAAGGCACAGTGCCCGGCCTGAAGGAGTCGCCCCAGACTATTAGCTGGGATGTTATTATCATTATTTCCTATTAACTGCGTGTCTACTCTGCACGAGATGCTAAATATATGTGACCTGTCATTCTTCAATCAAATTCTGTAAAACCGGAATTATCGTGCCCATTTTACAGATGAAGACTAAGACTCACACTTGCACAAAGGCACCTTGGGGGCAGATTTAGGAATCAAGCTCCGGGCTGCAGTGCTCCAAAGCCACATTCCCTGCACACGCAGTAACTCTGAGAAGGAGGCAGAGCCCCACTTGGATTTACTCTGCCTGTTTGTTAGGCGAGTAAACTGAGTCTCAGTTAGTTTAGGTGGCCACAGAGCACAGTCCAACGGGCCCCAGGGAGACATCATTTTCTTTTTCTGAGCTAGCTGCATGGACACTTATTACTTAAGAGGTTACGTTGGTGCTGGAAGTTTCCTTTGACTTAGGCTAACCAGACGTCTCACTTCACAGATGGGAAAACCGAGGCTCGGAGGTGTTCGTGCCTCGTCCAAGGTCACGCGGCCCGGAGGTGGTCAGAGCTAGGATCTGCACCTACAGCTGTCTGTCTCCAGAGTTTATACTCCTGCCATAGCTATTCCATTTCTGGAAAAGCAATTGTCGTGGCTTAGATGCTGAGTCCTGCCTCCCTGGAGGGGCCTGCCAAAACCAGCCCTGCTTTGATGAAGGCCAAGTACATCCTTTGCCAGCCTGAAATTGGATTCCCTGGTCTAGAATCACCTGCATGTATCCCTGACTTTCAGGTTCAGATCAGACATTGTGTAGCACAACAGATAAGCACTCAGGATCTGGCTTCAAATCCCAGCTCTACCAACTTCCACCTGAACCTTTTTCAAGCCTCAACTTTCTTACCTTTAAAGTAGAGATGATAATAACAGCATCTTTCTTATAGGGTTGTTGTGAAATCAACAAGCATAGCTAATATCTAATGAGTACCAGGCACTCTTTTAAGCCCTGTACGTGTGTTAGTCCTAATCCTAGATGTATCACCATTTTAGAGACAAGAGAACCAAGACAGTGATTTGCCCAAGGTCTTGTGGAGTTGGGGTCTGTACCCAGGTAGGCTTGCTCCAGGGCCCCGTTGTTTGCAGTGACCCTAAGCTGCCTCTTGGTTTAATGAAGCAATGTGGTAGTCAGACATGGGAAAAGCTAATGACCATCACATCTTTTTGTATTCTGGAGGATGTTAATGTTTTATCATGCAAAAGGAGGATTCCAGTTAACAATGACAAAAGCCATCCCCTGCAGGGCTGGAATGTTTGCCAGAGAACTGAGATCCACTCCCACAGAAGGTCCCTCTGACCCAGGGCTCTAGGCCAGCCCTGCTCCCTGCACTTAACTCTCCACTCAAACCAACACTTCTTCAATTCGTGAATATGCCCAACGCACTTTCATGCCCCTGGTCCTTTGCACAAGCCTCTCCTGATGCCTGATTTTCTTTCCTTCCTTTGTACTACCAGCAAACACATACCTAAGAGATTCAGCTCAAAAACCACCTCCTTCTTAAAGCCTCTCAAGACCTCCCAAGCAGAATGAATTCTCCTTTCTCTGTGCTTCCTACAGCTGTAGTGAATTCCCCTTGGATCCTTACCAACCCTGGGTTCTCATGGCAGGTCTGTGTGTCTGTCTCCTTCACCAAGGACTCCTTGAGGGCAGGAACTGGGATATATTCATTTCTGTGGGATCAAAAAATGCTGATTGAGTGAATGAATGAAGTTTCTGCCTTGGCTGGACTGTAGCTGACATCTCATCATCGGTCCTATGAGAACTGAATTCTGGTCCCGGCTTCGCCACGGCCTCCCTGTGTTCTCTTGGAAAGGGCATGTTGCTTTTAAGCACCTCAGTTTCCCCATCTGTAAGATGACAGGTGCGGACCAGCTGGCCTCCAAGAGCTTTCTGTGACTGCAGCTTCTTCATCGCCCCACTCCGGCCCGTGCCTCCAGGGACCCCATCACAGTACTGGGGCTTCCCTGTACCCTTCTCTCCCTTACCCCTAGACCCCGCACCATCCAGCAGGTCCTGGAGGTTTTCCTGCCAAAATCTCTCTTGAATCTGTCATCTTCTCACCATTTCCCGCTGCCTTCCTGATGCCGGCAGCCCTCATCTCTCGCCTGGATGCCTGCAGTAGCCTTAACACATCTCTGCCAGCTCCCTCCAGCCATTGCACACTCAGCAATACGTGTGATCTTTTCAAAACACAAACTCAGCCACGTCTCAGCCCTGATGAGCCCCTCCCATGCCTCCTCTGGCCCCCAGGTTGTGGACCAGAGACCTTCCGGAAGGGGATGGCTAGCCCTCTCCACCACGCATGCCCCTTCCGTGACTCTGGCCATGTTGACCTTCCTGTGATCTGCACTTACTTGCTTGGTCCACACGCCAGCCTTCGTACATGGCTTTCCCTCTGTCTAGAAAGTTCTCTTCCCCCTCCCGGTGATCAGATTTCAGCCTGATTTTCAGAAGCGTTAATCTGAGGAAGCTCAGAGACGCCTTGCAGGACCTCCCCAGACCAGACCAATCGTTCTTACTATATCAGTTCCTACTATATCAGCTCTCCGAGCTCCTTTTCCTCTCTTTCACAGCCCATATCCCGGTTTCCAGTTTCATTTTACTTGAGAGATTTGGCTGAACTTTTTTCTCCACCCCTGTACTGTGAGCCAGATAAAGGTAGGACACGCTTGCTGGATACCTCCCACCCCACCCGTCTCATTATATCTGCAGCATCCAGCCCTGTGCCTGGCAAGAACTCACAAATATTTGCAAAATGAATGAATGTGTCCTCCAGCTCCAGGAAACGGGCTGAAGGAGCAGTCACATCATCTGTCTGGTGCAGACCTCAGTTTCACTAACTCTGAAATGGGCTCGTGATCGCCCATCTCTCTGCACCTGTCACTGCTCTGCTGGAGGCTCCAAAACCACCCAGAGCAGAGTGAGATGCTCCGAGGCCTGGAAGTCACAAGAGCCAAGGGCTGGTGTTGGGAGGGACCCCAGGCATCGTCAGGATGACGGGGCCACCACCTGTTTTTGTGACCATCTGCTCGCCTCACTGAGAGCTGGGCAGTGGAGCCAGGACTCCAAGTCCTGAGAAGGACTGGAGAAATATATGTTCAGTTTGCAGACGTGCCGAGGGGACAGAGTCAGGTCACCGCGTCCTGGTCGCTGTGCTCATGCTCTGCAGAGTCAAGGTCAGGAGGAGATGTCAAGGGGCTTCTCCAGGACTTTCAGAAGAAACTGCGGGGTCTGTGCTTCACTCCCCAGATGAGAACCGCAGGGCTTTCAGCCTTGGGCTTCTCCAGTGTGCTTCAGCGAACCAGATTTTCAAATGCCCCAGGGAAACTCTTCTCTAATCATCTACATTTAAACAGACGGCATTATGGTTTATCTGTAGTTGGTGTCATTCATTCAGACTGATCTCCTGAATGCGGGTGCTGGGCTGGCCCTGGGGGGTGGGGCACCCTGGGGGGTGCTGGGCTGGCCTTCAGGGGTGGAGGCAGGCAAGGCCACTGTCTTTTCTGGGCCCAGAGGGGAAGCCCGTGTTTTCCGGGTGCAGAGGGTGGGCAAGAGGAAGCAGGGGCCTCTGTGGGAGCAGGCTTGTTTGGGGGGTGAGTGGGGAGTCCCAAAAGTCTCCATAAAGAAGTGATTTTTTTAAATTATGGTGAAACAGAGGTAACGAAATTTACCCTTTTAACCATTTTTAAGTGTACAGCTCAGTGGCATTAAATACACTCACTTGGTTGTGCAAACATCACCACAATCCATCTCCAGAACTTTTTCATCACCCCAAGCTGAAACTCTGTAGCCAGTAAATTATAACTCTTTATCATGCCCTCCCCGCAGCCCCTGACAACCTCCTCTCTACTTTCTGCTTCTATGAATCTGACTGCTCTTGGTACCCCATATAAATGGACTCATACAGTATTTGTCTGGTTTATTTCACTCAGCATCATGTCTTCAAGGTTCATCCATGTTGTAGCACATGTCCTAATTTCCTTCCTGCTGAGGCTGAATAATATTCCATTGTATGGACAGACCGAATTTTATTTAGTCATTTATCCATCAGTGGACACCTGGATGGTTTTTACTGTTTCGTTCTTGTGAACTGTGTTGCTGTGAACGTTAGTGGGAAATAGTAACATTCATGGTAATAAGGCTACGAGGGGTTACAGAAAGGGCTTTAGGATTAGACCTGTGTTCCAATCCTGATGCTGCCATTAACCAGCTGTGTGACCTCAGGCAAGTTACTTAACCTCTCTGAGCCTCCATGTTCTCTTCTCTAAGAAGAGGGAGAGAACACGCGTCTCCTAGTGTCAGTGGGCATGGAGGGTGGTGACGGACTCAGAGCAGGTGCTCAGTAATGTACTAGGAATTACCCCTTTCATGCTCCTGCCCAGGACTGCCAGGTGTGATTACGCGTGTTGTTCACTGCCCAAGGGCGCCTGGTCCAAGTACTTGACTTGCTGGTTTGAATCCAGGGGACATTTTCTGCCTGGAAGGGACACCTGTGTCCCACCCACCCAAAGGTACATATATGCTTGCTCAGCCCCCAGTCTCAATCAACATAGGCACCCAGGCTTATGTCTGCTTGACAAGTGAGGGGTGGTAAAAAAAAAAAAGCACAGAGAGGCTAATTAACCAGCCCAAGGCCACACAGTGGCACTTGGACCCCTTCAGGTATGAGAACCTGGCTCCAGGCCCGGAGAACAGAGCGATGTGTGCAGCCCTGAACCTCATGCAGGCGAGCAGAGAGGAGGGACCCGGGCTGCCCCTCAGCCTTCCACCCCCTCCCCCTCTCCTATTAAGAAGCGGAAACTGAAATGAAAAATTCAAACCTCCGTCCGTCTGGTTCATGGTTAGGCCCCACCTTAGGGAGGTGGCCTCGGAGTGGCTGCTGATACAGGGCTCCGTGTTGTTAACTGTGCCCCCCTCTCAGCCCCTCCCCGACGGGTTCTTTCCATCCTGGGATCATTTTCCAGACAGCCCAGAGCCTGGCTCGCCAGACTATTTAGTCTGGGTTTGGTGACCCCCGTCTGACTGCAGGCAGGACGTGCTCAGGTTTCTGGCCTCCTTGGTACAATCACTGCGGCCCCCCTCCTGCCCCCGCCCTGACTTCTTACACAAACACTTACCTTCAGGCCCAGGACTTCCTGGCACGCTTGCATCAGACCCGGCCACCAGCTTCCAGAAGGGCGCTCCATCCAATGCCCGACAACATAGCCCTCTGCCCAGAGTTCTGTGGGCCCAAGCATCATTCCCAAACACAGAAACTTAGCTGGATGGCATTCCCATCGCTGCTATCCCTCCTCGAGTCTCTCCGACCCTGCCCACTGGATAGATAAGTTCATCCAAAGAAAAAAAAGTGATGGGAATTCAAAATATCTTTCCATCTGTTCACGGGTGCTAGATTAGCTATTTGTCTTGCTCCATGTCTCAGGTGGGGAAACTGAGGCCCCAGAGGACGAGAGGAAGGAAAGAGTCAAGCCCCTGGGGTGGGAAGGGGCAAAACCAGGAACCAGAAGTCAGATCTTCGGGCTCCCAGGTCATGTCAATGTCAATGCAATTCAGCTTTTGTCTGTACTCCCTCTGGGTTCTGCACCGGCTTTCAACAACCCGTTCTGAGAATCTTCTGACACTTCCTGAGACACTTGGGTATCCTGGAAATAGAACTACCTTATTTATGTCATCTTACTTGGACGCACTGAAGTAGGGGAGGGAGATGTTGGTGGCCCCTGCATCCTATGGGGTTTTGATGCCAGAAGTCAAGTTCCTTTAAAAACATACATGCTTGGCACCCTGCCAGAAGTGTGGACAGTAACCAGTACTAATGACTCCCATTTGTTAAGCGCTCACCATGCGCCGGGCATTGTGGGAAGTTCTCTATGTGCAATTCTCTCAGTAGGTTGAGGTAAGGATGATGTCTACAACCCATTTTACAGGTAAAGAAACTGAGGCCCTGCATGGGAAAATGGCTTGGAGAAGGTCACACAGCCAGCAAGCAGAAGAGCCTGAACTCAGGTGTCTTTGACATCTTTCTGTATTTCTTTCTTTACCATGAACGTGTTTGACTTTTATCGTACAAAAACAAAACAATATAATCCACAGTAACAATAGCAGGAAGCAACGTTATCCATCTTGGTGCCCAAATACATTACATGTTATCTAGCCTCCTTCAATTCTCCCTTTCACACACACACACTGGGGCTAACTGCTGTGGACAGTTTGGTGTCTATTCCTGCTGATTCCCCCCACCCCATCGGATACTAATTTATATGCAGATGTATAATTTTATAGGGCTTTCTAAGCCATACATATTTGCAAGATTTGATTTTTAAAAATCAATAGGAAATGTATTGCTTTTGCTATTGGGGAGAGAATAAAGATATTAAAAATTAAATCAAATTTCAAAACAGGACTGGGTTGGGCATTTCAAAGCTGCCAAGGCAAAGTTCTATTCCAGAAAGTTCCGCACCAGCGAAGCTGGAGTCCCCCGCAGAGATGCTCAGATCCCAGTGGCTAACCAGTTGTACTTGGCTGGGGTGGGGAGGGAGGGATGTCTCTAATTCCCACCAGCTCGCCTAGCCATCCCCTCCCCACTGCCCCTGGTCGATGAGCATTGTGTTCAGTTTGTGGACTCAGCAAAACAGGCCCGCCCCGCTCGCTCCCTCCTCGGATAGGAAGGTGGTTGCCTACTAGCCCATTAATTCTGCTTTAATTGCTCCAGCTCTCAAATGGAGGCCTGAGCAGCTAATCTTGCCGGGGCGGGTTCGCCTGGCAGCTGCTGTTCTACCAGCTCTGGGGAGATGCTCAAAGAGTCTGAGAAAAAGGAGTGATTCTCCGCGGGTCCCTCTGGGTGGTCTGGAGGGGAGGGGCCGCTGGCCAGTGGGGATGTAGCCCAGAAAATGGACCCGAGAAGCGGCCACCAGCAAGAGAAGCCAAAAGGAGCAGTGGAAAGTGGAGTGGTAGGGTCTAGTCACCATCCACCGCCACTCCTCTGGCATTTATCGCTGTCTGACATTATCTTTGTTCTTTTCTTCCGGGGGTCTGCCTTCCCCATCCAAATGTCAGCTGTATCAGTGTTCACCTAGTGCCCAGTGCAGAGTAGGTGCCCAATAAATCGAGGTTAATTTAATAAACATATTCTGCCCTTTCCACATTGTCTCCTGCCTGCAACTGCCAGGGAAGTCTTGGGAGAATCTCAAGAGATGGATAGGGAAACTGAGACCTGGAGAAGGGGCTTAGTTTCTTCAGGCCAGTGCCTGGCTCAGGCTGCCTTTCAACTTTGCTCGTATGAATGGCCCTCACTTACCTTTGCGGGAGTGGTGTGACTCATCACAAGCTGCACAGAACAGGAGGGGTTGGGGAGCATCCATGCTACTTTCTTTTGAAAGTAGCTTCTGTATCGAACCCCTCCATGCTCTGAAAACAGCCTCATTATGCACCAAGAACAGAATCCTCCTCCCCTCTGTCTGGGGGGGTGGCTATGAACCTGCTCTCCAGGGGACCAGCAGGGCAGGCCCTGGAGAGGAAAATGATAGGTATCTAATCTCTGACCTTCAAATGAAGGCAGGGATTCATCAAGGATTTCAGATGGAGGGGCGGGGTGGCTGCAGAAGTCGGGGGCCTTGCCTAATTCGGTCCTCACCTCAAGTCACTCCTGGCTGCTGCGGATGCTCTCCAGGGTGTCGGGCCGGGGAAGAAAGGGGGTCCAGGATGGAGAAAGGAGGAGGTGAGGCGGGAGCAGAAGGGACAAGCAAAGCAGGGTGGGAACAAAGCGGGCAGGAAGCAGAGGAAGAAAAAAAGACAGTAGACAAGGATGCCAGCCCATTTGGGGTGGTGGGAAGCACGGGAGGAAACCTGCAAAGGAAACATAAAGAAGAAGAAATAAAGGGTAAGAAGAAGCTCAATAGGGCTTGAAACAAAGCCACGGAGAAAACAAAGGGAAAGAAAAAATGCAAGCAGAGGAAGAAGCAGCAGCACAAACAAGGAGAGAAGCCTGCGGAGGCCTCCAGAATGTCATGTGCCTATCCTGGGGGGGGGGGGAATGCATGCATCTGAGCCAACAGCGTGGCCCCAGCCTCGCTCTGGTCCCTCACCTCAGCCCTGGTACCCACCAGCTCCCAGGAGCCTCTGGGGCGGACAGCTGGGCCTCCTCCTGCCTCTTCAGCCCAGCCTACTCTGATTGGCCAGTCTCCTAGGGCAGGGAGGCAGGCCACGCCCACCCATCTTTGCTCCACCGAGGAAGAAGCCCCAGAGACCCACGGGCTTCCTGAAGTGTTCTGAGCCACCCCAAGTCCTCCCGCCCCCTCCTTCCCCACCACCTAGAAAGCTGTCCAAGTGGAACAGCCTGCAGCTATTACAATAAACACCTCAGCCACAACCTGTCTCTGTTTTGCATATTAGCAGCCTTAATTCTGATGAAATATGCAAATGTATGCAAAATGAAATTCATCTCATAATGACACAAGGCGATTAAACAATTTTTATGCTTAAATATTCTGTTTAATGAAATCAAACAGACCTGCGCGTGTGACAAATTCTCCACAGCATGGAGAAATTAGTGGGGATATAAAAAAAGAATACCAAACCAGTAGCACCCTCCAGCATGGCCCAGATCTACTTCACCTTTCTGGTGCGAAGAAAGGGGGGAAACGTGTGTTTTTGATAACCAAATGAACTGAAAATTACATTACTGAAAACTGCTAAAATAAGTTAGAAGCAATATGCCTTTGTTTCTGGCCTTTGAGAGGAACCCCCAAGCCCCACCCCATACCTCCACAGTATGACCATAATATATTTATACTCCAGGTTGATGGAAGAAGAGGAGGTATGTGTGCACAGCAGGGAGGCCAATTCAGCCATCGTCTCGGTGCCCAGGAAATGGAGTGAGGAACCCTTTGCCCACTTACCACCAGGAGTCTGGCTAGCAGTGTCTCTCAGCCAAACTTTCTTGTTTTGCTTAGCTGGGCAGAACGTGTTCTTGCTTTGGCCACTGGGAGACAGTTTGAGGGCACTGATGTTCTTAGCCCTGCTCGGGTAAAATCTATTTTGATATTTACCTGGAGGAGGAGAAGATGAAGAATTAAGAAAGAGGAGTAGGAGGAGGAAGAAAAAAGGGAATAAATAGCAGAGAAAAGAAAAGGATGAAAAGAAAGCAGTATAAGATGGGGGACAGAGTGAAGAAGGTATATAAAAAAGAGGGGTGAAAGGTAAAGAAAAAGAATAAATAATGGCTAACATTTTTGAACCATAGGTGTGTGTTTTCTTATATATGATCTCCTTGAATTCTCCTATCGCCTCCCTGAGTTTGGTATTATTATCATAACCACGTTGCATTAGTGATGAGGAAGCCAAGCTTCAGAGAGGTTAAGTAAGCTGTCCAAAATCACACAGCAGAGATGAGGGAAGGAGGATTCAGAATTTGAAGGCAGATGCGTTGAAGCATTCTCCAAGAGGGTTGGGGATGGGCTGCTGGTCTACAAATTCCCCTTAAAAACTCTGGGATATTTGGGCAAATCTCCAAGTACTAATTTGCATATGAACCCTTAGGGCTCCTGGGCAAAAGCCTTGTGGAGATTGAATGGAGGCCTGGGCATTGCATGTGCGTATTCAACAGCATTGCTTTCTCTGACCTCCTCATCCAGAGAGCCCAGCACCCAACTGGCTCTACTTCATCGTCATTTTCCTATTGACTTGTTTGTTGCCATATTCCAATAGAATGTGCTTTCCAGGAGGGCAGGGGCCCTGTGTGGCCTACACTCAGCAAGTGTGCATTCTTCTTGCATCTTGACTTCCCTTCCAGAGGCAAAGGCACCTTGAAATTGTCTGGGGGTGTTCCTCCAGGACCCCTAAAAATCCCCCCACTTATGGCTATGATTTATCAGGCACTGCTTATGTGCCTGCCACTATTCTAAGACCTAGTTCACATTATTATCTCATTTAATCCTCATGACAACCCTGTGAGGTAGGAACTAATATTACCCTCTTTGGCAAACGAGGAAACAAAGACTCAGGTTAGCTGTCTGAGGTTACCCAGCTTGGCAAGGCCAAGACTGAAACCCAGGCAGTCAGGCTCCAACTGCCCTACTAATAACAATAACAATAATATTAATAATAGCTTCTAGGACTTGGCACATGCTTAGCACTGCCTGGAGCCCTCTCACAGCAGCCTTGTAAGGCAAATAGTATATTTATTTCCATGTTATCAGTGGGGAGATGGAGGCTCCGAGGAGGTCAATGATACGTCCAAGTTCATACAGCAAGTCGCTGGCTATGGAGACAAGTACTCAGCCTTGAAGCCAACATCTGTGGTGGTAAGGAAGCCACCTTGAATCCTCCAAGGGATTTCTAGAGAGTCTTGGCTATTTATCATTTCTATCTCCTGGTTCGAAGGTTGATGGACTTTGAGACAAGGACATTTCATTAGAAAATGAGAAGTAGTTATAATTAATATTTCAATTATAAAACAGATCACTGATGAGCTATCAGCTTCATCACACTGCTGGTGACAGTCAAAGAAAGAGGGCATATTGCTTTCCTGGAAGTGAGAGACAGAGGGCTAGCACCTTCCTATCTGCTTAGTGAGGGGTCACAGGCACTGGAATAGAATAATTCGCACCGTTATCTTCAGGTGAGCACCATTAGGATAAGATTGGCAGTCAGATGTCTCTGTTTCTAAGCTTGGTGCTGAAGGAGGCAGCTTAATATGATGGTTGTCATTTCAGCATAAAGTTATGAGAATATCTACAAATTCAAATTCATTCAACAAATATTTATCTGTGTGAAGCTCTAGGGAAGCACAGCTAAATAGGACATAGCTACTGCCTTCAAGCACGCCAGTGTAGTTGGGGAGACACACTAAAAGCTTACAACAATAAATGTAAATGGCACAAATGCAGTGCAGGAACAGGGCAGGCATTTCTTCACCATGGGGTATCAGGGAAGGCAGCCTGGAGGACATCTGAACTGTCTCCCAATACAACTTGGAAATTGCCAGAAAGTACAGAGAACTTCCAAAGAGAGGAAAGCACATAAGCAACAGTGTGGAAATGAGGAACAGTAGAGTGGGAGGCACGCATGATTCACAACTGGTGCTGGACAAAGCCCTGGGGTAGAATAGTGGGAAATGAAGTTAGAGAAATAAGAGCAAAGACCAGATGTGAGAAGGTCTGTGTACTTATCCTTCCTCTATCACTGAATAAACTTGTGACCTTGAGGAGGTCACTTCCAATCCCAGAGCCTCAGCTTTCTCCATTTCGAGGAGGAAGGATTAAACCCTCAGCTTTGGTGAATATCAAGCACGCCTGAGAGTGCTGTGCCATTGGACACTCTCCCTCTGTATAACTGAACATCTCAAATTCTAATTAGGAGATTATTATCAGAGACAAAATATGGAGGAGAAAATTATTCCCTATTTAGGCTTCCAGATGTTGCTTACCTTTCCATGTACCAAAAGCAAGTGGCACCAGCTTGCCTAGGGCATGAATGAAAATCAAAGCCCTGTGTCCCCATTTCCCACCCCTGTCCATCTCCTCCTGCAAGTTTCTTCTATGAATCACAGATACTATACTCTGCCTGTTTTCTCCCTCCAAGGAAGCTCCCAAGGCTATATAGGAAGTGGACCCAGGCACTATGAGCCACCTTCAGGGAACAGCACCAGATCCGGGGGTGTGGGCACACTTGGTTTCCAAACCAACTGGATGTGAATGGCCCTCCTAGGAAAATCCTGAGCTCACCATGTTTTTCGCTACAGGACCATCTTCTCCCTTAATAAAGATCCTGGGGGTACAAGTGGGAAACAGTTCCCCCACCCCCACCTCAAGGGACTTACAGTATAGAAAGTCTAATTCAGAAGCCCTAAAGATGACTTTTTCTTTCTTCCTTGAACTTTTCAGCATCTGTTCTTCCTTTCTCTCTTCCTCCCATCTCTTCTTCCCTCCCTTCTTCCTTCCCTCCCTCCCTCCTATTTTCTTACAAAACTGGAAAGTGTCAATTTTACAAAAACAATAAATCTACTTCCAAAAACAATATCAGTCGTCACCACACACTGGGACGTTTTTGCCAAACTCCCCATCTCCAGGCAGCGGAGGGCTGTCAGGACCACTGCCCCTTGGCCGGACAATGTCCCAGTGGAACGTCCAACCCTCCCTTCAGAACCCCAGTTCTTAGCAATTGCTCTCAACACCTCCCAGCTTCTCTTTGAACTCTGTGTCTTCGAGGTGGCCACACAATGGAACCGAGTGTTCAGAACATCCATCGTCCCTCTGTTCTGCCCTCATCCTGGCAGGGAATAGCCTGTTCTCCCCAAAAGTGATGAGAGGAAATCTGGACAGAGTCCCACTTTGATTGGGGCCCACCCTTCCTTCCACTGGGTCTGCTGAAAGCCAACGTTTCTTCTGGAACTGACCAAATAAAAAAAGAAGAAGGAGAAAATCCCCAGCACACCCCAACCCCCCAACCACCACCATGTTTCTGCTTTTCCATGGCAAGGACAAGCAGAAATCCGATCCCAAAGCTTCATGGGCCAAACTAACTCCGTGTGGATTGTCAGCGAGGAGGGCTGAGCCCCAGGCTGAGTATCCTGCCTGGTGAGGGGGCTTAATGACTTGTGCAGACCTGCGGCACTCCAGCTGGGGTCCAGAATGCTGTGCACTAATTTGGGAGGATTGAAAGACCCCACGCCTGTCCCTTCATGTGTTGTTGCCTTCTTTGCTGTTGCATAGTTCTCCCTGCCCCCCAATGACTCCCGAGAAGTGTGAGAAAACCAAGGTGGATATATAATCACATTCCCAGGCCTTAATTAATTTGGCATCATTTACTAATTAGCGACAGGTATCATTCAGTATATCAGAGACTCCAGGGTTGCTCAAGCTAGAATGGTCCTCAGGACCGTCAGACTCGATCCCCTTCAGTCCACAGAGGGGAAGATTGGGCCAAGGAGGAAAGGGAATGGCCCAGGATTACCCTGCGAGTGAGGGGGCTAGCCTGGGATTTGAGGCTGGGTCTCCTGATTTCAAGTCTTGTGTTCCTAGCTCTAATTCTCACTCATTTGATTTCCTTCTGTTTTTTCGTGCACTGTATTTGTTCACTGTGTCATCCCACCCTTCCTCTGTTCAATATACTTCAATCACACAGGGCTTTTAAATTTTTCTGCAAAGTCATAACTACCTCAGGGGCTTTGCACTTGCTGTTCCTGGCTGCTTCCCCATGTCTTTGCATGGTTGTCTCCTAGTTATTCAGGTTTTAGCTTAACTGTCATCTCTTCTGAAGACCTTCTTCAACAAAATCTGTGTGGCAGACAGATCCTAGTATGTCCCCCGATAATTCTTTTTTTAAAATTGAGATATAATTGACATATAACATTGTATTATTTTCAGGTATACAACATAATGATTCAGTATTTGTATATACTGAAAAACGATCACTACAATAAGTCTAGTTGGACCATAAATCCACCACAACAATAGTTACAAACTTTTATTCTCATGATGAGAAGTTTTACCATCTATGCAACTTTCAAATATGCAATACGGTATTATTAACTATAATCATCATGCTGTATATTACATTAGAGCTGCACCATCGTTTTCACCTGTTGTCTGGGCAAAGTTCAGCAGTGTGCTGACACCATGTTGGTGAGGGTGCTGGCAGCAAAGTCCTGACCACCTGGAGAAGCAAGTGCCATGATAGTGCCAGCCCAGGGAAGTCATGAGAAGTACTAGGCAGCACACAAAGCCCCCTGCCACCTCCCAGGACAGCCTCTGCTCAGATTCGCTGTATCCTACCTTGCTTTCTTCAACGCTCCCTTCCTCCTACATGGCAGATCTGAACTAAGACAGTTCTGGCCACCCAGCAGTGGACTCCAGTGGACCCCAGGCTCACCATCAGATGCGGTTAACAACCCACCTGTCTTCAGGTCAGCAGAGGGAGGGACATTGGTCTGTACAGTGGAAAGACGAGGTCTTTACTGGGTGAGGCAAAACATTTTGCAAAGGGTGGGGCCATTCCATGTGGAGCCAGAGAATACAGAGTTGGGACCCAGACTAGAGTGCCAATGGTGGCTCTGCAACTAACCAACAGGGCAACTAACCAGTGTGCAAGGGGTGAGGGGGGCTTGCCTCACCAAACCTCAGTGTATATGAAATGGGGACACCAGACTTGGGTCTCCCTGAGGCTCCTCCCAGCTGGGATGATTCTGCGGTTTCCGGAGAGCATTTGGAGTTCACTCTGGGCCCCTTGGTCTCAGACAGATGTAGACAAATTGGCTTGGGGCCAGCACACTCCGGCTGCCATGATTAAGGGGAAGGGGAGATTGGTGCCGTGGAAGATTAAAGGCGCTGACACCTCTGTGCTTGGCTGGGCTGCAGTTAAAGGGCGGCTGACAAATGTCTGGTAGAGGCGGGCAGGAGATGCGACTCTGGCTGGGGGTGGGGGGGATGGGGCGGGCAGCCACTACCGGCAGGATGGGCTAACAAGGGGGCAACTTGAGGCAGTGCCTACCATGAGGCCCCACACGAGACACATATGCAATAGCTTGGTAAGCTAGGCAATGATAATATTCACCCCTCACCGCCATCACCATCACCTTCACCTCTTTCCTGGACCACGGCCTCCTAACAGTGTCCCTGGGCCCAGTGTTTCCCCTTTAGTCTGTACTTAACACATCAGTCAAAGTACTCTTTTCAGAACATGTCAAATCACACAAGTGCTGTGTTGAAAATCCTCTGATAGGTCCTGTTTTACTCCAAGAAAAGCACTTGTGATGTCCACAAGGATCTGCCTGATCATCTCCCTGACCCCATCCTCTGCTTCTCTCCTCCTCCTCATCTCCCAGGATGTACCCCAGGGCCTTTGCACTGACCATACCTCTGCTTAGACCACTTTTATCCCAGATAATTCCCTGCCTCATGCTCTTGCTGCTTTTGGCTCTCTACTCAATGCCACATTTATACCGAAGCCTGGCCACCCCATCAAGATTTCAACCCCCTTCAACACTCTCTATCCTCTCCACCTGCTTTATTTTCTCCCAAAGCACTTACCTTCATTCACTTATTCTATGGTTTATTTCATCGTATCTGTGCCTATCTCTCCCATTTGATCGTAAGCTCCAGGAGAGCTGTTTTCTTCCCTGCTCTATCACAAGTGCCTAGAAAGGTGATCGGCCCTTAGTAGGCGCTCAAAAAACACTCGTTGACCATTGACTATATGTTACCTACCACTTAGAGAGCCCTTGCTCCCCTCCAGGTGCTGTGCTGTGTGTTTGTGGTCTAGTATTTCCTCTATCTCTCACAACACACCAAGGATGCAGGGAAGGTTTCCATTATCCCTGCTTTACAGATGGGGAAGCTGAGGCCCAGAGAGGTGAGCTCTGGTGATATGCCCAGTGCCTTTGGCTGGAAATGAGTAGCACTGGGTTTTGAGCCCAGCCCAGCGCCACTCCCAAGCCTGGTCCTGCCCCTTGGTGACATGCTCTGCTGTCTTTGATGAAGGGCCACGCAACTAACAGCCTTTGCATATGGCTTATTGCACCAAACCTCACGCGGGTTCTGGGAAGTGAGATTACTCTATCATAGCCATGGGGAAACTGAAGACACAGAGAAGTTGCTTCTCAAAAGTCACACAGCCAGCAAGGAATCTGGGACTTGAGCTATGGTCTTGGATGCCCAATCCAGGCTCGCTCTCCACTTTGCCTCCTTCCCTGGGTGACCTGTAGGACACAGACATGCCTGGAGAATCCTCTCTGTACCCTAGAGGCCCATAGTTCCCCTGAGAGTCACAGAAGTGGAAACAGAGGCCAGAGAGAGCCTCAGCTGGACAAGAGGGCTGTGATTCGCAGTTGGGGTTGAGTCACCATCCAGGTCTTTCCAGCTCAACCACTGCTGCTTCCCCCTCCATGCACCGCCCAGCTTTTGGCTCTGTGGCCTTGATTGTGGGGGTCTCTGCCTTGATGCCACGTGAGTACATTGGCCAAGGGCACTGCCTCCCAAAATGCCCCTGCAGGTCCTAGGACAACGAGCCCTTGGATCACAAGACTGGGTATCCTGGGGCCACGCGGGGGCCACAGGGACTGCAGCCACATCTCACACCAGGCCTTTCCTTGGAGCTGCGATTAAAGAGGCAACTGTGCCAACGGCCCTCCATATCCATCCTTACGCCCAGGTTGTGCACTTGGGGACCTCTTCTGTCTTGTTCACCCCAGTAACCAACATTCAGTGGATGTTTGATTCATGTCTGTTGAATGAATATTAAACAGAAAGGACTCACCCTCTCTAGTAATAAACAGACTTCCCGAGAGCTTGTTATTCTCCAGGTCCTGTGCTAACGCACTCACGTGTCCTCACCCAGTGTAATTCTCACAACGATCCTGTAAAGTCAGTTCCACAATGTCTCCATTTTACTGGTGAAGACACTGGACCAGAGAGGTTAAGTAACACATCTAAGTCCACACAGCCAGGGACTGTGGGTAAGGGTCAGAATCCAAGCATTCAGACTTCATAGTCCTTGCTCTTAACCACCTCCTCCCGATACCACTAGACAACCCCTCAGCATCTTTATCTGGAGTCGGGGACCCCAGCACAGGGTGTCCCTGAAACACGATCCCCGTGGCAGAACTTGCAGCTGGCACAGAGTATCCAGCAGCAAGAGGAGAAGTGAACGGAGTCTGGTTTTCCCAGGCCACCACACGGTCATAGTCTCCTCCATAAAGGCCATTTGAGAAATGAATAACTAAACGCAATGTCAGTTTTATACCTATGTAAGATGTTGTACATAAAGAAATTCACAGATCAGGGGAATAGCCCTCATCCTTAGTTTTGCTTTGTAAAATGTGGTCTCGGCAGGCATCCCTCCTTCCCTCCAGGGCTAGTGTCAGCCCAGCCGCTCACTGCAAGCAGACTGTCCCTGGACCCAGGGAGCCAGTGGCATATGGGAGGACACTCAAGTTCTTACGTGCTGTGCTGTGGTTTCCCCGTGGGTTCAGAAATGAGGAGGAAGTTGTTAATAAAAGTAAGCGTAGCAGCTGCAAGCTTTCAGGGGCTCACCCTGGGCCGGGCACAGTTAACATCTTACAGGTATTTCTTACGTACATTTTACAGATGGGAACACTGAGGCTCAGTTTAAATCCTGGCCTGAAGGTAGACTGCACAGCTGCTGAGTGGGCAGTAGAGACAGACTTCCGCCCACTCTCCCCCTGGCCACTGCCATTCACCCGTGTGCCCTCGGGGCCAGCCCTTCTCCCAGCCATGCTTCTGCCAAGGCTGCCCGCTGGGGAGCTCAGCAGTGGCTCGAGGCAGTGTCTACACACAGCTTGGGAGAAACCCAAGTGCCATTTCCACCTGATAATAAATATGTGTCAGAGAGGACTCGATCCAAGTGACCTTGGGCTATGGGGCCACTGGACCGTGAAAAGCCTTTGACAAAATCCTTTTGCCTCGAGAGGCTGAATCCAAATTACAGACGATTATGGACGCTTGGCATGAATTCCCCAGTTGGCCTTTTATGTCTCATGGGTTGGAATGTCTCCTCTGCATTGGAAAGGATCCCAGCCAGGCCTGGGACCGGCTGCCTCACCCTCCCTGGCAGCGTCCACTTCCTCCAGAGCCAGAGGGGAGCCCCCAACCTGCTTCTCAGGTTCACCGGATAATCATGACTAGTGGTCACACCAGCACTGCAAAATTCAACCACCACCACCATGACATTCACCAGTTACTGAGCGCCTATTGTATGCCAGGCCCTTCACCAGCCCCACTGGGTCTCTGAACAAGTCTATGAGGAAAGTACCTACTGGTTCTGTTTCTCTGGAGAACCCAGGCTAATACATAGTATTGTTATTCATGTGCCCATTTAGCGGATGGGGCAATTGAGGCTTGCCTAACTGCAGTGACTTTCTGCAGGACCGGAGCTGGCACAGGGCTGAGGAGGCTTATGAATCTGTCCCGAGAGAGACGAAATGACTCAGGGTCAGGGGCATTTGGGAACATTTTTTCCCAGGGAGGCGAGCTTGGTCTGGCTTTCCAGGTCTTCCCCAGAGTGGCCTCAAGTTGCCTTCCCTGGGTGCTCCCCCGCCTTCTGGACATCTGCTCTCACCCTCGCGGCCCTCCCTCCATGCACACATCCTGGCTCGCAGTCACTGCTGCACATCTGTCCCTTCCTCCTTGCACTTACCGTGCGGTCCTTATCTCCAGGAAAGCCGTGCTCCTGGCGTCCTGGCTTGAGCTCCCCTTTCCCAGAAGCCTTGACTGGTCCCCACTCCCTTTGCTGGCTCTGATGCTGTCATATCTCCACGTGCCCACGTCTCCCCAGCTGCTCCGTGAAGGGTGGACCCTGTCCTCTACACCCTCGCCTCACTTTCCCCCAGGGCGAGCGCACTTGGAAGTGCAAAGGCATCTTATTAATAGATGACTTAACTGATGGATGAGGAGCGATGCCCTCCCAGGAATCACAATGTGACTTCTTCTCCCGCCCAGAGACCAGCCCACTGGTCCAGTGCCCCAGGGTGATGTGCATTATTGTATGTGTGCTGGCGGGAGAGAGAGACAGAGAGCTAGAGAGAGAAAGAAGAGATCCTTAAGCAGCAGGAAAAACTCCCTAAGTCACAAGAAGCTCTGAGTTCCCCCAAATGCTTAACCAAGATAAGAGGGATGTAGCTGATGTCAGAAAGGTTGTTAGGAGATTAACATGAGATTCGGGGCGGGGGGGAGGGTGCAGGGAGAGAGAAGTAAGAGATGAGAGGTGGGCAAGAGGCAGGACTCGGGAGGGACTTGAAGTGAAACCCAGAAGATGAACAGGGAATTTCTAGGCCAAGAAAGGCAGCCACTGACCCCTCAGCCCTGAGGAAGGGAAATCAGTGGCTGCAGGGACCTGGAACAATGAGGCAAGAACAAAGAGAGGGGCCAGAAGGGAGGGAAGCAAAGAGGGAGCTCGGGGGCAGTGCTGCTGACCCCGCCTCCGCCGCCCCGCCCCCGGAAAAGCTCGGCCTCCCCTGTCATCTCTGTCAACCCTCTGTGCAAACCTGCAAGACGAGAGTTGTGATGCCCATTTTACAGATGCAGAAACTGAGGCTCAGAGAGGTGCAAATGCTGCTCAGGCGACCCCGCCTGCAGGTGGCAGAGCCAGGAATGAACCTGGGTCTGTGTGGCCCGGTGCCCAGGCTCCTGCTGCCATGGATGCAGAGCTGAGAGGGGAAAGGGTTAGAGATGAAGGGGTGGATCGGGGGTGACAAGAGAGTGGACCCAGGGCATGAGGGGAAGAAAACCTGGGGGCAGTATGTCCTCTCCAGGGCCTCTCACATGCCCGCCTGTCCCCTCCACCCTCAGCCAGGACAGAATTAAGGAAACGGCATTGCCCCTCCTGGCCTGGACGGGTACTGAGGGAGCACCCTCCCCCAGGACCTGGTGGGAACAGAGCTGCCTGGGCCCCAGCTGCCTGCCCAGCTAATGAGCGCAGGAGGAAGCTGATCCAGCCCCATAAAGCTGGACACGGGGTGGCACGCAGGAGGGGGCTGGAGCCACTGGGCTGCTCACCCTTGGACCTGGTGAGATGCCTGCTGAGGCCAAAAAGTTCCCCAGGAATCTGGCCGACAAGGGAGCCTTATCAATCCCAGCTCCTGGGGCCTTTTTCTCCCCACTCAGGGGCCAAATCTGCGCCCTTCTCACACAGACCATCTCCTCACTGCCTTGAAATACCACACGTTGCTGATGGGGAGGTCAAGGGTTCAGTTTAGGGCTGACAGGACCCTCAGAGAGCAACAGTTCCCTTTTCTTTGTTGAGATGGGGCAACTATGGCCCAGAGACAGCAAGCTACTTGGGTTAGGTCACACAGCAAGATGGGGCAGGGCTGGGATTCAAGCTTGCACATTTGTCCTCCTAGACTCCTAGAGGTTCTTTGCAGCCCTAGGCATGTCTCTCCTGGGGAGGAGGCGATTCCATTTGCCCTGGCAGTGAGTAGAGCATGTGATGTGATTTGCTCTTGTAAAGGTAGGAGATGAGAAAGTTAAGAACCTGGCTGTTGCCAGCACTTACATAAGGCTCACTCTACCAGAAATTGTTCTAAGAAACTGAAGTGTATTAGCTTATTTAATCCTCCCCCAAACCCTACTACAGCACGACTATTATCCCAGTTTTCAAGTAAAGAATATGAAGCCCAGAGAGGTTAAGTAACTTGTCCAAGGTCACACAGCCAATTAGTGGCAAAGTTGGCTCTTGATCCAGAGTCCCCACTTTATTATGTATGTAGCCTCCCCATGGAGGATGGGGTCAAGCTTCCCTCGGGGTGGGCAGATTCAGGGCCTGAGCCAAGGACCTTCTGGGCAGTTAAGACCCTGGGGTAGCTCACAGCCTGGGGCGGTGGCTAGTGGTCATGAATTACCCTCTGGTCTGATATTCTGATGACTATCAAGGCTGGGCACAGAGTTAATCTCACTGTCCAATACGTAATGCAAAAATTGTTCGGGGCAGTTGAGCCCCAGCCTCATGTCTGCTCAACACCAACAGCTTGTCCTGAGCCCCTGGTCTTGCAGTGGGTGGTGACATCAGGGGCTCTAAGGCCAGCCTGCCCAGATCTGCCTTTGGCCAACTGTGCAACCTTGGCCAAGTTACTTAACCTCTCTGGGCTTTACTTTCATCATCTGTAAACTGGGGATAAGACTACTTGCCTCTTAGGATGAAGATGAAAGTCGTGATTAAATGTAAAGTGCTTAGAACAATGCCAGGCCATCCTGGTGCTCGATACACATCACTCTGACTATCGCTACTTCAGCTGCTATCCCGGAGTGGGGCTGTGGTACAAAGGGCAGGTGCCATCGCAGAGACCCCAGCAGGATGAGATCTCTGCCACCTGCTGTCAACCACAAATATTTATTGGGTATCCACTGAGTGCTAGGCCCTGTGCGTCGAGGGCCTTGGTGAACAAGGGGGCGCCATCCCTGCCCCACAGACCTCCCAGCGCAGTGGGGAGGCGGATGAATTGGTGGTCCCCGAGTGACCAGGGCTGCAGAGAGAGCCCTGAGGAGACCCCCGAGACAGCCGGGGTGAGAGCTGGGCAGCTGCCTGCAGGAGAGACCTGCAGGACGGGTTGGATGTGGTCAGAAGAAGGGGACTGAGGAGAGGCTACGGGGACCTGCAGAGGCATTCCACGCAGCCACCTCCCCTACAGTGGCATACCTGGACAGGACTGCGGGGGCACCCTGAGGCCGTGCTTATCGCTCTCCCGGAGTGTCTGGAGCGGCCCGGTTCCTGTCGGCTGTCCATCCAGACGGGCTCTGAATCAGTGGGCTCTTCTCTCCCCCGGATGCAGTCAGCACAGAGCCTGGACCCCAGCCAACACTGTAACCCAGAAGCCCATCCTTCAGCGTGTCTGCCTTCCAGGCTCACGGACCATCAGCTCTGAGATGCACCCGCCCAGGGCAGCAGGGGCAGTTGGACACCTGGCCTGGCTCACATCAGCTAGATGTTGCAACATGGGAACGGCATGGATCAGACAGGCCCGGGTTTGAAGTCAGACTCTATCAGGCTGGAAGATTGCCTCAGTTTCCTCATCTCAAAAATGGGCCCTAGTCATAGGACCCATCTCCTTGGGAGGCTGAGGATTAAATGAGGCAATGGATGGGATCACACCTGATAGGGTCTGGCATATCTTGCCTCTCTCATTAAATACATACCCTCAAGCGCTAAAGCTTGTTTTACGGGATCAGTGCAATTACCCATAGATAGCTTTGGACAGAATCCACTTCTGGGTTAACGTCTCCAGATTATCCATAAACTGCTCCCAGTATATCTTCTTAATGCCTTTGTATTTGTTTGCCAGTTTTACAGGAACCTGTTTATTTAGAAACGGAGGAGGAACCCCAGTCCTAGAGGTGCAGTATCTGGTCTTCCCGTCCCTCTGGCCTGACTTCTCAGCCCCGGAGAATGCAGAAGTTTTAAATCACGAATTATAGAATACAGTTGAAGGAAAGAAACAAGCACATCAGGGCAGGTGGGATTTTTTGTCCTGTGGTTGGGAGGGCGTGTTAGAATTTTAATAAAACTACTATATATAGTTCAGCTTTTAAAATTTCCACTTTGTCATCTTATAATGTACATAATCTGTGGATACAGTAGTCCATGATCACATAATAAACATGTGTATATGTTTATACATATGTATAAGCACATTTGTATATGTCCATGTATCCATTTATTGGGGTTGAGTTTTAATAGTTTGGACACCCCTGTATTATACAGACACAGTAGCATGGCTCTGAAGTTGAGGAGAGCTGGAAGACCCAGGCTTCACCTCTAGGGCACTGTTTGCCCCCCAAGGTGGTCTTAGAAATCAGCCCTCTCCCTGTAAATTCTGGATCATTGCTCAGTGCACTTTTGAAGGCACTGATCCTCAACCTCTCCATTTCATAGATGGGAAATCAAGGCTCAGCCAGGAGCCACACCTCACCCAAAGACCCACAGCTGGTGGGTGGCACAGCGGGGACTATAACCTGGTCTTTGGACTCCCAGGGGCTCTTTCCTGGGAAGCGTGTGCCAGAACCGTGTGACACTGCCTGGAAACGGTGGCCCAAGACTGAGGCAGTAGAAATGCAGGAAGATGAAGACCCAGGCCCAGGCCTGAGATTTTTCTTCTCGTCCCTCGCCTGCCCAAGAGGCCACTTAAGCAGCATATAACTGCCCTGTGATGTATCGAACCCTCTCTCTGTGCATAAATGCAGCGGGTCAAGCGCCAGGCAGAAATGCCACATATATTTCCTCCCATTAGATGAAATATACCCCTAATTTGGCTGGGGTTTTGTTTTATTAGACCTATGGCAGCGTGGGGGCCCTGCTGCAGAATAACCTTCCCCTGATTGCTTAGTTCTCTCTCGAGGATGCTGAGGACCCGAGCAAGGGGAAAAAGAAATGCCCCGGCCTATTATTTCTCAGTACGCATTCCCAGAACAAAGATCTTTTCCGGCCAAGGAGATGTCGGTGTGGCAATTCAAAGACACCCCTCCTGGAAGAATGTTCTTGGGGCTGGGGGAGGGGGTGGGAGACCACGTTCCAGCGCCAACTCTCTCAGTTACAGACGGGAGACTGGGGCACGTGGCCTCACCCCCCTCCCTGCCCCCAACAACTGCCTCAGTTTCTCCATCAAAATGGTTGACAACAGAACCTCCCTCCTAGACTTGCCTCGAGGATTAAATAAAGGAAAAAATGCACAGTGCTTAGCCAGTGACCGGCCCAGAGAGGGTATTCATATACCCACAAAGTGAAGTCATTGTTTGCAAAGAGATGTGAGTTTCTTGACTCCCTATTGGTGAATTCTGCTGGACTGAGTGACTTTTTTTCCTATTTTTTTCCTTTAGGGTGGCCTAATACTAACTAGTTAACCCCACAGAAGACCAATGCGTGTGCCTCAGGGCCACTGATTTGTCATGGGAGGGGGGGAGCTATAACAGTCATGGGGGTGGTCTAACTCAGCCCTGGTGCATCCTCCCAGGAGTCCCACGCCAGCAGCCATGATTGCAGGGCTCAGGTGTTAAAGATACCTGATCAGTGATGCCAAAGCCAAAGGGCACCGGGCTTGGGTGGGCTCTCCGTCATTCTGGGGTTTGGGGGACACTGGTCATCTTTCTTTATTTTAGCTCCGAGGACCTTGCCCTTTGCTGCACATTACCATCACCCGGGGTACTATAAAAAATATCCACCCTCATCCCAGACCAATTAAAATTAAGTCAGACTGGGGTTGTGGGAAAGGAGGGGTCCTACTTTTTAAAGCCCCCCTGCGTGATTCTAATGAGTGGCGGGGTAAGAGTCACAGCTTAGCCATTTTAATGTCATTGAGGAGACCAGCCCTTAATTCTGTTTATTCGTTCTGAAAAGGTTTGAGTGGGAGATTTTCCTGGTCAAGTTGGACCTGGGTCAAATCTTACCCTTGTGTGGTTTCCCCCCAGTTCCTACCCCGTTCACCTCCCTAAATCTCAGCTTCCACACTCCTAAGGGGGTGGGTGAGTAACCTGTCTCCTGGGACAGGTGGGAGGACCCAGCACGGCAGTGCAGATACTGCACTCTGAATGGCGCCTGGCACCCAGGACATTCCATCCTCCGTAGGGGCGTTACTATCATTGCTCCAGACCAGGACTCGGGCATACTCACCGTCAAGGGCCAGGTAGTAAGTATTTTTCAGTTTTGCAAGCCAGACCTTCTTGGTCACAGCTACTCAACTCTGTCCTTGCAACCCAAAGCCACAGACAATATGCAAATGGATGGCTGTGTTCCAATAAAGACTTGTTGACAAAACAGGTGGCAGGATGGATCTGGCCCATGGTTTGGGGACACCTGGTCTAGGAGATGTTCTGATTTTGGACCCCAGAGCACAGACAGGCTGGTTTTATCTGTTACGTTTCGAGTTTATGGTCCAATACTGGCAGTTTTGAGGGGAACTTGGTGTCTTTATCTGTGTTTATTACACACAACACTCATTGT
Organism: Mesoplodon mirus; assembly: GCF_964341445.2. Lineage (NCBI taxonomy): Eukaryota > Metazoa > Chordata > Mammalia > Artiodactyla > Ziphiidae > Mesoplodon > Mesoplodon mirus. The sequence continues at coordinate 21,175,687 of NC_138989.1, read as the reverse complement.
AGAGGATATTTACATGAGTACCTTATGAAATAAGTTTTGTTGAAATGCCTCGTACATCATAGGCTCTTTGAAAGTGTTGTTTTCCAATTCTTTCAACTTCCTTTTATCCCAATGATTAGACCTCAGGAAAAGGATGAGTCAAGCATTGTTTACCTGGCACCCACTGTGTGTCATTATTTTACACACATCATTGTATTTAATTCTCTAGCAACCCTACAAGTGCACACCATCTTCATCCCCTTTGTCCAGAGGGGGAAACCAACACTTCGAGAGGCACAGACTTGCCCCAGGTCACACAGAGGTAGGATTCAACCCAGTCTGGGTAACCTCTGAGTATACATGTTTCCATGCCTCCTTTCTGCCATCAGCTAAGGGCTCTGGCACTTGGACGTGGACCGGCAGGAAAAGCCAAGATGCTTTATCCACACCTGGAGGAGGCAGTAAATAAGTTGACAAACAAGGAACAAACCTGTCTCTTTCATTGGAGTGTTTATAAGCCAGGCTCCGCACCCTCAGAGTCCCTCCTGCAGGAAGCTGGGGTTTCCACGTGGTTATCCAGCAAGCATCCCTTCTGGAGTCTGGGAAGGGGAAAACTGTGTTTTGGAGTTCCTCTTCACCAGCCCACATCATCCCTCTATTTTCAAGAGCCTCATGGAACCCAAACATGTGGGGAGATGCTATTCATCAGAATAAAGCTCCCCAGCACGACCCCCTATTTCTCATTGTGAGCAGTAGGGTGGAGCAATAATCCAGATAGATATTTTTCCTCTATGTAATTCCATTTTTGTCTCGACTTATCTGATCCTCTAATTCTACTAGGGGCTTTATTTCCTTGTGATGTGAAAGCCTCAGAGCTCAAAATCCTTTTTCTTTTAAGCTTCCAGAAACTGAAGACCCTATTCGGGGCTGAGCCAGAGACCTATCGGCCCTGGTGGAGGAGAATTATCCCCAAGTCATCGCACTTGCTTACAAATCTGCTGAAGAGGTTCCTCTCCTTTTTTTTCTTTTTCTAAAAAAAATTTTATTAGAGTATAGTTGATTTACTATGTTGTGTTACTCAATATCCTTTTCTTTCTCTTTTAAGGAGTCGGGTGACAGATGGCAACCAAGGAGGGACGATGCGTTCTAGGGGAATGAGCTTTGAGGACTGAGTCCGGGGTTCACTGCCAATTGCTGTCTGGCCACTGTGGGCCTCAGTTTCCCCTGCTCTGAATCTCTGGTATATGTTGTTCTCTTTCTCTGACTCGGAGGACCTCTTATCCCCGTCTGAGGGCATGAGCTCCTTGAAAGCAGAGAGACTTTCCTCAATTTCACTTCTCTGGTCCTCCACCCATGCCCATCTCTGTAAACAGCATAGCCCACACCGAGCACCTGGATGTATCTCTTTGCTCCTGTGCCTCACTGCTCACATTCAACCCCGCCTTGGGCAGGATTGGCGGATTCCACTTCTACGCGAGTTTCCAATGTATCTAGTTTTCCCCACCCCTGTTGCCACCCTCGGATCAGGGCCACCGTCATGTTCTTTCTCTCCCAGACACTACGGCAGCCTCCTGAGAGGTCTCCAGGCTTCCCCCCATCCCCAATCCATTCTCCAGCCTGAGGGCATTTTCAGATTTTCTCTCAGCTCTCCTTGGCCTAAAACCTTTTAATAGCTTCTTCATACATTTAGAACCAGGGCTAGCAAACTACAGCCCGTGGACCAAATCCAGCCCGCCGCCTGTTTTTGTAAATAAACTTTTATTGGAACACAGCCACGGTCATTTGTCTGAGATTTTTATCCACCTGCTTTTGCACTACAAAGGCAGAGCTGAGCAGTTGCAAGAGAGACCATATGATCCATCAAACCTGAACTATTTATTATCTGGCCCTTTACGGAAAATGTTTGCAGAACCCTGACTTGGAATAATACCCAAATTCCTCACCAGGGCCTCAGTAAGGTGATCCCATGTGCTAAATTACTTTTGTCAAAGACCCTACGTTTCCAAACATTCCAATTCTCCACGCACCCATGGCAATGTGACTCTGTAACTCCTCTTATCTAGAAGTGAGTCTGTTTCCCCATCCTTTGACTCTCAACCAGCCACGTGACTTACTTGGACCGACAGAACACAGCAGAAGCAACGTCATGTCAATTCCAAGCCTAGGACTCGAGAGGTCTCGCACACTTCCTGTTTCTCTCATGGAACCCTGCCTGCTGCCCTGAGAACCAGCCCGAGCTAGCTTCCTAGAGGATGAGACACATTAGGGCGCCCAGCCGTGCTCAGCAGGAAGCCCCACTGAGACACAGACTCAGGAGCTAAATAATTACTTGTCATTGGAAGTCACAACATTTATGGAATATAAATTTATAAAAGAAAAAAACTGATAGTTTGCACTTCTGGTTAGAAGTGAATGAAAATGATTAGTACAGGAGGTGGATGGGAAAAGGGTGACAGAATGGAGATAGGAGTGAATGTCCCTTGGGACTTCTTTTTATATAATTTATACTCTTGAACCACGGGAATGGTTTTATAGATTCAAAGAAAAAAAATCAAGAAGGTTGAAAACGACATCAAACCCTAAAATTGAACACAAACAGAAACAGAGGAATCTAACTGTATATCAAACTGCTAAGTCTGGAAGGTAAACTTCTAAACTGGTTCCCAGGGGCCCCTAGTTCCTAGAGCTCATGCTATAGTGTGTAATCCTTTCTCCTGTGAATATGGGTCGGATCTAGGGACTCACTTCTAGTGGATGGAATACGGCAAAGGTGTTGGGAAGTCATTTCAGAAACTAAGTCATAAAAAACTATGACTTCTGTCTTGTTAGAACCCTCCATTTCTGGCTCTCTTCATGTGCTTATCTTGGTTGAGAAGACCGCCTGGCAAAGAATGGGGTGGCAATCGGCCAACAGCCAGTGAGGAACTGGGACTTTCAGCCCCATGCCCTCAAGGAGTTGAATCTCACCAACAACCACAGGAGTGAGGGTGGAAGTGGACCCTGCACTCTGGTCAAGCCTTCCATAAGGACCCAGCTCTGGCTGACACCTTGATGGAAGCCCGGGAGAGACCCTGAAGCAAAGCCCAGGTAAGTCAAACCTGCATCCACAGAAACTGTGAAATAATTAATATTGTTTTAAGCTACTACATTTTGCATAGTTCTTAAGCAGCCACAGACTTTACAAAAAGAGAATCACTCAGACAGGGAATTAGTTCAAGTAACCTTTGAACACAGTTCTTTAATCGCACCCTCTTAATTGAATATACACTAAAAGCAAGAAGAACTGCAAAGAAATCTTAAACTTTAATGAATAGGTTGTCACTCATAGTTGGACTGGTGTGATTCTGAAACTATTTCATGTGGCTTATAGGACAGAACAGATGAGCATATGCATTTGATATTTGGGGAAATGGGGTTCTTATGGTGGAATCAGAGAGATGGTGAGAAGGAATCGGGGAAATGTGAGGATGAACCTTGTGATGCTGGATTTGATTGGTGGCACTGCAATGAGTTTATGTGTATCTTCTCTCCTCTGACACATCCTAGAAACAGTGACACCCTAGCAGGAATGAGCACACCTTGGACTCATATCTTTGTTTCTAAATATCATTCTCTGCTGGAAGGAGCTGGGTGGTCTTGAAGAGACAGCTGATTCTGGGTTGGTGTGAAGAAAATGCAAGATGAGCCTGAAATATTCTTTTCTATCAGAAGGTTAGAAAGTTCTCCAAGAATGAGGGAGACATGTGCAAACAGACCCAAGGGCCAGCTTGGAGGAGCTCCCACTGGCCATTTCTGAGGCCATTTGAGCACTAAAAAATGCTAATGGATAACATATGACATAAAAAAAGCGGGGGAGGCAGTGGGAAACTCTTTACCAAAAGTTATTAACGAACAAGTGTAAAAAAAAGAGTGATAAACTTTAAAGAAAATCTCCATGTTGCAACCACCACTGCAATATTTGGTTCTGGCAAGGATTATTAATGGATACCAAAAACCCCCACAAAAACCAAAAAACTACTGGGTAAAAATTTACCAATTTATGGGATGTTGACATAGTCCCCAAGTGTCACCTCACAGATTTTGTATTATTTATACAAGGAAAACGGTAGACCAAGTGGACCTCACCTTAACCAACTAACCAACTTAGCATCCCCAGTAACAGGGCCGAGTGGCATCGTGTTTTCCCAGAAGAGATGAAGCGGGAAGCACACACATACATTTGTGACATGACTGCCCGAAAGGTCTGCCCTGAATCTGACCACGAGGAAGCAGCTAAACACACCTAGACTGTGAGCCATTCTACAATACAATTGGTCTGAAGCCTTCAAAAACGTCCATGTCATCAAACAAACAAAAAAAAACCAAAAAAAAAAAAAAGAAAAGAAAAAGAAAGAAAAGAAAAAAAGGTAAAACTCTGTTCTAGAGAAAAGGAGACAAAAGAGGCATGAAAACCAAATGCCATGCGTGATGCTGGATTTTAAAAAAAATAATCACTTAAAGGAGGTGTTTGGGACAATTGGGTGCACTTGGCAATGGACTACACATTAGATAATGTTATGATTGTATCAGTGTAAAAGTTCTTGGGTGTGATGACTATGCTGTGGTTACAAGAGATGTTCCTTATTCTTAGGCAATGCCTGTTGAAGTATTTAGGAATAAGTACCCTGAGGTCTGCAGTTTACTTTTAAATGCAGGGGAGGGTTGTGGAGGGAGAGAAGGAAGAAAGAGAAAGCGGACAAGGCAAAATAAAGTGAAGGTAAACATGCACTGTTCTTCCAACGTTTCTGTAGGTTTGATATTGAGGAGGGATAGTGTCGCTCTCTCCATCCCTGGAATTTAAGGGGCTCAACTAAGACATGCAGGGTAGCTTTGCTTGATGGCTTAAGGCTGCTTGGACACTCACCGCCACTTTCCAGCTGGGCGACAGTGGGCTGGTGACTGGCTCTCTCTGAACTCCACTTTCTTTGCCTGAAAATGAGGACCTTACTGAACACCTGATGCTATGAGGGGATTGGGGGGAGGGGTGTGAATGAGACAAGGTATAGATGGTGTGTGGAGGGAACTCGGGTAGGCACTTCTTTAGCCAAAGGGAAATGGACCCATCATGCACATAGTAGGTGCCTGGGGAAGGTCAGATCCATCCCTTTCTCCCTCAACACCCCACTCTCCTTCGTGCGAGGTGGGCTACGGTTTGAAGCCACTCTCTGTCACCCTCTGGTCCCCTTCCAGGGCTCCTCGGAGACTCCAGCCTCACGTGGGCTGGTGGAGACAGGTGTCCTCCCACTCACTGGGGACCACTGCCCATCCAGATGTCCTTCCTCCAGCCCCAAGCTCAGAAAAACCCTCCTCACCCCCACGACTAGGATAACTTGGGGATATGGATGGAGGAGGGAATCAGAAAGCTATTTTGCTAAACTTTCTTCAGCCATTCCCTCCCTCTCCCTGGCCACTCCACCCCAATTTCCTGGCAGGCAAGCTTTCTGGCTGCTATTTCATCTGGAATTACTGGAATTGCACTGTCTCCTGTCAGCTTCCTCTCCCTCCCCCAGCTCTCCTGCAAGACGGGAGATGAACCGCGGAGCTGCCAGGGCCCTGGCACCGCCCAGCGCACACACACCGCACACATGCACACCCCAGGCATGCAGGGCGCCCCCCCCCCCACTCCTCCGCCTCCCACTGTCTCCATGTCTGTGTCTCTTGCTTTATTTTTCCTGCCACTTCCTTGTGCCTGTCTGCCTAAAGATTCCCCATTCCTAATCCTCTTCTATCTCCCCTTCTGTCTTTCTCCATTATTATATCTCTGGGTCTCTCATCCTCTCTTACGTTTTGTATCTCCCTCTGCCTCTACTGGTCTCCCTTTTTCTTTGCCTTTTTCTCTTCAGGGCATTTTTCACCCCAATTTCTCTATATGGTAAAGGCAACATTCCCTCCATAGGATTTTAGGATTGTTGCTTTTCGGGCCACCTGCCTGAGTTCAAATCCCTGGCTCTGGATTCACAGGTGGGTGTGTGATCTTCCTTAACTTCTCTGCTCCTCAGTATTCTCACTTCGTCTACCCTGGAAATAATAAGAGACCCTCCCACATGAGGTTCTTGAGTGGTTAGAGTGGCACATGCAAGCACTCAATAAAATCTCCAGCTGTTCAGAATCCACGCTGTGCACCTTGATCTACAGAGTCCTGCTCCTGCCTCTCTTCAACCTCATCTCCTCTGACACACCTTTCTTTCAAAGGGAAAGCTCCATTCCCCTCCCGCCTTGAGTGTGGGCTAGACTCTGCCACTTGCTCCTAAGGAATAGAATATGGCAAAAGGGACGGTGTGCCGCTCCTGAGACGAGGTCCTAAGAGGCTTTGGAGCTTCCCTCTGCTTTCTCTTGGATCATTCTTAAGAGTGGGACCAGCCACCATGCTCTCAGGATGCTCAAGTAGCCTCCTGGAGATGTACACGTGGAGGGGAACTGAGGCCTCCTGCCCAGAACCAGAATGAACTTGCCAGGCATGTTTGTGCACCACCTTGGAAGTGAACCCTTCAGCCCCAGTGGAGCCTTCAAATGGGACAGCAGCCCTGGCCGACTTCTTGACTGTAACTTCACAGGAGACCCTGAGCCAAAGACACGCAGTGGCACAGAAACAGTGCCACTAAGCTTTGGGTAATTTATTATGCAGCAACAGATAATTAACACACTCTCAATCCCTTTACTCTGATGTCACACTATATTTTTGTTCAAGGATTTTTGTCTTTCCCCCCGGCTAGACAGCAAGTTCCATGAGGACAGTGGCTGTGTCTGTGCAAATCCCCACTGTGTCCCCAAGGCCTGGCACACGGAGTTCACTAAGTAACAGTGGGATGAGTGACTGGATGTCAGCAATTTCAGGCTCAGCCCAAGAAACCCTTCTCCTGTGGATCTCTGTCTCCCTAGGGAAGGCAGGAAAGCTTGCCCAGTTCCCTTTTCTGTCTTTCTGTGTTGGGTTTCTTGTACTTTCTGTGGCTTTCTGCTCAGTTTTATTCCTGGATGCCTGACAGAGGGGGGATTGTACAGCTGAAGAGGCACCCGTGGGAGGAAAGGGCTCTGCATGCTTTCTCCTCTAACAAGCTGTGTCCAAAAAAGATAGCTCCCCTTCACAGCGGGGACAAAAATAGTCTGACTGCAGGATTCTGATGGAGGTGGGAGGCGGGTGCTGCATGGCTGAGGACCAAGGCGGCTCTGCTCTCCCCGGGCAGCCAGAAAGGTGGGCCAATCTGATGAACCACCACCCTCTTCATTTCTCCATCTTTCCACCCCGTCAGCTGTTAATGCATTGTCTACTGATGATTTGCTTATCTATTTATATCTACATTAATTAATTCATCCATCCTACACCTTTATACTTACTAATAAATCTAGGCATCCACCCATTCTGCATTCCTCCATTACCATCCATCCATTTTTTAATTTCATTCAAACATCCTAGTGCCCTTAGTGAAACTATTCACCTAACCTTGTGTCTATTTATTATATATTTTAATTAACTTATTCATTCACTATCTCAATAAACCTGCAATTCAGTTCAAGCTCCCAAGTATTCACTGTGAGTCTCTTCTGCATGAGGTGCTATGCCAGACTCTGGGATTACGGGGTGAACAAGACAGACCTGGTCCCCACCCACGTGCAGTTCACCTGAATAATTTCTTTGGATTCAAGTCAGGTGCTGGTCATGGGGGATCCTGCAGTGAGGACGACACGCCCACTCTCTGAAGACTCATGATGTGCTGGGGCCGTAGGAGGGCAAACACAAGTGTAGAGTCCTGGGACCTGTTGCCAGTTCTACCACCGGAATCCTTAACCTTGCTAAGCCTCAGTTTCTTCCTCTGGGAAATGGGGACAATGCAGATACCTGCATCACACACGGCCTCTGGGTGGACATGTGAATGCAGTGAGGCAGTGCCTTTATAAACTCTGAAGTGCACTGCAATTGTGTGTGTGTGTGCGTGCAGTATCTTTTGGACTTTCTATCATGTACACATCACCCCACCAGGATCCTTCCCCTGCAGCTAGGGTCATCTCTGGCATTTTGCTGGGACACCAGATGGCAGCTGGCATCCTGCCTCTGGAGACCCAAGGATGCTTATTGTACATCCAGGGATCCATAGGGAGCTGAGGGTCCTTTCTCCTCGGGAAGGAGATATTTCTTGTCTGTTTCATCAGGGGACTTATTTAGATGGCTTTAAACTTCCGTTTCCTGGGTGGAGTGCATCTTCCAATTTCCTTGTCCAAGAACCACTGTGGCTCAGGGGAATGTTGGTGCCTCTGGAATAAGACAGGCTTGGCTTCTAATCCCTTCTGAACTCTTTGTTTGCTGTGCGACTCCAAGCAGGTGGCTTCACTTCTCTGAGCCTCCATTTCCCCCCCCTGAGAGGTGGAGCTTAGCAGTACTTGCAAGGCTGTTGCTGGGAACATCACAAGGGCAGTGTGAGTGCCCGGGAACGGGTGGCTGTTACTGGTAGTTCTAGAGGATGGTGAGTCAGCAGGGGAGAGACGTCCAGGACTCTGCCCAGAACCAGTGGGGAAATCAGATGTGGTCCTTTTTCCCAGCTTATCAAGTCATAGGCCCCAATGGCATGGAAGGAGGTGGGAGATTCTTCCTCATGACCAACGCCTATACAATGGTCTTTCCGCTCAGCTTTGTGGTTTATGAAGCAGGCTCAGCGCTTCAGTTCGTGTGTGTGGTGGTGCTGTGGGGTGTCCCTGAGCCCCTTTCTCCACCAGGGCCTTAACCTTGAAGCAAGAAGGGCTCTTAGAGCTGATCTGGCTCAGGGCCCTCAGACTAGAGAACGGCAGGCTGGCAACTCTGATCTAATCCAAACCAGTTTCGAAGATTCCAGACTCAGTGAAGCCACACAGAGAAGCTGGTGAGAAAGCTGGGGCCCCAGGCCCTCTGGACAGAGCCCAAGAGGGTTGGTGGCCCCACTGTCCTGTTTATCCCTGCCTCACCTGCTTCCTCATTACCAAGCCCATCCTGGACTCTGCACACATCCCAGAACCAGCCCACTGTGCTTTGCACAGGCTGTTCCTTATTCCTAAAATTCCCCTCCCCTCACTTTTTACCCAGATAATCCTCAGTCATCTCTTAAGTGTCAATCCAAGATGACATTCTGGGAAAGGCTCCCCTGACCCGTCCAGGGGCCGGGGGAGAAGGGGTGTTCCTGCTTTGTAATCCCACAGCCCACCGGGTCCCCAACGAAGAGCCCTCGCCGGTCTGCCTCGAGGTTGTCTGTGTCTGTTTGCTTGTCTGCCTCTCCCCCTGGACTGAGGGGGCCTGGAGACTTGGTGTGAGTCTCATTCATTCCATGTCCTTAGGTCCTAGGATAGCAATATCACAGAGACATGTCCAGAGATGTTTATTGAGTAAATGAGGAAAGTGGGAGAGAAAGGAAAGAAAGAAAGAAAGAGAGAGAGAGAGAGAAAGAAAGGAAGGAGGGAAGGAAAGAAGGAAAGAGAGGAGGAACGGAGGGAGGGAGGGAGGAAGGAAGGAAGGAAGGAAGGAAAGAGAGAAGGAAGAAAGGGAGGGAGGGAGGGAGGAAGGGAGGGAGGGAGGGAAAAAGGAAAAAAGGAAAGAAGGAAAGAGAAAGAAAGAGTTTTGGCACGAAAATATGGGTCTCATTTCTTTCCAGCCAGTGTACTTTTTATAGCACCATCATTGGAATGAGCCTCAGAGAAATTATGCAACTTCCCTAAGGTTCCCCCAGCAGGTGAGAAGCAGGGCCCACCTTCAGTGCCCTTTAACTGTCAAATACACCAGAGGTCCCCAGTACCGGTCCGTGGCCTGTTAGGACCTGGGCCACACAGCAGGAGGTGAGTGGCGGGCCAGCGAGCGAAGCTTCATCTGTCGCCCCCCATTGCTCCCCATTGCTTGTATTACTGCCTGAGCCATACCCCGGCCCTGTCCCTAGCCCCCATCCATGGAAAAATTGTCTTCCACGAATCTGGTCCTTGGAGCCAAAAAGGTTGGGGACCGCTGAAATAGACCACATTTGGCAATGAAGAGGGACCCGGTGTTGGAGTCCAGAGACCCGGCTTTCAGGTCCCTCCAGGACCTCAGAGAAACCCCCTCCTCCTCTCTGGGTTCAGTTTCTATATCTGTAAAGTGGGAGCTGCATTCAGATGCCCTGTTCTGAGTGTCTGGCTCTCTGGGGGTGTTCGGGGACACCTTCACAGAGGAGGGAAGCCTGTGTGGGTGAGGGGACACATTCTAGACAAAAGCAGGGGAGCTGGACCCAGGGGCAGGAGAACAGGAGGGAAATAGGCTGGAATGACAGCAGCAGGAAGTAGAGGCTGGGGCTGGGGAGGGCAGCTCAGGGGGAGCCCTGCATCTCTAGGTAGGCCCCATTCCTCTCCTTGACCTTGGCTCTGACCTCAAGATGTTTTCAGATGAGGGACGTCCGATCCACCTTGTGGGATCTGAAAGCGCAATTCCATCCCTCTGGATTTGCATAGAAAACATCTCCCGGGCCCTGCTTCATCTTGCTCTCCCAGCCAAGTCTCCAAGCTCAGTTCACTCAAGGCGAAATATTTGGACACCAGGAAAGCATTAAGTAATTGGTGGATTTTTTTCCCCTTTTCCACTTGCGTCTGTTTGTTTCCTGCAGGGTTGCCTGACACCAGCCAGCCTTGAATTTGGTCCTGCTCCCTCCACAGCAGGGACACGGGGGGCTCAGCCCAGGTAGCCTGCCTGGCAGCCAAAGTACTCAGACAGCAGGGGGTGCTAAAGAGTCCCTGGGGTCTTCAGGCGAAGTGAGAAAGTGAGAGCAGACCCCTCAAAACTTTAGCAGACTGTACCCCCATCATGACATACGGAGGATAGTTCAGTTAATCAAAAGAGCAACTTCCTCTGAGAAAACACCCCTCTGCTAGCTACACTCAGGGTAGTGGATGAGCCTAAGGGTCCTGGACCCGAGAGACCCCACTAGGGTCTGCCTCTTCCAGCCCTGGACAAGTCACTTCAGCTTTTTGCATCTGTTTCTGGATTGTTGTTATGGTTGCTAGATGTAGCAAATAAAAACACAGATTTGGATTTCAGAGGCATGATGAATAATGTTTTCAGTGCCAGTATATCTCATGCAATATGGGGGATATACTTATACTAAAAATCTATTCTTTGTTTCTCTGAAATTCAAACTTAATGGGGCATTCTGTATTTTATCTGGCACCCCCAGCTGCTACAATAAAGTGAAATGATGTGTACGTGAACTTCATGGTGTGCCCAGCTCCACAGAGAGTGATCAGAACCTGGTAGCCATTTCTACTACAGTAAGATCAGGAATACTAAATATTAAATACTAACACTAATTAATATTCACTAGCTAATAGTAATGAATTAATATCAATATTAAAACACATGATTTACTGAGTAGCTACTATATCCCAGGCATGTCCTTTGCATTAGTTCCGTTTCATCACATTACTCAGGGTGGGACTCAGCAAGATTAATCGCTATACAGGCTGTGACCTAGACTGTTAATAGTTTGGAGTGCTGTTCTGAGTGCCTTGCAAAGGTCACTTCCTTGAATGCCCTCACCAACTCTATGAATAGATATGATTGGTCTCCTATGACAAATATCTCTATTTTGCAAACAGGGGAACCAAACTCTAAGACTTGCCCAAGGTCATGTGGCTCATCAGTGGCTGAATAAAGCTTCATACCCAAGCAGCCTGGCTCCATCTTGACCCTAGGCTGCCTCCCCTGCCTCCCATACAGATAGGATAAGGGTAACTAGGAAATGTGTCCCAAGATAGAACACAGGGCTACCAGCCTGTGGCACAGAGCACACCAGGCATGTCACTAGCTGTGTCTCATTTAACCCTCCCCCTCTCATTTCAGATGGGGCCAGAGGTGAGTGCTGGAGGAACCTGGGGTAACTCAAAAGGTAGAGGAAGTGGGAAGGGGTCAGCAGGTGGAATCCAGGCACCCACTCTTGTCTCCAACAGAGAAGCTCTAACATATCCTGGCTGTGTGAACTTGGTCAAGTTACTTGGCCTCTCTGGGCCTGTGTCTCCCATCTGTAAAAGGAGCATGATAACTATCCCTTCCTCTAGGACTGCTGTAATCATTAAATGACTCAACCCACGGCAATCACTTAGCACAGTGCCTCCTGGCACATAGAAACTGCAAAATAAATGTGAGTCGTTATGATCACTTTTATGCATCTGTCTTAGTTCAGGCTCCTCCAGCACAGAGCTTGAGATAAGGACTCCAGGGCTGGTGGCTTCTTTGGGAGGTGAACTCAGGAAGCCCTCATAGGGTGGTGGGCAGGGGGACAGGGACGGGAAGAAACCAATAACAGATATGCTAATCAGCAGATGTCTGCTGTGGGCAACTGGAACTTGGTCCTGCTGGGGACCTCTTAGGGACTCTGTAGGACATACCGCACACTTGGCCCACCCTGGGGTGAGGCAGCTGGGGTATTTATCCTCCAGCTCCTGTCAGTTATTGGTTGAGGAGTGCTCCCAGGGAAGTGAGCGCCTCAATATCCCTGGCCTGACCCGCTGCCCAGGCCCGGTGTGTCTTGTGGCCCTGAGAGAGCCCTTGGGCAAAGGCAATAGCCACCTAGATGGCCAGTGGGCTTAGGGACAGTGAGTGACAAGCAGATCTGGGCAGGGCAGCACCGACTACATCTATATAGCATCTCTGGAAGAGATGATTTAATTTAAATTAAAAAGCATCCTTCCGTTAAAACCATAACATGACAACAATAACACAAATTCAGGCTGAACACCAGGGACTTGATTTGATGTCCCCGCATGGGACACCCAGCCCAGTGCTCTTTTCCAACGGTGAAAATGGGGTGCCTCACTGTCCAGAGAAGTACCTCAGATCTCTCCCGGCTTCAAGGAGGATATGAGGCAGCTGTCTGGGTCCTAGGAGTTGGTGCCCCTGAGAGAAGAGGATGCTGCCTGGCCTTCAGGCCAGCACATCCCTCTGAGGCCGAGGCGCTAATTGCAGAGGCAGAGGGCCCATAAAGCATGCTGGACGGCCACTGGCGGCCGGCTGAAGGCAGCGCCTGTCAGGGACCAGCACTCAGCTCTGATTTAGCTTCTGAGCAAAGGTTGAGGAAAAAAAAAGAGGAGAGGAGACTCCACTGGATTGGACAAAAATACTCCCTAAGTGGTTGGGCCGTAAGTGTATCCATTCACTCTGTAAAAAGAAGAGAATCACCATTTAGATTACTTTGTAAAGTATCTTCCAAGCGTCTGGTGCTTTATGTGGGTCATTTCATTGTGTCCCTTTATGCACTTAAACATAGGTATTATTTTTATGCTCATTTTCAAGATGGGGGAGCGGAGGCTCAGAGAGGGAAAGCAACTTGCTTAAAGCCACACAGCAAGGAATGGTCACAGCTGAGATGAGAACCCAGAACTGAGTTTGGAGCTTGTGCCAGGTAATGAGCAGGCCCCTCCCCAACACAGGCAATGGGAATAAAAGTTGGACACAGGACACACTGGGGGGCAGTGAAGGTAAGTGGTTAGCCCAGGGCCTCTGGAATCAGATTACCTGCTTTATTTCCAGGCTCTCCAGTTTTCGCTAGTTGTGTGGCTTCATCAGTTGATATAAACTCTCTGGGACTCAGTTTCCTTATCTCTAAAATGGGGACATGACTAGTAGGTGCTTCCTTGGGTTGTTATCTGGGCTGTCAAGTCTCTAGAATAACTAACTGATGCTCCATAAATATTCCACCCCTCTAGAGGGGATTGATATTTTGCAGGGAACTCTTAGAGGCAGAAAAAAATGAGCTTTCAATGGTGGAAACCCAGCCACTGCGAAGGTCAGATGTGAGAGGCCAGCTGAGCCTGCCTGTGTACCTCCCCGCCCTCTCCACCAACCCCCTTCAGAGGCTTCCTCCTCCCAAGGCCACTTGGAGGAAATCCTGGGTGCCACCCAGGGCAGGGTGGCAGACGGCTTCCTCAGCATCCTGTCATGCAGTGGGCTCTCACTGCACGGCATGCAGGTTCTGTCCTAAGCACCTTCCCGAATGTTAACTACAACCCGAGTGAGATCCTCTTAACTCTGCCATTTTACAGGGGAGCAAACTGGGGCTCAGAGAGGCAAGGTCCCTTGCCCAAGTCACACAGCTGGTAAGCACCAGAGCCAGAGATCCTGCCCAGGACCACCCAACTCCAGAGCCCAAGAGTCTACACACCACCAGCTAAACTAGGAAATGTGGATTTCTTCCTGCAAATGGCTGGTGAAGACACTGAAGGCGGCCACTTTGCTCAGGCAGATGGCGACCTCACGAGCCTGCCACGCAGGCATTGAGGGAGACACTTGTCACAGCTAGTCAGCTGGACTGGATGCCCCCTTGTTGTCCTGCTGGATGCTTCTCAGTGGAAACCAAATCCAAAGGCTTCACAATTTCCAGAGCCTCTGGCCCGCTCAGTCTCCACACCCCCCTCCCCAGCCCCTAACCCAAGTACAACCCTGTTCAAAACATCCTGTGTCCGTGAGCACGTCACTCAGATGCTTAAGACCTTGCAAGATTCAGGAAGCCATCTGTACATGAAAGAGAGAGAGAGAGAGAGAGACAGAGGGAGAGAGAGAGAGAGAGAGAGAGAGAAAATAAAAAAGAAAGACAGAAAAAGAGAGAGCGAGTGATTTCACTCTGGATGCCGGGCGACATCAGCTCATGGCCCAGTTTTCTGGGTCAGGGATGGAGGTGCGTGATACTCTTATGCAAGGCATTTGGCGGCTGAGAGGCTTGAGTTCCTAAAGATTATTATTTTAACAAACCCAGCTTTGACGTGTCCAAAGGCAGCGGGAGGCTCTGAAGGGTTTTCCAAGAAAGTGTGTGTTTCTTGGGGTTATTATTTCAGACTCAAGTTCAGGGAGGAAGACTGTTTTGCTCAACTCGTGTTTCTGGAAAAACAGGCTCTTGGAAAATGTTGGACGAGGTGGGCAGGATGTGGAAGGGAGAGCTGCTGGCCTGGGGAGCTGGGACGGGGGAGTGTGGGAGGAGAAGGGCCAGCACCTCTGGGCAGCCTCTTCTTGGGAGTCAGAAGCCTGGCCCCTCTCCAAGGGTCTGAAAGTCTGGGGAGAGGAGGCTGCTTGAAGACAAGAGTTGGTTGATGTCTCTGTTGCCTCAGCCTTGAGGAATATGCCTTGTCCAGCCAGCCTTTCCCCTGTGGAGCAGGGATGAAGGGAGAGGAGTGGGCAATGGATGCAGGCCACCATCTTGGTTAGCTTTGCAAGGCATGAGCTAAGGCCTTTGGATGCTGCCCATATCACTGGCCCGCTGTGGGCCTCAGTTTCCCCACTGAAATCAAAAGCCTTGGGAGTTTGTGAGGTCCAGCCCCGGCCTGTCCCTCCAACTTCTCCCCACACCAACTTCTTCCTCATTCACTGGGCTCCAACCTTCCAAACTTCATCCAGACCCTGGAAGTCCCACGGTCCTACCAGACTCAGGGCTATTCCTTCTGCGTGGAACCCTCCTGTTTGCTCTTAACCCACCCCTGTCTCATCCTCTGTGTGTCACTTAAATATCCTCTCCTTGGGAGAGCCTTCCTCAATCCCCCAAACTAAGTCTGGGGCCCTTCTTGTAGATTGTTCTAGCATTCTGCATTAATTACTTGGCCAATGTCTGTCTGCCTCACCCACTCCAAGGCCATGAAGAGCTGAACCATAGTCATCTTGTTCACTGTGGTTTCCCTGGCACCTGGCCTGACACATAGTAGGCACTCAAGGAGTGAATGAAAACATTCCCATTTGTGCGTGTCCCAGCCCAAGGGTGGGACAAAGCTCAGACTGGGTCTGTCAGATCCCAGGCCTGTGGTCAGCACATGACACCAGGCAGATAACAGACAGACTGAAGGACAGATGGAGACACCTCTGTACCTCCTACTTAGGAATGTGTGGAAGGCCATGCTCCAAGGAAGGATGCATCCCATCTACCTGCATCACTGGAGGCCACCAGCCAATCAAAGCACGTGCTTCAAAAGAACGGGCGTGACTGGACCAGGGTGGACCAGTTATGCCATCTCATGGACTCCCTTCTCCCCAAGCTTCCTCCACTTTCTCTTGTCCCCCGGCTTCACTCCAGGCATCACCCGAATTCATGGGGCAGAGACTCCTCCAATAATCTCCCTGTCAGGATACTACCTGAAGACCTTCCTTGCTCCTTGGCCTGTTTCCCTGTAGGACCTGCCATGCTTTCAAGCCCAGAGGTGAGTCATTGCCATGTCACGTGTCCCAGTGAATGTCAAGTGTCTCCCTCTTTAGAGCCTCATGCCCTGACTTTGTTTTATGGGGTTGGGCTGTCTGGGGCCACCACCGATTTCATCCATCAACTCGGGACCGTTCCAACAGTAATGCTGAATTTATAGAAGTGGTTAAGCAAAGTGTTGACAATATGGACGGCGTGTTTCTGATTAACACGGCGATTCCGAGGGAAACTGCCAACTGTGGGGAAGTCAGTAAAACACAGCAGCGATTTCCCAGGCTCGGTGAGCTCGGGCCTTGACATCACGGGATTAACAGATGTTGCGCAAGGAACTTGCAAAGCGTCTGGAGGCGTCACTTGACGGGGAATGTAGGCTCATACACAAACCAGAGCTCCTCTCTCTGCCTCTCTCTCTTTCTCTCTCTCCTTCTTCTTGAGAGATTAAATCTGAATTCTCTTTTGGCCTTAAGAGTTTCCATCAGGAAATACTGTCAGCTTCAGCGAAGCTCCCAGAATCCATCTCCTACCAACCCCCTTTCCAAAAAGCTAACATATCTAGAATATTTAGAATATTTGCTGGGTGCCAGATACCCTACACAAATCATCTTGTGTCATCCACATCGCAAGGTAGAGACTGTGACTATCTGCATTTTAAAAATAACTTTTTAGCTCGAAATAGTTTGACTCATAAGAAGCTGCCAGAATAGGCCAAAGAGTTCCCACGTACCCTTCCCTCGATGACGATAGTATCTTACACAGTCATAGTGCATTGTCAAAACCAGGAAACTGACTTTGCTCCAGTGCTACACACCTTATTTGGAGCTTATCAGTTTGTACATGCACTCTTTACATCTGTATCTATCTATCTATCCATCTATCTCATGTTGTGTGTGTGTGTTTGTGTGTATATGTGTACATGTATAGATATATAGATAATATCATCTATCTATCCACCCAGTTCTATGACATTTTATCAGAGCCACAGAGTAAAAGCAACCATCACACTCAGATTATACACAGCTCCATCCTCACAAAGAAACTCTCTCAGACCACCCTGTAATAGTCACACACTCCCTTCAACCCCAGTCCCTGGAAACTACCGATCTGTTCTCCATCACTGTAATTTTGTCACTTCAAAACTATTATATAAATGGAATCACACAGCATAAAGCTTTGAGTAGCTTTCTGCACTCAGCATAATGCCCTTGACATCCACTCAAGTTGATGTGGGTATCCCTAGTTCTTTTTGTTGCTGAGTAGTATTGCATTGTGTGGATGTGTCACAGTTTATCCGTTCACCCGCTGAAGGACATCCTGGTTGTTTCCAGTCTGGGGCTTTTATGCATAAAGTGTTACAAACACCCAAGTACAGGTTTTTATGTGCTTATTTACACTTAACAAATGAGATAGCTGACACAAGGAAGGTGAAATGATTTGCCCAAGGTCATGCAGCCAGCAATTTGAAGGAAGATTTGAACTCAGATGGGAACTCCAGAGATTGCGTGCTTAGCCACCTGCAAGGCTGCAAATCTCATAGTTATAAATAAGAACCCTAAAAAGGTAATGAATGCTCCAGGAAGACGCACTGTGTGTATCCTGTGGTTTTGTGTTCCTCTAGGAATATGCCATAAGTCCCTCCAGGGTCTGCAAGACGAGTTGAAGAATCAAATCCCATGGGGTCATAATCAATCCCTTGGCCTTGGCATGCACACAGGTTTCCCAATATGGCCTCTGCCACCTTCTGGTTCTCATCCACTCTTCTCTGGCTGATCAGAAAGCCATTTGCTATTTCCGGTGGAACAGCCTCTGAATTTCCAGTCGCCTTGGTTCCGCTCACATCGTCCCTCTGCCTGGTATGTTCCTCCGTCCATGGCTACCATGCTGGCTGCAGCTCACACCTCTCTCTTCCTTTAGTGAGCACCTCCTCGGAGAGGCCATTTCATCCTCATCCCCTGCCCCCGCTCCCAGTGACATTCTTGGCTCCATGAATATTTATGTTTCTATAAACATGCATCTCTTCATTAAGCAAAGCTCTCTGAGGACCAAGGCTGTGCCAGGCATTGAGTTGAGCCCTGGGAAACAGAAATAAATAATCTATAACCTCTGAGCCCAGCCTTGGAGTAAGTCAGTCTGCAGACAGAAACACACGCCAGACAGAGGGGCGAATGGATAAAAATGGCGGGGGGAAAGCACTGGGCTTGGAAATTTGGAGCCCTGAGTTCAGGTCCTGGATGGGCCATATTTTAGTCTACTCAGATTGCTCTAACAAAATACCATAGTCAGGGTGGCCTAAAGAATAGAATTTGTTCTCTCATAGTTTTGGAGGCTGGAAATCTAGGATCAAGTTTCCAGCTGATTGGGTTTCTGGTGTGGACTGTAGTCCTGGCTCGCAGATGGTCACTTTCTTGCTATGTGCTCACATGGTCTTTCTTTGCTGAAAGTGCATGGAGAAGGTGGGGGGAGGGAAGAGAGAGAGAGAGAGAGCGCGCGTGCTGGTGTCCCTTCTTGTAAGGACACAAACCATCAGATCGGGGCCCCACCCTTATGACCTCATTTAACTTTAATCACCTCGCTATAGGCCTATTTCCAAATACAGTCACATTGAGGGTTAAAACTTTAATATATGAATTTGGTGGAGGGGACATAATTCAGTCCACAGCAGGCTGCTATCTGGTGGTGGGACTTTCCTGGACTTGTTTCCCACTGTCTGCTCCGCCTTCTTACAGAGGGCCTATGAAGAGGCATGGAGATGATTGATGATGCAGACGTGCTTTCTCCCCAGACCTGGCTCCTGAAGTGAGGGGCTGGCCTCCCTCGCTCACCTAAGGCAGCCAGACCTAAGATGCCTGAGTCACCAGGAGCCAGTGTCCTATTCTGTCCCGCTGCATGGGAGGGAGTACAGGTGCTTCACAGAGTCTGCAGCGTGGACCCTGGGAGAGGACAGCATCCAGTTGGAGTGGAGTTGGGGGGGCGACAACAGAGGGCCCCCTGGGAGGGACTGACCTTAAGTTCTGCGGCTCCATAAACAGCCGAGGCAGCCCACACTCCCACCTGCAGCTGAGCTTCCTCTGAGAACCTTTCATGCTTGCTCTGCATTTGATTTTCCCCCCTCCCGTGGCCTCCCTCTCCCCATAAAACTCAATCTCCTTTTGTTTTCAATTCAATTAAGGGCCAATAATTCCACCCACAAGGCCACACATTGAAAGTGCTGTCAATAAACCAGCTGTGGACAAAGACAGGGCGGCCTGGAGGGAGGGATGCAGAGAGATCTCTGGGGTCCCAGCCCAGGTGAGTATAGAGCTAGGGGTGAGAGGGAGAAAAGAGCCCCTGATGGGAGTCAGTCCCGACTTCTAGACTTGGCCGTGGCACTTGTTTGTTGCATGACCTTGGCCAGGAGCGGCCCTCCCTGGGCCTCAGTTCCTCCATCTATAAAATGGGACCAAGAAGTACTATTGTGAGTGTTTAGCTCTTTTCTTCTACTCACCTAGACTGAATGATTGTTATTTCAATGCTAAGTTAATAACTGATTAAAAATAGACCACACCCAGTGACCCAGCCAGCGGCCTGATTGTAGGAATCTGTCCTCTAAAATGTTTGCACAGATATGCAAAGACATTTATCTAAGGATGTCCATCACTAGGGGGTTGATTAAGTAAATCATGCTACAGCAGTACTCTGGAGTACCCTGCAGCTGTTAATAAGAATCGGGGTAGATCTACATGTGCTGTTATGAAGAAAGGATCAAACTATATTGTTAAGGGAAAGTTGCAGAAATTATATATACGTGTATATATATGTAAATATGTATTTCTTTAATTAGGAAACAAACCATATTATAAACAGAATACAAATCAAAACAGAAACAAAGTGATACTATAAGTGTGCAGTACATATGTGTGTGTGTGTGCATGCTTGTGGGAGGGTGTGACCTGAAGGATGAACATCACTAAAATAATGGGGTTTTGAGTGGGGAGAGGGGAGTTAGGGACTTTGGAGTTTTCCAATGAGTATAAGTTATTTTATAATTAAAATGTATATAAACCTATAAAATGAAATGAATACCTACTTGTGGTTGAGCACCGGAGCCTTGTGTTAAGGTAAAAGGAAGAATATTAAATTCCCGCAACTCTGCAATAACCACTGTTGACGTTTTTATGCATCTCCTTATGAGTCTTTTTCCCTAGTCACGTACACATATATTTTTATAATAAAGCTGGAATTATGCTCCATGAGAAATTTTGTAACCTGCTTTTTCACTTAATGTTTTAGCATAAGGATTTTCCCAGGTCATTAAATTTACCCTGTAATCGTGCTAGGAGGCCCCATGATGGGATGGCCACCTGTATGTTCCCTAGCCCTGAGCGTGTTGGAATTACCCATGAATTGCTGGTCTGCTCTGATGAACTGATGCTCCCCCAGGCCAGGGATGCCACCATCCTATCCCCTGCTGCATCATCAGGATCTTTCCCAGCATTCTGTACATAGTAGGGGGTCAATAAATACTTGATGAGTAAATGAATCAACAGAACATAGAATAAATGAATGCACCTATTTTAAAATAGATGCAGAAGAGTGGCTGACGTGGAAACACTTCCCTACTGTCAGGCTCCGAGGCTGGCTCCCATTTCTCACGTTTAGAATGCATGACAATAAATTTCTTGCACCACACATCTGAATGTAGGCAGGGCTCCATCTTCTCTCTTTCGAAACCTTTCATTTCATCTCTGATGCTCTGAGTCACTCCAGGGTGTGGGAAATCAGGCCCTCACCACTGAGCCTGGCTTTGAACACGGCCAAAACAAATTGCTGCGCTGGTCCCTGGAGGGGAGTGTCATTTCATCCACCTAAGTGTGATTGAAGCCAGGGAGTCACACAGTTGGGAACTCGGTGTTTCCCCAGGCAGCCCTCCCTGTAGGGAGAGCCCACAGGAGTGACGGTGGGCGAGTTTGGGGTGGGATTCGAGACGCCTTGTGGTGTCACTCTGCAAACCCCAGAGTCCTTGACTCCCATAGCCAAGCGGACAGCAGCCAACCTCTAATAAAAGCCTTTGAGTCAGGCATGACTTAAGTCTTGGGTTAAAAGCTTCAACTTAACAGAACTGTGTTCAGATCCCATTTGGCCACTTCCTGTGTGACTCTGCACTCCGCGAGCCTAAGAGCCTAAGTTTCTTACCCGTAAAATGGGGACAATCATAGAAGTCATCTTTCAGGTCCTTGTGAAGATTAAATGAGATAAGGTATGTGAAATCCTTAGCCCAGTGCCCAGATCCCAGATGAATGTGGTCAAGGCTGGCCATGATTGGAGCCTCTCTGGGGACTTCAGGATCAAATCTGTGCTCCTTCTTTGCCTGGTCAGTGAGGCCAACTCCATTTCATCAAATTTGTTTAGCACCCCTGTTTTTGCCTTTGTGGAAATACAGCCGCTCCATCAGAAGGACCCATGTGGCTCTGCCTTGACCACGGACTCCTGTTTTCTTCGTGGTTTGGGAGGAGACACCAAGTACTCATGATCAAATGTGGGAGAGTGGGCTCCTGATGGGCAAAAGATTCAGGTCCCCAAAGGATCTCCAGTGATTGGAGATTGTACCAGATCTTGCAAAGCGAAATTTAACAGAGAACTATGAAAATCCTAGCTCTAGGTCCAAAAGTTCAACTCCACAAATAACAATAGCAATAGCTCACAATATCACACTCCAGGCCAAGAACTGTGCCCAGGGCTTTGCATACATATCTTATTTAACTTTCACAACTTCTCTCTTCCCTTAAGTTCTATATTATTTGCAGAGGAGGAAGCTGAGGCTTGGTTCCCATGCCTAAGGTCTTCCAGCTGGTAGACTGGTTGAGCAGAGATTCAAAGCCAGTAGAACTATGACTCTAGACCCACACTCTTAGCCCATGTGTCATCTTGGATGACACGGCTGTTACGTGTTGAATCACATCAGAACCGAGGTTGGTCTGGGGATACCAGAGAGGTTAACATGCCACTAAGGGCCTGAATGTCTGCCAAGAGGCTGGCTTTCATTCATTCCTGCATTCGTGCATGTAACAGAATGCACTCAGACGCTACATGTGCCAGATGCCCTGCTAAGCAGTGGATTCAGGGTAGACCAGCCAGAGACAGTCCCTGCCCTCATGGGGCTCACAGTCCAGTAAGAGAGATGGATGATAAATAAATGACTCCAGATGGGTCTGTTACAGGGACTCAATCTTCATCCAATATTCCCCAGGCACCCTGGTGCTTTACCTGGCTGGACTCATCCCCTTGCTGGGGGAATCCACTGCCTCTTTGGAGTAAAGTAACACATACAGATGCTTGGCAATATGCCTGGCACATAGCAAATACCCAATGTTAGCTGTAATAATAGTAAAAAATGCTGCCACTACAACTTACATCATTGACTTCTTGGACCCGAAGGACAACTTCAGGCTTAGTCCTGTTCAACTTTACCTTGTTAAAGTCAGCACATAGCTCTGCCCACTCATAATTCCTCAAAACAAACACCCTCTGCCCTAAACTTGACGATTAGTGGGAAAGATTTGTTCTGGGTCCTTTTTCTCATGATTCTTCTCACCCAAGTCTCCTTCACCTCTGAACTTGTTTCAGGGTGCAGCCTCGGCCCCTACATTTATCTACACCCAGTCCAAGGCTTCACCTGGATTCATCTGAATGTGGCTGTGGACCTGGAAATGTCATTTGCAACCAAAAGGTAAAATAAGTATCCCTTTGGAAGGAAAAGA
This sequence comes from Mesoplodon mirus, assembly GCF_964341445.2. Lineage (NCBI taxonomy): Eukaryota > Metazoa > Chordata > Mammalia > Artiodactyla > Ziphiidae > Mesoplodon > Mesoplodon mirus. The sequence goes on along the minus strand of NC_138989.1, from coordinate 21,152,784 downwards.
AATACCTTAAACAAGCTAAGTTAACTCTAACACGAGCCCTCACCCTTCGTAGCTATCTCCTGTGTGAACATGGGTTATTGCGTTTTTTCCGTCTATGGATGCCCCTTTGAGCTCTGTTGGTCTCATGGTCCTGTTTCACAGATGAAGAGATGGGGGCCACCAAGGGACATGATTTGGCCAGCAGTAAGTCCTGGCCTGATGTGTGATGAATTTGTTCTCAGTCACAGCAGCTCCACCTGCTTGGAGCTGGAAATCTCATCAGGCGGGGTTTCCCTTGGAGCCCCTACCTTTCCCGGGCCAGCTCTTGCGGGGGATGCTATAAAAACAGCCTCTCACAAGGTGCTTCAGAGTTTCTGCCTTCCGGCTTCGCTCCGGGCCAGGAAACCCTGAGAAGACAAATGCCGCTGGGCCTTGTCTTGGGTGGGAAAGTTTTTCAAAACTCAAGAAAGCATTTCTTTTATTTCCCACCCTCACTTCAAGCAAAACCAGCTTGAGTTCTTCTCACCTGCTAATGAGAATTCCTGATTCTTCTGCTTCACTTTCTCCAGCGAGTCAGGGTGTACAAAAGGAGTTGTGGCCACAGCTGCAGGGAAGTCCCAGGCCCAGCACTTCTTGAGCTCAAATAATGTATGGGCCTCTCTTAAGAAGTGAAAATGAAGAGGTCCCTCATATTTATTTAAGTCACTTTATTTTAAAATTGACTTAAAATTGATACAAATGTTAAGTCAACATATAAACTTCTTATATCTTATTTTTGTAGGAAGCCCCTTCACCTTATAATTATAAACATAACAATGAAGCCACAGAATTTAAATTATCAACATTATTTTAATATGGCAGAAGATACTGCTTTCTTGAATCTAAACCACTTATGCCAGGTCTAATATAGAAAGATGGCATTCTAGATCTGCTTCTATATATAAACTCTATCAGTTGGGAATGGAAATGAAGACTACTAATAAAATGCACCCAGAATGACAATGCTTTAAATGAGTTGAGGTTTTATTTTTCACTTGTGTCAAAGAAATGAGGGAATGCCTAGTCTTTTCTATACTAACATCCTTAGCACATGGTCACCTAGTTCAAGGTGCTTCATAGTCACAATGTGGCTGCTATGGTTCCAGCTATGGCATCTGTGAGAAGAAAACAGAAGGAAGCATGCCTCCCAGGTACAACTACCCTTTTTAAAGAAGCTGGTCAGAAATACCACCTAATGACCTCAGCTTATGATGCCTTGGCAACTTTATATCTAAGGGAAGCAAGGAATAAAACCTTTTAGCTGGGCATATCAGCACCTCAGATAAAAGTAGGGGCCTGTCACTAGGGAAGAAAGGGAGAATGGACTTTGGGTAAGAGAGTAACAGTGGTTGCCACATTCAAGGTCTGTTGGCTAACTTGTATACTTCCAAAGCAGAGAATGACTTTCAGGATTGAGGTGCTGTCTAAAATGGCAAACTTTACTTGTTAGCTCAGGATAATCAGACCTCACATTTAACTCAATCTACTGATATTAATGTTGCATCACTTGAGTAGACAAGATGGTAGTCAGCTTTGCATGAAACAGATTTTTGAAATCATTTAACGAGCACCTAGTATAATTCCTGCTGGCATCAGGAACAGAGAGAGGTCTTCCCCGCGTATTTCCTACAACCCGCAGTGTCAGTGAATGACTGCACATCAGTCGTGCAGAACTAGGGTCTAGTGACACGTCCACTCACATGTGAGTCTCATGCTACATTGTGGGGCTGAGACTCCTTGTTCCTGAAGACCCCTGTGCTTGTGTCTGGCACTTGATGAGGCAACTCTGCATCCTACCCTTAAAACACCTGCAAAATCTTCATTGGAACCACACTGTGAGGCTGTTTGGTCTTTACGCAGCAAGCTCACAGTTGTGAAAGCACATAGCAATCCAGGCTCCAGAGTCCCATAGAAGCCCTTGGTTATAAGACAATCATTCAGGTTATAAAGCATTTTTTCCAGGTTATGATATAAATGAGAAAACAAAGACAAGTAGGGAAGTGGACACTTTGGGGTATATTTGTGGGGTCAAGTTTGGGAAACAATGGCTTCTGCCACCAGGCAGACAGTTTTAAAGGGGTCTTATAGCCCATGAGCCTGTACAGATGGCTCACAGCAGTCGTTTGAGAGGTGAGGGGGTCTGTGCCTCAGAAAGGGCAAACCACTTGATAAGGGTCACACAGCTTCTGAAGATCAAAGATGAGACTCAACCTCGCTCTGGTTCAGAGCTGTGCAAGGCTGGGCTCTGAAGCCTTCTCTGACATTGCAACTGATAGCCAAGGTCCTGTAATTGCCACTGTTATTCTCGTGGTCCCCAAAGCAGAGGAGACGTTCCTTGCTCCAAAGACCCTCAAGCATCAGACAGAGACTTAGAGATGATCCACATCAAACTGCCCATTATACAGATGGGAAAAGTGAGTCACTGGTGGGTGAGAAACTTTGAGTAGGGAAGACAGTGACAAAGAGGAGGCTGTTTCTGAAGGCCAAGGTAACGGTCAGAAAACCAGTAGAGTTCCAGGGCTTGAAGGACCACATCAACATCAGGCAGAGGGCAACCAGGAGACATCAGAGAATTCACTGTACATCACTATGGGGGAGTCTGACCACAACTAGGTAAATAAGCAATTAATATTGTTATTAATATTATTATTATGTGTAGCAGCAGCACAGTGTCTAGGAAAGCCAGCTCTCAACAAGTGTTATCTGTTCCTATGCACTGTAATGCTATTCACCAGACTTCCTAGACCCACGCCTGGCATGATTATTATTGATATTATTCACCATACACCCTGGCTCCTGGATGTGCTCCATGAGTACGTGAATGAGTGAGTGAATGAATGATGCTGTCCCAGTTGCTGCAGTCCCTACTCTGTTCCCCAGGCTGGATCCCTGTCTGCCTCTCCTGACGCGAAGGCGCTTTTTACATCACCAGCACGAATCGGACTCCTAATCCACCCTTCTTTGGTTTAAGAGTCATTACAAAGTGCTTAATTAAGTAAGCCTCACTTAATCACCAAATGTTTGCATGCAAAACAAGTTCCCGGGAAGCGGGGGCACTTGACACGTTCTGTACAGAAATAATTACGCTGAGCAGGGGGAGTACGGTGGGCCTGGACACAGAGCCTCGACATTTCATTTGAGAGCCTCGCCCATTCATCACCGAAGGGGAATTAAAAGGCTTTAGCTCAAGCAATGTGAGAACTCCCACATTCCAGCCGGATGAATCACAGGAGGGGGCCACTATCTGGGCATCTAAAGGTGCAGAGCAGGAGCCGGTGGGGAATTTGAGGGGCAGGTGGGGGGTGTGTGGGGCTTGGGGGAGGGGTGCACGGAGGCACAGGGATCTGCCACCCACAGTCCAGGGAATGACAACCCCTCCCCGGGGCAGCCTTTGGTCTCTGCTTCTAAGTCCTGCCTTCGATAGGGTTTCATTTGCCCTCCCTCTTCTTTCAGGATGGGGTTTGCCAATTGTAACTTGATTTGTAGAGCTTGGTGGAGGTGGTGGTGATGTGTGTCTATGACAGTCTGTGTGCCGGCTTCTACTTCCTTTCTTGCCCGATACCTTCCTCATCCAGGGTTTCCCCTCGAGCCCTGGGTTAGTAGGTACAAGGATGAACTTACTTTTCTTATCTCAATGGCTGTATGTCTACTTTCGTATGTATTAAGGTAAAATAAATAGAACCAGCACCTCATCCTCTGATTTCGTGGGTATTATCCAATCAGAATTGTTGTAAAGGAAATAGTAACTCTTTTAAGGTGGAACAAGGATGTGGTCAAAATCAAGAAGGACGGACACACGCGTGACTGAGATTGAGAACCTTTTCCTGACACGATTCCCCTCTCTCACTGTATGTGTCACAGCTGGGCTCTTGTCCCTGGGCTGTCAAGGGCTCTTACCAAGCCCATTTTGCAGATTAAGAAACGGGAGACACAAAACAGCTTCTCTCCTCTTTTCTGGGATGGTGGTGGCAGTATCATAAGGTCAGGAGAAATCGCGAATGGCGTTGATATAGGCAAAAAATGAAATAAAAGATGGCTGGGTGTTCTGCCTTGCACAGCCCTAGGGGTTATTGTGCCTTTCACTGTCTTTGAGCTATTTTATAACTCTAAGTTAAAAAAAACTGATAGTAATACAAATGACTCATGCCATAGAAATGCAAATGAATTTTGTCCAGCAGAATGCAATTGATTATTGCCCTAAAGTTATCGACCAATTTTGCATCTCCTTGTAAATTAACCCCAGCCTTTCTGATTGACTGTATATGTGTGTGTTGTTTGAAATCTCCTTTGAACCAGTTGTGCCATCTTTCTGGTTCCCTCATTATTGAGTTAACTACACTCTTTGATGCATGTTCATTTTGTAACTGCACGAGAGTCGTGATTCTAGTTTTATTTTAAAATTATCCTTTAACCATATCCACCTAATAAAACCCTCCTCGCTGGTGTTTCAGGAAAGGTCTAATCAAATAGGCAATGTGAGGTGGGGTGGAGGCAATGTGTCTGGACAATATTTTGAATCTAAATTGCTGGGTGTATGTGTGCGTTTCTGTTTCAGTGGGCAATGCCTCGTTTCTGTCTTCCCATCTCATTCCAGCTGGTCACCAGCTCCGGTGTCATCATTTGGGGGTGGGTAAAGCCAATGCAGAAAACTGAACAGGATCCACGGTTTCCTGGTGTTTCATATCCAAGACCCTGGCTGTGGCAACACCCGGGGTATGGTGGGGACTGGGCTTTCAGAATATCTGTCCAAGGTTATGTTTTCCTCCAGCCCAATGGGATGGGGGCTGGAAATAGAAATTAAGTTGATTTATAGAAAATAAACAGCTGTGACATCTCACACACTCCTGAGCTGGTAGGCAGGACTCAGACCTGACATAAAGAGGGCCAGGGTAGCCTGAATTTGCTGACGGCTCTATACGCAGTGTTTCCTTTAAGCCTCACCCTGCCACAAGGTGGGGCATACGGTTAGCTCCGTGTTTGTGATAGAAATAGGGATCAGAGAGAGTAGCTGATTCCCCCAAACCACATGGCAAGTCAGAGATGCCAGCCTCAGCCTGGAACCTTTGCACAGAATCACAACCGTTAGCAGCCTTAGCATCCCCAGGGGCATTTGCTGAAACGCAGATGTCAGGGCCCTCTGGCACTGAGATTCGCACTCAGTGGGTCTTAAGGAAGGTTTCAGGACTCTGCATTTAAGCAACAACAGGTTACTGCAGATGGATAACCAGACATGGAGACATTGGGTTAATTCCAGTGCATGAAGGAAAACAAAAGTGTGAGATTAGAAGGTGTGTCAGAAACACATTGTGAACACTGAGAGGGAAAAGAAACTTCCAGCTGGGTCCTGGAGGGACCAGGAGACAAGCCAATGTCATCAGAATCACCCAATAGTCAGGCCTGGGACAGTCTGGGATAAGGCAAGAAAGTCATCGATTCTCCAAGCTGGAAGGACTCCTAGAACCTTCCTATTTTACAGATGGGGAAACTGAGGCCCAGAGAGCAAAAGGGACTTGCTTAAGGCTCCACAGCTGGTAACAGGCAGGGCAAAGGCTGGAACTCAGGAAACTTTGGCTCAGTCGGTCTTAGTCTCAGCACCTAAGTCTATAAATACCCTGGCTCCCTCTTGCCTCACAGGTGTGCGATCCACACTGCTCCCAGAGTCCACGGTGGGCATGAGCTCCATTCGCCCAGAATGGCAACCTGTACACACTGCCCCCTTTAAAGGCTACCTCCCTTCCTCACCTCACTTCCTCTCTTCCCTAAGGGTGCTTCCTGAGATCACCTCCGAAATAAACTCCTTGCACAGATTCCTTGTCTCCGGGTCAGCTCCTGGAGAACCCCATTTGTGATAGAGCCCACTATCAACTGATCAAACCACATCCATACGACCTGCAAGGTCCAGACTCAATCTTCAAAATATCTCCTTACCCTGTCTAGAGTGCAGAATTCATCTTCTTAAAATACAGAGTGGATTACGACACTCTTGTGCCTCCACTTCTCTCTCTCTCTCGCAAGGACAAGCACACTTTCTGTAAAGGGCCAGCTATTAAATATTTTTGGCTTCGTGGGCCAGATGGTCTCCCTTACAGCTACTCAGCTCTGCAGGTGGAGTGTGAAGTCAGCTGTAAGCAATATGTGCGTGGCTGTTTTACAATAAAACTTTATTTACAAACACAGATGGCCATCCTGAGGTCCAGACTGTGCTGAGCGACAGGACCGGGCCTCTTGTTGTATCACTCATGGCCTTTCACACTCTGCCCCGCCCACCTCTCAGCCTCAGGTTTAAATATTTGTTGGCTGTCCACTGGGTGCATTCATAACCCAATATAGGCTCTGAGTATGAGGACTTTCAGAATCTCTCCTTCTGGGGAAAACTACCAGTTACTTCACAAAATAATCAGATAGTTTGGTTAAACAAAAGTTTTTTCCCCAAGATTGAACTACGGTGCTTGGTGGAGATCCACTGTCTCTCTTGGTCTCATACCCTCATCTGCACTAGCCACAGAACCCCTCTCTCCTGTGGGAAACCTATGCCCTGTGGTCCTGATGTGGCTGGCCCCACTCCCAGCCACAGGAGCCACACCTGACCCAGACCTGGCCAATCAGAACTAGCTTTTCCCCAGGTCATGTGATGCTTCAGGGAGAAACCCACGACCCAATCTGGACCAATGAGAATCTTCCCTAGTTTTTGTTCTCCTGATGAGCTTCCAGGCAAGGGGCATATGAGTCCAGAGAGGCTGATGGCCAACCCATCCACCATTTGAGGCCTGTTTGAAGAATGAAGTCAAGAGATGGAGAGAGAGGGGAAACCCTCATGGACTCAGGCAGTGACAAAGCACCTACTACATGCCAGGCTCTGAGCTAACTTCTGGTGACCTTTGGATGAGTCAAACCTGGTGGTCCCTGCTTTCAAATGGCTCAAAGATTGGAGAGAGAAGGAGACAGGTCAACCCATAATTACATTTCACTGTGAAAAGCTCTCTGACATGGAGAAAGGTCTAAGGGAGGGGCACTAAAACCCTGGGGCTGGCCAGGATGCTTCTTGGGTAGGCAGGGGCCAGACCTTCTGGGAGTTGTGTTGGTAGGCATTGCAAGCCCTGTTACCTGAGCTGCCTTTGGGAGTGCTCTCCCAGCTGCAGCTTCGAAGTTGGGGCCAGTTTCCTGCACCCACCACTGTCCACCTGCGGCTCTGCCTGTCCTCTCTCTGGCTCCCCCCCTCTCTGAACCTGGCTTTTTCCAGGAATCCAATAGTTGCCACTGAGCTGTGACCCTCAGAGACTCCTCCCTAGGCTGGAAAAGCTCCCTGGTGCTGCCAGGAAAAAAGACCCGGGTGGGGTGCCTGAGTGCAGGACAGAGCTTATGTGGGGAACAGATGCTTCAGCCTACGAGACAGGAGAACAATTAGGATGACTTTGGCTCTGATTCCTGGAAGGAGAGGCTGACCACTTACCAGGAGACATGCAGAGGAAAGAGAGGGCTCAGAGTCTCTTCCAAACTTGGTCATCTTGCTTTGAAAGCAACTGCGTTTGCTCAGCCCTGGATTGACGGAGGAGAAACTGCGGGAAGGGATGTGGGCTTCTTGGTTGCAGAGAGGGTGGGGCATTTGGGGCTAGCTTTTTTTTTTGGCCTCGGCATGCGGAATCTTAGTTCCCCGACCAGGGATCAAACCCGTGCCCCCTGCAGTGGAAGCGCGGAGTCTTAACCACTGGACCGGACGGCCAGGGAAGTCCTTAGGCTAGCTCTGAAGCAGAGTTGGGGAGAAACCAGGGAACAACTGAGAGTCCAGCCTCTCCAATATAACCCCCTTGAACAGAGATTTGTCAGGTAGCTGCTGGTGCAGAGTTGGAAGACTTGAATTCCAGTTCTGCTCTGTGACTCACCCTGGCTGCCTTTGGGTCCCCCACTCCAACCCTCAAATCACACACTGCACTTGTCAGTCATCACTGGTCTTAGACATTTGTCATTGTCATGGCTCGGCTGGCTCATCGTGTGTCTCCCTCCTTGGCTCTGAATTTTGTGAGGGACCCCAGAGTCCAGCATTCAGTATTTTCTAAATGGATGAATAAATGATCACAGGGGACACTCTGTCGAGTTGTAGGTACATCACTCTCTCTCTCTCGATCTCAGTCTTCACATCTGTCACTTGGGAACGATGATCCCTTTGGTTGTTTGGGCATGCCCAGTGCCTAGCTGGGCTTCAGTGTGTGATGGCAATCAAGTAGCACAAATGTCTCTGTGGACACCAGCACTGCAGAAGAGGGCACACACTCTTTGTCTTTGAAATCAAGAGGAATTTGGACACCTTGAAGTAGGTTCTCACTGTAGTTCTCATCTTCCCTTTGTTTCTCTACATGTACTGAACCCCTACTCACCATGGGCACTTTCCAAGCAAACAGCCCCAGGTCGGGTGCCCAGGATGCCATGTAGGACAGAATTTAGCATGCGTGTCATTTATTAGCAAGACTCTTTGGGTAGCACTTGTGTTGGGCAAGGAAGAGGGAAAGTGGATGGAGGGAGAAGCTGAACCTTGATGCAGGGAGGACAATAGCCTGGGCCAACTCCACAGGCAGCCCTGGAGCTAGGCTGGCCCTTTGGAGCCGTGCAGGCCTATACACCCTGCAGTGATCAGTCCTTGGATGTGACCTTGGGGAGGTGGGTCTCTGGAGCTGGGTTGTCCCTGGCTGACAGCTGCAGCTGTTTGTTGACAACGGTACCCCAGCCACTGGGGATCTGGGGATCCTTGAAAGGGGATCTGGGCGGTACTCCATGGTGTCCACTGCACAACTGTCCCCAAAGGTAGGTACCGTTATCTCCACTTATGGATGATGACACTGAGTTCATGTGGATGAACCATCTCGCCCAAGGACGCACAGACAGGAAGTGCCTGCCTCCAGAACCGCCCATCTCTCTCACCGCTGCCCCGGTGGTGCTCAGACCTGCGCCAAGCAGCCAAAAGCACAAACCCCACACCCAAGTCACTTCCTGTCAGCTGGCAGGCCTGTCATCCAGCACCTCTCGGTTTTGCCTGAAGCCCACAAGGCGAGGTGGCTTCCCAGCCCGAACCCATCCATCCGTTTGTATTTATTCTGTGCGCAGCCAACAGCTGCCGGGAGCCAGGGCTGCCAACACGCTGCGCCTTCAACATGCATCTCTCCACCCATTTCGGAGAGTGCTCCTCTGCTAGCTTTTCTGGGAAGCCTAGCTTCCCACCCCCCTTTCTCCTTGCCAGCAATGTGGCTGGATTTCAGAGGAGCCCCAGGATGGGGGAGAACTGGAAAAAACAACACTCAGGATGTGGTAGGGGGCGGGGTGAGGAATGGCTGCAAAGATCCTTTGGATTCTAGCCCAGTTTCATTTCAATTTTTTTTTCCTTTCTTTTTACCAACGCATAGCTGTATAACATTGCAGGATACGGGCAGTGAAATGTCTGGGTTTACTGGTGTGGGTTTGGAACATGGATTTCTGAGTAATGCAGCCTGGGGTTCTTGATCTGTGTTTTGCAGTGTGACCTTGACCAGGCGTCTGCGCTTCTCTGAGCTCCTGATTCTTCACTTGTGAAGTGGGTTAATGATCTCAACACTCGGGTCCATTTGGAGGACTGAATGTGAGACTGTGAGGGGAACTACAGCAGTGGGTCTAGTAATTACATCATAAATGAGACCTCGTATCAATATTACTCCACTGTACTTCCTCCTGGAGGCTGTCAATGGACCTGTCTTCCACTCTTCCCAACACTCACGTGGCGATGGTGCTTTGCAGCTTACCTCATGGCACTTCCATCAGCCTCGAAGATGCTAGGCTTTCTCTCCAAGCCACAAAGCAGACCTCTCCTTGCCCCTTCCAACCACCCCAAACTGACCAGTTCTACCCATCCTTCAGCTCTCTGCTCACACCTCGACTTCCCCTAGGACAACGGTTGGCAAACTCATTCTGTAACGAGCCAAACAGTAAATATTTTAGGCCTTGTGGGACCCATGGTCTCTGTTGCCACAGCTCAACTCTGCCATCATAGGTCAAAAGTGGCCGCAGGCAATCCACAGATAAGTGGGTACAGCAGGCTTTTAATACAGCTTTATCTATGGACACTGGCATTTGAATTTCCTATAGTTTTCACGTGGCATGAAATATTACTTTGACTTTTAAAACAATCATTTAAAAATGTAAAAACCATTCTTAGCTTGGGAACTGTACAAAAGGAGGCAATGGGCCGGATTTGACCTGTTGGGCCATAGTTTGCTGATCCCCGCAGGCTACATTAAGGGCCCTTCATCGAGGCTTCCACAGTGTCCCTGAGTTACCCCATCACAGCACCGAGCAGGTGTCGTTGAATTTACCTGTTAACTCCTCAGCAGACTATGAAACACAAGGGAGGCACCAGATCTCAATCACTGCTTAAACCCTCAGCACCAAGTACACAGTAGGTGCTCAATAACTGTATGTCACACAAGCCCATGAGGATAAACAAACCCTTTCAACAGCTCCATATGGCACGATTTATAATCCCTACTTCACAGATGGCGAAACTGAGCCTCAGAGAGGGAAAGGGATGATCTCAATGTCACACAGCTGCAAAAAATGACTCACCTGGGACTCCAACCTCCGAAGAGAGAATGAGAGAGACAGCCTTAGCTGAGCAATTATTATGTGCCCGACACAGTGCCAGGGGCTGTGCATGCATTACATCGCCCCCAGGTTACTGTGCACCCACTGCGTCCCCGGACTTACTGACACTGCTGGATTCCGCACAGCCAGAGCTCTAGACGGTGACCTCACGCGGCAGGAACCATACCTGTCTCGCTCTCTGCTGGGTCCCCAGAGCCTAGAGCAGCACTTGGCACAGAGTAGGGGGTTCGAAGGTCGTTCGTGGCACAATGAGTGTCCACCCCAAGCCAGGCCGGGCGCCACATTGTGCAATTTCCATATATAAGTCCACCATCTTCTGTCACCATCTCCCAGGAGTGCAACCTGCAAACCAGCTGAAAAGAGAAATTGATTAAATTAAAAAAGAAAGAAAGAAAGAAATAGAAAAACAAAAAAGCAGTGCCAGCCGTGCCAGCCGCAGCAGCATCTGCTGAGTCAGATAGGTTATCCATCCGCAATAATCCATGGCTCCTAATGGAGCAATTTCCCTCCTCCAAATACATAAATTAATAAAGGCGTGCAGACGAAAGGACAGCCAAGGCAAAGAGGCCTCCGGCTGGGAAAAGTCACCTCCCCAAGACCGATGCCCACATCTGCTGCCGAGGGGGTAGAGACGGGCGCCAGACCCCAGCCTCCGCCAAATGCGCTGCAGCCCGCGAGGCCCCTACTCCGGAGTGGGTCCAGCCTGCACGCCAGCTGTCCAAGGCAGGCCCTGGCTCCCAGGGGCCCCCGACGGTGTGTTTGATTCTCAACCCAAATCGTGCCCCAGCGGCCGCTCCGTTAAGCAGGCCCAAGTGGCAGGAGGCTTCCGTGGGAGAACTGGGGGCCTTTATCGCTCGCGCTGGCTTGTTGGCGGAGCGCCTTGGCCGCACTTCACAGGCACCCCGCGGAGCCCCCTAGGCGGAACCTTCTCGAATCCCATTTGTTGACGGCGGCCTTGTAGCAGGATTTAATGGTGGAATAATATTTACACAGCAAACTCCTCTGGAGGTGTCCTAAACATCGTAAAAGGGATTTTCGGAGCTTAATGAGCGTTAGTGAAGTCAAGACAGGATAATGTGGCAACTGGTGACTCTAATCTGATCTGGCACCTTCTACGCAGTAAGACTTAGTGGGCGGGACCATTTGGAGAGCTGGCGAAAGTCGCTTTTCCCCTCTGCTTCCCCTCCTCTCCCCCTGACATCTGTAATACAGTCAGCAGCACGTGGCCTGCGGTGGCCGCATCTCAGCTGCTGTAGGTGCCAGCAAAGCCCAGGCTTAGGCTCATGGGTCCATCGAGGGACTTTTTAACAGGTGAGTGTTAGGGAAGGAGTGAGCAGTGGGGGAGACAGACCTCATCACGTTTTCTTTCTTTTATCTGAAGGCAGCACAAAACTTCTAAGCATTAAACAAAACAAAACAAACCTTGGATTTTAAAATATCGATAACAGATTCAGTTTCATGCCTGTGGGTCAGAAAGGCCACAGCCACAATCCACTCCTACATCTGAACCAGCAGAACCGCTCCTGGGAAGGTGAGCAAGGCATCAGATACACAGGCTCTAGAGTTGTCGCTTCAAATCCCGGCTCTGCCATCTCCTGGCTGAGTCACTTCCCTCTCCACACCTCAGTTCTGTCATCTGTAAAATGGGAATGATGGGCTGTACCTATCATGGGGCAAGAATGTGAGTCAAATACATAGAAAGCCTAGCACTGGAGCTTACATGGAGTAAAGAGCTCATAAAGATGAGTTTAAAAAAGTCTTTTCTGACCTCAGTTTTCTCATCTGTAAAATGGGACTGCTGTTACTTCTAAGAATCAAATGAGATAAACTGGCACAGTCTAGCTTGGATTCAGATCTAAGAGTCCAGCTGCCAAAGCCAATTCCTGTTACGTCCTTTGCCTTCAGTTCACTGTGACTGACTGGCATCCGAGAGGCTGCCATAGGGAACAAAGTCCCCCAGAACTGAGAATTCATTCCTTCACTTCCCCATAACCACAGTCAGATCCTGAGCTGTGCATCTTGTTGATACAGGAAGGGAATCTGTGCAGAAGCAATGGCAGACTGTGTTGTCTAGGACTTGAGAACCAGGGAGATCCTTCAGAGGTCTCTAGCTGGGTTGCTCTGGTTACTGGGAGTTAAGCAGTTGCTTGGTGTTGTGAATTTGGGGGTCTGAGCTGAAGGCAGTAGACAGCTCTGACCAGTGCAGTTCTGCATTGGAGGGGGCCTTGTGAGCTCCAGGCTGACCCCTTGGACCCCCTGGGGAGTCCTCTAGGCCTATCCTGTGGCGACTAAGCCTGGTTTTGAATCTTCCCCTCATTAGCTGTGTTCCTTTGGGAAATCGACTTACCCTCTCTGACCTTCAGTCTCCTCATCCACAAGAAGGGAAAAGGAAAGTTATCTCATAGGGTTCCTGTGAGGTTTGAATGTGATGGTGTGTATAGAGATCCTGGCCTAAAGTATTCTTCACATCAAGGACTCATGACCCCCACTATCCTCAAACCTATGAGCTTAGAGCCTGAGATTTATAAGAAAGAGCCAGATGTCCATTTACTACTCTCAATTTAGAAAATCCCAGAGAAGGCCTCTGATTGGCCTGTCCCTGTCATGCCACTATCCTTTAGCTTACAGGCAGACCTCAAGAGATATTGCAGGTTCGGTTCCAGACCACCATAATAAAAGCGAGTATCACAATAAAGTAAGCCACATATATTTTTTTGGTTTCCCAGTGCATATAAAAGTTACGTTTACACTATACTGTAGTCTGTTAAGGACGCAATAGCATTGTGTCTAAAAAATAATGTATATACCTTAATTTTAAAATACTTTATTGCTAAGAAATGCTAATTATCATCTGACAACACAGGAACAGCCACAAACCTTCAATTTGAAAAAAACGGAGTATCTGTGAAGTTCAGTAAAGTGAAGCACAATAAATAGAGATATGCCTGTAATTGCTGCATCCAAAGGGCTGGCTGTGGTTACATTATAAGGGTTTTTATCTTAAGATAGGAAGAGTGGGTGCATTTTCTGGAAGGAGAGAAATAATAGTCACTAAAGACCATTTCAGTGGCTCTGTGACTATGGTTAAATTTCTAAACATTTCTGAGTTTGGTTTGAGGTCTGTAAAATGGTTGAAAAGATGTCTACTTTCTGTTGAGTTGTTTTGAAGATGAAGCAGAAGAAACCACTTGGCACAATGCCTGGCACATGGTCCAGCTCAATAAGTGTTTGCTGAATCCGTATCAAGCCTGTCTTGATTGTTGGTACTATTAGTCCCAAGGCATCTTTAATGATTAGTAATCATATAAGAATAAGGAATAATTTACTCAGTCATCAGTTATCCTTTTCCAGGTGTTCAGAGACAGAAAAATGCAAGTAGGAGATGAGTTTATATGTACGCTTTAAATTTCTAAGATTAATTTATTTTTCATATCATTGGTCTAAAAAAATCAAATGGGAGTGGTGAAGCTGATGGATTTTGTATTAAACTTAGATGGGTCCACCTTTTTCACTAACATTTTACTATAAAAAGTTTCAAAGACAGAAAAATTGAAAGAAGTTTATAGCAAACTTCCCATGAAAGTTTATTAAAAGTCTGGAACTTTTTATAAAGTTTATATCCTCCACCTAGATCCCACCATTAGCATTTATATACTCACTTTATCGTGTTTATCCATCTATCTAACCCTCTATCCATCCATTAATTCATCTTATCTTTTATGCATTTCAAGCAAACATTTCAGCAATGCAATATCAATATGTGTTTACAGTTTTTATGTAAAAAAGTATATGAATGTATTGAAATGCATAAATCGTAAGTGGGGCTGACACTGAATTTTGTCAAATGCAAAAAACTGTGTGACCCAAACCTCTCACCCCTGCCCAGAAAGTTCCCACAGCCCCTTCCCAGTCAATCCTTACCTTAACCCCCAGAGGCAAGCACTGTTCTTATTATTTCCCACCATCCATTAGTTTTGTTTTTTCTAGAACTTTATATAAGCGCATACAATTTGTACTCTTTTCTGTCTGTTTTCTTTCATTGAACATGAAGTTTTGGAGACTGACTCATACCATTATATATATCAGTAGTTTGTTCTTTTTACTCTTGTGTAGGACTCTACGGTGTGAACATACCACAATTCATTTGTTTGTTCTCCTGTTGATGGTCATTGGGCCAGATCTAGTTTTGCTTTAAATAAAACTCCTATGAACATTCTTATACAACTCTTTTTGTGAACTTGTTTCATTTCTCTTTGTAAATATTGAGTTGAATTTCTGAGTTATAAGGTAGGGAGGGGTATGCTGAGTTTTATAAGAAACTTTATAAGCTTTTTCCTAAAGTGGTTATACCATTTTACAGTCCCATCAGCAATGTATAAGAGTTCCAGTTGCTCTTCAACCTCATCAACATTTGTTGTTGTCAGTATTTTTAATCTTAGCCAACTTGTGAGTGTGCAGTAGTATCTCACTGTGTGTACAGGCCATTTTTTTTCTTAACCAGAGCCAAGTTCTCATCCATTTCATAAAATGCCTGAAGTGGAAGGACCCTTATTTTACAGATAGGAAAACTGAGGTCTAGAGGGGAAAGAGATTGGGCCAGTATATCCCAGTTGTGTTAAAGGTAAAGCTAGACTAATAATTCAGGCTTCTGACAACTGATCCGGGGCTCACAATAAGAATATGTCATTAAGTTGAGCACCTACTATGTGCCAGGCACTGTAGCAGACTCCCTCCTATTTACTATTTAAATTATTTCATTCAGTCATTCATCTAGTCATTCAACAGACACCTTCTAAGCTGTTCCCTGGGCTCTGCAGGTGCAGAAACAAACAATGGAACCATTCTGGCCTCCTCCAAGGAGCTTACATTTGAGTACATGAGAATCTTTAATCCTTAATCAAAGCAGTATTTTTTGCCACTTTAGACATAGTAAGACCTACATGCATTAATGCATCAAACGTGCCTTCTTCAGTGTAAAGGGAGCTGCTTTAAGTACTTTGGGAATCTTGATTACTAGTGCAAAGAGGGTCCTAACTCCAGAAAATATGTATTTTTACTCCTGTCCATTTTGTTTCCAAACTTGGGCCACTGCACAGCACCTTTTCGCCTGGAAGGGTTCTGCTGAGTGTCCCCTGAGGAAAGTTAGATGTCCAAGGCCCAGTTCTCCACCTGATGGGAAGAAAATCCTCACAGAGAGAGTGGGATCTTTTCTCAACCTTACTTACTCACAGAAAGCCTCTGGGGTCCAGTGAAACCTGTTTGTTTTTTTCCTAAAGTCAACTGGGAGTGGATTTTTAGTCTAAGGAAGAGCACCATACAATTTTAAAAGGAGAAGAGACCTTAGATATTGTGGCATCTAGGCCTGGCCCTGCCACTCGCCCCCTCACTACTTACTCAGCCCGTCTCTGAGTAACAACTCTGAGCCCTTATATAAACTCATTCTTAGTCCAGAGCTTTGTTCAAGGTTTTTCTCTGCTAAGAGCATTCTGTCCCCTCCCCACCCCACCATCCCCTTTTGCCTGAAAAGTTCTTATATGTTCCTCAGATCGCAGTTTAAATGTCACCTCCTTCAGGCAGCCTTCCTTGATTACCACCCCCCAAGCTGGGTCAGGTGGCTTTCTTGGGTTCCCACTGCTCCTTCTGCTTCCCCTAACAGCACTAATCACTGTGCTGTACAAAAGTCTGTTCAGTTCTCTCTCCCCAAGGAGAGCAAGCACTGTGCCTGATTTCTTTACCATGAATTCTTGGTGCAAACACAGGGCCTGGCACATAGTAGGTGGTCAAAAAATGTTGATTGAATTATGACTGAACCCAGTGGCTTCCACACCCTCTCAGTCTCCTCTCAGATCCAGCTTCTTTGCACACAAGTCAACCTAACAGCAGCTGACGCATCCTGACAGGTATCTGGCTCCCTTCTCATGACCGTCCCCCTCCTGACTCATTTCCCTGTTAAGCAAGTAAGACCCCAGAGGGCCCAGATCAACACTGTCAACTTCCTGAGGCTGCACCATTTTAAGAAAAGTGATGGGGGAGCTTGTTTCTGGAGCCTCCTGCCGTGACCCCCATCAGATAGAAATACAGGGATAATAGAGTACATGCCAGCAGCTTCTACTGCAATGTCATAGCAAGGATCCCAGGTGAAATGCATAGGAGATGTAATTACAGGTGAGGAGGATTATGAGCGGATAGGAGCCACAAGCCAGTTCCCCTCCCCCTCGCTCCCTACCCCAGCTGCCCTCCAGGTCCTCGGCAAGCTGGTCAGGTACCTGGTTCTGTAATGAGTTTAAGGGTAAAAGACGGATGGGGCTCAGTTACTGGAGAAACTATGGCCCACATTCTCTATTAGGGAGAGCACATTTCAACTGGGCCACGTTCTCCAGAGAATATTTTCTGGCGGGAGAGCCCTTCTGCTTCTACTTGCTCATTACAGTGCCTCTGTGACTTCGTAAATTGTACAGATGAGGAAAATGAGGTTTGAGACCCAGAGTAGGTGTCCCTGAAGTCAAAAACAGCATACCAGTTTAGGTTCTATGCAGGAAACAAGATCCAGTCTAGGTATTTTAAGCAGGATGGGATTTAATACAGGGATTTAAGTGCATACAGAACTACTGGAAGGAGCAAGTTCTAGGTTAAGCCTCTTGGAATAACTCCCAGAAAATACAGAACAGAGGCACCTGGACAGCCACTGCTGGAATTATGCTGGAAGCAAGGAGCTGTGGCACATCCAACACCACTGCCTCTAGAGACCCAGGATGAGGGACCAAGACGCACGGTCTCTGCTGCAGCAGAGTCTTGCATTTGTGTGACTAGACTTTCCAACAGCTGTGGCCTCGAGCCACCAGAGTGTGGCTTCACATCAGCTTCCCAAATGTCACATCAGTGCCTCTCATTGGTAGGGATGAATCTGCATCCAGAATTCTAGCTGCAAGGGAGTCTAGAAAGATCAGTGTTGCCTTTCCTTCCTCTCCAAGCTGCAGGAGGTAGAATGGAAATTCAGGGAAGCCGCCCAGAGGACCTGACACATAGACAGGAAACCTGGAACTAAAGCCCAGCTCTACCACCTTCTAACTGTGTGTCCCTTATTGTCACTATGACATGGTAATATGGACAGCCACCTTATAGGGGTTCTGAGAAGGCTAAATAAGATGACGTGTGTACAACTCTCAGTGCAGAGCCTGAAATATCTTAAGTTCTCAACAAAGGATAGGCAGTGAGACTTTTATCATTACTGTTTTAGAAAAGAATAGTCCTTCCCCCACCAAAAAAAAAAAAAAAAAGTCTGGTTACACAACCACGCATAATAACTTCATACTACTTCTGGGAGCAAGAAATCCATGGAGAAATATAATTTGGATGCAGAATTCTTGACTTTCCAGGTCTTTTTTGGTTTGTTTTTTTACCTTTTTGAGAAAATTGGAAAAGCATACTTTTTGGGGGAAAGCCTATGACATGGTTAATCGCCCTCTGTAGGTCAGCCCAGGGAGGGGGACAAAATATCTGGGGAAGAAAGAGGTTATCAGTACTAGTTCTCCCAGAAACAGATGAAGGCCCCACTTTGTGACCACAGACAAGGCCAGGGAGAAGGCAGAACAGCTTCATCTCCAGCCTGTGTTTTGGGAGAATGAAGAAGTGTAAGTTTGTCCCTAGGGAGGGGGCTGGGTCAGCAGAAAGAGGAGAGAAATCAGAGTCAGGCAACCCTGTGGGCCCCGCCCAACACTGATTCCTCTGAGCCGCGTGACCCTGGGCAAGTCACATTCCCTCTTGGATCCTCCACTTTCTCATCTGCAAAATGGGGGCCATCACTTTCACCTGCTGGATTGCTATGAAGACAAGAAGCCAGGTCAAACATTTGATGTTCTGTTCGCCAGTCACTACCCACAGGCCACATCTTCCTGCCAAAGATCAGCAGGATTTGTGAGCTCAGGCCAAGGATGAGGGTGTGGGGGTAGCCAGCCTGGTAGAAAGAAGTCTGCTCTGGGCGTCTCTACCTCACTTCTGGACCCTACACCTGCAGCAGCCAAAGCATCTTTTATAAAGAAGCCAACATTTCTTTCTCCCATCAGTGGTGGTGGAGGGAGAAGAACAGAAACTCTCACCAGCCAGGAAAGGCAGCAAGACATACTTTCCTACCGTGGTTTCACAGGGTCAGGTATCAAAGTATCTGCTTGCAGGTAACCAGCACCATCAGAGAGTGAAGCCAATATAGGGAAGAGAAAAGCCACGCACGGAAGTGGCTGGGTCTGAATCAGAAGATGCCTTCCCCAGCCCTGCCACTCCGGACGCAAGCTGCCCGCTCCCAAGATGAAGGTCCCCACCCTGCTTCAGTGGCTGAAGTCATTAAGGAGCATCCGGGGCCCATCTTTGGCAGGAACGATAGCTGCACACCGATTTGGGCGCCTGAGGATGGTGGCCCGAGAGGACCAACAGGACACAGTGGGGAGGCCCGATCAGCCCACCTGGCAGCCGGACCCAGACCTGGCTGTCTGTACCCAGAACTGGGTGTCGGTACCATATTGCTCACCGTCTGGCAAATCGACAGATTTTCACAAACGAGATTCCTCTTCACATGCCTGGGCCCTTCCTGTCCAACTGTTCCAGCATCTGTTTCTCTTAAAATGTATTTATTACACCGAGAAGAATAATAAAGGGGCTGGGTCTGAGGCCTCGGAGGCTGTGGCAGTGGTTTCCTCACAGTACCTCCTTTGGAAGAGATTACATTGGGAGAAATGGTGCAGTGCTCAACCTGGCGACAGCCTGCCTTGGTCACTGGAGTCTGGAGTCACTGGACATTGGCCCAGAGTATGAGGCTGAAGGGGAAAGACCACGATGGTAGTTGTGGGCTTGGACCAGAGTCTATTTGTGAGGAGTGTGGCCTCAGGAAACTTCCTGAACTTCTCAGAGCCTCAGTATCTTCCTCTGTGAAATGGGGGTAGAGCTACAAGATCTCCAAGGTGATTTATTTCTTGTTTTGCCTCTGAGTGCTTCAAAAAGCTCCTGCTTATGGAACTCAGTCTTACTTGGACACCTGAGAATATGCATTTCTCCGTGTATTCATTCATTCATCCATTCATTTGTTCATCAGACTGTTCAATGAACAAGCTATCTTCAAGACACTGGTGATATGATGGTGCTTAAAAAAAATGACCAAAGCCTGTTTCTTACCACTTAGATAATTCAAGTACATTTGCAAATAGTCATGGCAACTAGGATTCCTGGGGCTGTTTACCGTGTGCCAGCCATGGTGCTCAGCACTTTACAAACATCGCAGCAGCCCTGTAAGGTTTATCTCTGTCTCTCTAGGGGAGATGGGGGAAACTGAGGCTCAGGAAGGTGGAGCAACTTGTCCAAGGTCACACAGCGAATACACTGACAGCAAGCACGTTCGGACAAGGATTTCACTATAGGCTGACACCTTAGGTTCTCATTTAAATGCCTCGGCAGCTACAGAGGTTGGTCACTGCCCCAATTCTATCTGATTTCTACAGCAGCCCTATGGCGTGGCTGGAGAGGAAGGTGGGTCCCACATTATGATGAGGCCCAGGGGCAGAAAGTGGTTTCTCCAAGGTGACAAAGCAAGTCGATGGCAGCCCCACCTGTAAACATAATAAAACAGAAACCAAACAACTAACCGAAGCCTTCTACCACTCACCCATTGGTTCTCTTACTTAGTAGATACCAGATATAGCTGGTTCCATGATGCACTTATTTAGATTTTACTATCTTTGAATCAGGATTCATCTTACAATGAATGGTGTGCCATATTCTAATTAGTAGCTTGTTTTTTTTTTCTTAGCAAGACATCAAATAATGGTGCATATTACAATCAATGGCATATTTAAGGGAATGAAATACGGTGTTTCCTGAGCACCTACTATATATAAGAAGTGCGCTGGGCATTCTTCCCCCTTGTCCTCCTCACTGAGGGAAGAGGCCCCAGGCAAGCTGAGATCCTTAGGGGTTCTTGGGAACATAGATTTTAAGTGCCAGTGTTTGGTTCCATTCACCATGTCCCGACCCTCCAACTCTGTCCACAGAATGGGGTTTGCAGACAGATCCCACTTTGAGAGGTGATGGTGGAGGTGGCAATAACCATCTCCAGACACTCAAGAGCCCTCACTGAGGGGTCTCTGAACCTCAGTCCAGGCACTGGGCCCTCAGTCTCCACTCAGACACCTTCCCAAGCCTCCCAGGTCCACGCAGACTCAGCGGGGTTGCCAGCAATCTCCCCCAGTAGTGCAGGGATGGTGATCCTAGCACTGCCCCTAGGAGCTTTGGGAATAACTGAGGTGGAATGATTTTGCCAGCTAGGCCACCGCTGCTGATTCCTGAGAGACAGAGGAGGGAGGAGGGCAGGAGGAGCAAGTGACTGCGGCCAAAACACAGTGACCGGCTCGTTTGCTCTGGGCAGGCACCAAGCTGGGAGCGGAGCAGTGGCACTGGAAACTGATTGCCCCTGGTAGGAAAATCGACGCTCCCCACCCCCTCCCCACTGCCAGGACTTGGGGGAGGGGGGCGACATGGAAACTTAAGTCACAGCACCAAGGTATCTAAATATTTGGAGTACATGTAGGTAATTTACCCCTTCTTGACAGTCTGTCCCTTAGACAAATGGAGTGGGTAGACATCTTGGGAGAGAGGGAAACCCAGGGAGGCACATAGTAGGTGATCCATATATGGACACATACTTTGGGAAGCAGGCAGAATCGCAGGGTAGAGCCAGGAACTGGAAGGGAACTTAGAGGCTGAGTCCATCATGTTCTTCCTTTTACAGATGATAGTGAATCATCATAGTCACACAGCAAGTTCCATCACTGGCAAGGTGGGCATGCAATGTCTCCCTTCTCTTAGTATAGTGTTTTCAAGCCCACAGCATCAGAAAACACACACACACACACACACACACACACACAGTGGCTTTCCCATCACAGAAGCATTTCAAGTAAGGGATTGCCAAGTGAAAAATTTCCAAAGATCTTTTATACTTACATTCACCACAGTGTACCATAGAGGAGTAGAACCTCAGAGAAAATAAAAGCTGTCATTGACTATAATCAATCAACTCTGGTTTAAATGAAGTAACATGTTTCTTTATTGCAGGACTTATCAGAGCATTTAAAATGATGTTGCATATTCCCAAGCAATAAGTGGGGATATGGATGAAAGGAGGCTCCAAATGAATGGATTTGAGCACTCAGGATATTATTTTCACTCCATTATGAATTTTCCTAAAATCATTTTAAAATCTTGATTTGTAATGCTAGGATGACAAAGAATAAAACTAAATAAAAAAACATAGCATCTATTTATCCATCCATTCATCAAGCCAATCACCTATCGATCCATCCATCAATGCACATCCACTAATTAATCAATTAATCCACCCACTCATCCATACATCTGTCCACCCACTCATCTAACTATCTGCCTTTCCAGCCATACTTCTATCCAACCATCCATCCATCCATCCATCCTCCAAGTAGTCACTGATCACCTACTATGTGCCATGTACTGTACTAATACCAGCAGCTTGCCATGGGAAAGGGGTACAGATATGAAATAGATACACTTCTTGCTAATGAAGGTACTTAGAGTTTGTGAAGAAGAGGCAAGGAGCAAACAGACCCAGCATGTGCTAACCTAACCCACTGTGTGAATTGGCTCAGTTGGTCCTGACACAACCCTGGGAGCTAGGAGTTCTTACTCTCCCCATTTTACACCAAGGAACTGAGACTCAGAAGAGAAACAACTCACCAAAGGGCTCTGGCTACTGAAAGGTAGAATCAGGGCACAGACTGTTCTTCCCACCCATGCGCTCCCACTCGGCTTATGTTTAAAGAGGGGGCAAGATAGTTCAATGCACATTCTGTCTAGTTTCACGGTTTTGTCTACATGTTCAATAAGCACTTATTGTGTGCCTACTGTGTGTGAGGCGCTCTGAGTGCTGGGGCTACGGCAGTGAGCCTGACCGAGTTTCTGCTCTCAGGAGTTTGCTTGGAGGACACACTTCATAGTGGGTGACACGGGTTATGCTGGGGTGGGGAGACGGGGAGGTGAATCCCCAGCCAGCCCTGAGTCCTCCTTGTCAGCTGCAGCGGCAGCTTGCTGAGGCCTTCTCTCTCTGCCTTGGGGTCTCAGGGCTGATGCTGAGCTCCGGGAACAGCTGCCTGGGAATCAGCCCCACCGGCGAGACCATGCCAAGGCCTCTTCTGAGGGCATGAAGGAACTTTCCATCATGAGCTAAGGCAGCAGTGTCCACATAGAAATGATGAGGCCGCCATCCTAACACTAAGTCAATTACCCTCTCTTTAATTTGCAGCGGCCGGGACCACATTGGAGCCATGATGTCACCGGCACAAACAGCCCCGTGGCATTCTCCATTTATGAGCTGGTCCAGGCCACCCACGGTGTCGTCAGTTGACCCAGCTCAGGTCCCATCCCTGGGTTTCAGGGAGAGGCCCGAGGTCTTCCTTGGGCTGACTTTCCTGCTGTTTAGCTCAGAGACGTGCTGAAGATCAGAGTGTGCCCAGCAAGGCTGCTTTGGGGAGGCTCATCTGGACCCATCTGAACTGCCACCAGGTGGCTAAGTGGGAGAAACCTGAAGCCAGCCTGCCTGGGTTCACAGCACAGTTTTGCTGCTCCCTAGTTGTGTGACTTGGGCTAGACACCTCCCTCTCTGAGCCCCTGTTTTCTTGTCTGTAAAATGAGAATAATAATAGTAATAATAACAGTACCTAATTCATAGAATGAGTGCACATGTTAATAAACGTCTACTTGTAGAAAGTGCTGAGTGCCCTGTCTGGCACACACAGGCATTAAATGCAGACCAGTTAATGTATTATTCCTGTAGCCTGTTTTAGGTGGGTGGGAGATGGATGTTTCTTCAACAGGAAGGCAGCAGAGTGCAATGGTCGGGAGTCCTGGGAGGTCGCCACCCCCTCTCTGAGCCTCAGCTGCTGCTCTGGGGAGTGGGCACTATAACGGTTCTCACCTTGGAGGGTTAGATTTTGCAAGGATTAGAGGAGAACACTCATAAAGCTCAGCACAGGGCTCAGTACATAGTAGGTGCTCAATAGATGTGCTTCTTACAACCCAATCAAACAATGGGCAAAAGACCTAAGTAGACATTTCTCCAAAGAGGACATACAGATGGCCAACAGGCACATGAAAAGATGCTCCACATCGCTAATTATTAGAGAGATGCAAATCAAAACTACAATGAGGGACCACCTCACGCCGGTCAGAATGGCCATCATTAAAAAGTCTACAAATAAAAAATGCTGGAGAGGGTGTGGAGAAAAGGGAACCCTCCTACACTGTTGGTGGGAGTGTAAACTGGTGCAGCCACTATGGAGAACAGTATGGAGGCTCCTTAGAAGACTAAAAATAGAACTACCATATGATCCAGTAATCCCATTCCTGGGCATATATCCGGAAAAGATGGAAGCTCTAATTCAAAACGATACATGCACCCCAATGTTCACAGCAGCACTATTTACAATAAGCAAGACATGGAAGTGACCTAACTGTCCATCAACAGGTGCATGGGTAAAGAAGATGTGGCACATATATACACAAAGGAATATTACTCAGCCATAAAAAAGAATGAAATAATGCCATTTGTGGCAAAATGTATGGACCTGGAGATTATCATACTAAGTGAAGTATTTAAGTCAGAAAGAGAAAAACAAATATGTAATATCACTTATATGTGGGATCTAAAAAGTAGTACAAATGAACTTATTTACAAAACAGAAATAGACTCACAGACAAAGAAAACAAACTTATGGTTACCAAAGGGGATGGGGTGGGGGGGGGAGGACAAAAATAATAAATGAATAAATAAATAAGGCTCTTATGAGCACCACATCCTCTGCGCTTTCCTAAATTCTTGCCCAGTAAGGGTGTGCAGTTTCCCCTAGGGTCAGGCTCATACGTGTCCCACGTCTTGGCTCAGCTGCTTTCCTCTGACTGCCCTGCTCTCCGCACTTCTCTCTCCAGATCTTTACTGTCTCAGCACACACACCCCTCTTCTAGAAGGCCCCCATCACCTCTAGGAAGAATGGGGAGCCCTCTGAGTCTCCTTGCAGCTGCCTATGCCCCCTTCATCATCACACTTACCCCCAGCATCCTGCTTGCCTGTCTGTCTGCCCACCTCTGCCATTAGACCGTGTCTTCAAGAACAGCCTCTCAGTCCCAATCGTCTCCCATTCCACTGCCATCCAGTAAAACTCTTGTTGCCTTCATAAGCAACAGAACCTCGATCTGCTACTAACTGGCTGTGTGATTTTGAGAACGTCACTTGACCTCTGATCCCGAGCTTCTTGCCTGCAGTATGGAAACAGCATCAGCAAGCTCACAGGCTCCCTATAGGGCCTGACACAGACACAGAGTTCAATTGCTTACCTGTCACAGGACCTTAATAAATACTAGCTCCTCTGCCTCTGATAACCTGTGTGAGCTTCCAGCAAGTTCTTTCAGCTCTCAATTAACTCATGTGAAAAAGGCAGATAGCAACAGTACTAACATCAGACTGTGCTTTCAGGATTAAATGAATTAAATATGTAAAGCCCTTGGAAGCGCGAACAGAATATAGTGAGTGCTTACTTCACATTACCTGCGATGATAATAGTATGATAATTTTTTCCCTGCCCCTTCTTGGCTATTTCTGGCCTGGGTCTAGCACTGGGTCTCTTGTACGGCAGATGTTTAATCAGTATTTGTGGGCTGACTCCATGAGAAACACTTAAAATCTTGACCAGCAAAGACCCTCTCCACGTCTATACCTCTGATGGCGACAGCCACTGGAAATGCATTATCCATACAGTCATGAGTCCCTACAGCATCTAAGATTAAGTCATGTCAACACAGGCTGCTAAACACCCATAGGCAGATTCCATTTCTAAGTGTTGCAAGATGGACAGAGTGTAGTATAAGAGAAAGACAGAGAAAGGGGATTGGCAGGATTAGAGGGGAGAGAGGGATGGCTTATGAGCACAGGGCAGAATCGGGGGAGACTTCCTTCCTTGGTCCCTTCGTTCATTCACTCAATATTACTGGGTGCTGCTCCAGCCCAGAGCTAGGTGACAGCAAGACAAAAGCATCCTCAGCCTTGGATGTCCAGCCAAGACAAGGAGGAGCCATGGCAGGCCTGAGAGAGGAGGTGTTAAGCTGAGATCAGGTACTTGTCACCTTCATAGGCCTGCCTGGAGGTCCTGCTTGCTCCCGGGGGGCTTCTCACCCGCAAACCTGCATGGTGGACAGAATCTAAATCTTCCATTTGCCAGAAGACTGGCCACGGTCACGTCCCCACTCTGGGAATCAGCAGGAAGGATGGCCTAATAGATCCCCTTGGGAAGCGAGGTGCAGTGGAAAAGCGGCCCCCGGCTGGGTAAGCGTCAGTTCAACCACGTGACAAGTACACCCTCCTTCATGGGGTGAAGAGAGACAGAGCTGACATGGGGGGACGCCCGCAGCACCCTATGGGGAGAAAAAAAGCAAGTTCCAAAGAGTAAAACAGGAAGGTTCTGTTTATCGAATGTTCAGAAAGAGGCTAAAGTAAGCAATATAGTGTTCAGGCTTAGGAGTTAAAAAGGAAAGCAAGGGCTGATCAATACAAAATTCAGAATGGCGGTTACTCTGGAGGGAGGAGGGGAGTGAGCCCCGGGGGAGCATGTGATGGTGACAAAGGCCACCGAGCTGCTCTTTTCCTTAAAGTGGGTGTTGGATTCCAGGGGGATTTACACTCTACACACTCTTTATACATATTCACCTGTATCTGCCCAATATTTAATTTTATTTCTTAAAAGAAAAAAAAAGTGTGTATGATATCCTACATGAAAGAACGAGCTTCAAAACAGGAGTCCAGGGCCTCCCTGGTGGCGCAGTGGTTGAGAGTCCGCCTGCCGATGCAGGGGATACGGGTTCGTGCCCCGGTCTGGGAGGATCCCATATGCCGCGGAGCGGCTGGGCCCGTGAGCCATGGCCGCTGGGCCTGCGCGTCCGGAGCCTGTGCTCCGCAACGGGGGAGGCCACAACAGTGAGAGGCCCGCATACCGCAAAAAAAAAAAAAAAAAAAAAAAAACAGGAGTCCAGTGGGATTCCATTTTTCTTTCATCTTTTTTCTCATCCATCAAACTCGTAAAATAATAGTACTCATTTCTAAGACAAACTAGGACAAATCACTTCCCCTCTCTGGATCTCAGTTTCCTTGTCTAAAATGAGGCTAAAGCACTGAAGAAAAGCTTATGGAGCACTTACGCTGGTGCTTGAAAATAATAA
Source organism: Mesoplodon mirus (assembly GCF_964341445.2). NCBI lineage: Eukaryota > Metazoa > Chordata > Mammalia > Artiodactyla > Ziphiidae > Mesoplodon > Mesoplodon mirus. Next base: position 21,125,865 of record NC_138989.1, on the reverse strand, counting down.
GTACTTAATAAACAAGTTGTCCCAAAGGGATGGGGATTGTGGAACTTTCAGGAAATTCTTCCCTCCTCCCTCGCCCTTTTGCCACTGACCTAGCAGCTCTTTGAACTAATCTCCACTTGCCAAACTGGCTGGATGGACCAATGTCCTCCATCCCTTCCAACAAACGTACTGCAAACGCCTATGACCCCAAAAAAGCACTCTTGGCCAGTGGCTGTCCCTCACCTCACCTGGGTATATCTCCTCCCACTAGTTAAGGCACCAACTTACTGGAAACCAGTCGTGTTTGTTCCAAAACTTACTTATTCCACTTGTGCTTGTTAGAATAGTTAAGCATAACTAGATCATTTAATTAAACTTTAGGGAAACCAGTGACTTAATGAGTGTGCAAGAAAATGCTGCTGTTTCCAAGGAAGTTAAGTGGAATTCTTGGAAAGACACAATAAAAGTAAATTGCTTTAATTATATATATATATATATATATATATATATATACACATATATATGTATATATATAAATATTTAGAAAAATATAAATACATATTATGTATAATAACGTTTATATGAGATATCTATGATAGCATATGTAATATAATAAAAATATATAAAATAAGATATATATTTATATACATAAATTATAAGATAATATAGAATCTAGAATATAATAATTTATGTATATTTAAAATAAGATGTGAACAAGAAAACTGTAAGAAATAGGAGAGGAGAATCATAAAAGATTGAGAAAAATCCTGTGCTCAGGTGGCTTTTTAAATGTTTTAAATTCTTGCTCCACTGAGAGACTTTGGTAACCAGAGAGGAGGCATTGCAGCTGTGGGTTCAGTGAAGAAACACAGGCTGGAAGTGACCTCCAGGCAGAGAAGCTAAATTCAAAGGTAGAGCCTTGGCCCAGCATCAAAAGTTTGGTGAATAAATGTATATTGATATGATTTAAGAAAACATATACTATATTCTTTCATTTTACCCGTAACCATAAACTCCCAAGACAAACAGAAAACTGGGGAAAAGTGCCAGGGTTTCGAATCACTGAGAAAGGACTATTTTCTTAGCCCTTAAAGAGCTCTATTTACCAATCAATAAGAAAGAAAAACTAAAAATGTAATGGAAAAGTCGAAAAAGGAATGAACGGAGAGTAAACAGAAAGAACATACAAATAGCTCTGAACCACAAGATAAAGAAAATGCTCAGCTTCACTTTTGAGGAAACAAATGCAAATTGAACCTCTAAGGAGACGCTGTTTTCCACCTATCAGATGGCAACAGCTCTGCTGGCGAGGCTGTGCGCAGGTAGGCTCTCTGGGTACCCAGTGGGAGCAGAGGCTGCTGGGAGCCAGTGATGATGGTCATCATCACCTACCCCTGTACCTACCAGCTACCGCAGCCACTCCACCTCCAGGAGTGTCCCCTGAGGATCATCTCTTATACCTTCAAGATGTCATATGGACAAGGGTTTTTTTTTTTTTTTTTTTTTTGGTATCGGCTGAAATAGCAAAGAAATAGGAAGCAACCTAAATGTCCATCTATAGGGCATCAGGAAGGAAACAACAGCATGACATGAGTATGTAAATAGGGCAGGGAGGGTCTTCACGGACAATCACTGAGACATTTTGTTAGGGGGACAAAGATGCAAAATAGTATACCTGGTAACCTCCGCTTGTGAAAGAGAGAAAATACATAAATACATAAGTATAATTGCTTGTATGCACGTAGGATATTTAGGGAAGAGTAGCATTGTTGCCTCCAAGGAAGAGGACTGGTGACAGGGACATGGAGGAGCGATGGAGACACAACACAGATGACTCTGTCTCCTGCTTTTCCTTTTTTTTTTTAACCTTTATAATTCTGACATATGTGCCTGTATCCCTTATTGAAGAATCAACTAATTTAAGATGAATAAAATATTTAATATAGGAACACAGCACTTATAAAATGATTCCTTGTTTTAAGCAACTTGTAATTTGACTTAACTTTTGGTTCTGATTTCGTTCTACGCCTAGATCACCAAGCTTTGACGGTTTAATATTTCTAGATGAACAGGTATTGTCTATGGAGTATATATATATATATATATATATATATATATATATATGTTGAAATAAAACAAAAGCACACACACTAATAAAAGTTTTTAATAGCCAAACAGAGCCCCCGCCTCCAGCAAGGCTGGCAGGGACCTATTCCCGGGAGAAAAGCAAATCTTCCCCCGGGGAATCCAGTTCCCCCACTTTGCCCCAGTTACTCCAACATGTGTTTGCAGGCTGATAAAGGTGTCCTGTGTCCCTGCCGCTCCTTTTAATTAATTTCTGACATGAAAGCTCCCAGTCTCTCCTGCCTCAGAGACCTACACTCACGCGCCTTGCCTCTCCCTTTCACAGGAAGCAGCTGCCCATGTGTAGCCGGATTCCAAAAAAAAAAAAAAAAAACTGTGCGTGTGGGGGGGAAGTCACAGTTCTTTTTTTTTTCCATTTGTGCTGATTTGCATATTAATAGTTTGCATATTAACCAGCGACTTCAGAGGGTGGGCGGGCTAATGAATGCAGCAATCTCCTCAATTTTAACTCAATTTGCCTCATCCATATTCCAATGACTTTGGGGATTGGTGTTCAGCGTTCATTGAAATTATCCGAGCCAGACCCAGTGTGGGCTGCTCTACCATTAATCCAATTAATTAGCCCCATGGATATGGCCGCCTGGGTGAGGGCCCTTTGTTCAGTGCTGGGGGCTAATGACAGCCCCAATCTGATGGGATAATAAGGGAAGCTAAGGAGGGTTTGACCCCCCAGCCTGGGTCCTGGGTAGTGCTTGAAGCAGGGAGGGCAGGGTGGCTTTCGAGGAGGGGGGCTGGATCCCAGGGAGACAGCTGCTTTCCTCCACCACTCCTTCACTAGCTCACTCCAAAGTGTGAGATGTCTCCCATTTTCCCCTCCACACACTCCCCGCCCCTCTCCTCCCTGCTCTGTGCCCAGGGAGGCTGAGCAGCTCAGAGGTGCTCCAGTTCTGAGCCCTCGGGGCTCCCAGGTGGGTCCAGCCCATGACAGGCGTTGCAAGAGATGGGAGGGAGGAGGAGAAAGGAGACAGAGGATTAACTCCCTGGCTGCTTCTGTGCTGGGCTGCAGGTTGGCTGTAGGCTGGTTTGAGGCCCCTGTCAAGAGCCCACTCTGATGGCTACTCGTCCCAATTCCCTGCTGCCGTCCCCTGGCCTTGCTTCATTTGGCCTGGGATGGTAACAGCTCTGTTGTTATTTTTACCTCTTCTCCACCATCTCAGCCCCTTTGAATGAGCCATCTGTCCCCTGCTGGGGCCCGAATGATACCCACACCTCACTCCTTCACTCTTCCATTTTCCCAACAGCACCATCACTCACTCATTCAGAGATGATCACAAGGATTAAACAATAAGCTACATGTATAGAATGCTTAGCACAATGCCTGGCATTGCCCAAGAGTTCAATGAATGTTGGGGATAGTTACATATGGGGATAGATACCTGGCTAAAGTGTCCCTTAAAGGAATTCTGTGAAACAACAGCTCCATAAGATGCTTTTTGATAGAAAGACTCCGTGGTAATAAATGTCCAGCAGCCCTGCAAATCCCCTTCTTAGAGATTCATAATATTCATTCTTGTAATAAAGGCTATGAGAACTCCTTTAGTAAAGAAAATCTCGGATTTCATGTAAATTCAAACATCCCTAGAATATATAATCTCACGTATATATTTCCCATTTTACACTTGAGGAAACTGAGACCAAGAGATTGTGTGTAGCAGTTCAAAGACAACCTAGAAACTGGTTCCTGAATTGGGTGTGTGTGTGTGTGTGTGTGTGTGTGTGTTGGGGGGTGCGGGGTAGTCTGAGACTTTGTGGGGTGCACCTGGATTGCAAACAGGTTGACTCCCTGCTGTATGGCCTGAGAGAAGCTGCTTCTCCTCTGGGAACCTCAGTGTTCTCATCAGCAAAATGGGAAGAGAAATTCCCACCATATCCAACTATGGGAGGATTCAGTATGATAAGCGAGTTAAGGGCCAAGCGTGTAAAGAGACTTCTCTGTGATGCTCATCCAGGGTTCTACAAGAGGGGTCCCCAGTGCTGTGCTTCATGAAAGAGAAGCAATTGCTTCCTTCTTAATCAAGTCTCCCTGATTTCCTTAAAATTCCACTTATAAGAACTAATCTTAAAGAAATACTTAGTCAACATGCAAGAAGAGATGCACAAATATGTTCCTTTTAGAGGAGTTTGTATTAGCAACAAGTCAGAAACAACTTAAGTCTCCAACAAGAAGGGACTGACTAAGTAAAGCATGCAACAGAATCCTTTGCAGCCATTTGAGATCAGGAAAACCTTTGGAATTCCTCCATTTCAAAAACCCCACAATCCTTCCTTTTCCTAAAACCAGATTTTATGCATGAAATTCAAATACATCAAGTAGATTTTAAAAAAATAGTAGCCACGGTTACTGGGATCTAGAGAAACAGGGGTCCTGCCTTCTCAGCCCTTCCACACTCTTAGCAGCCAGCACACCTCAGGCACCTCCCTAGATCTCTGAGATGTGAAGGGACAATACAAAGATAAAATCATATGGGCACAGACGGTATCTGGTGTCTTCTAAGCATTTCCGGTGGGTCACACATTGTGTATTACATCATTTAATTTTCACAACAAGCCTGCCATGAGATGAGTGCTTCATTTATCAATCCATTTTGCAGATGGGAAACTAAAGCCTCATGACCAAGATCCCACAGGTAGAAAGGGGCAGAACCAGGATTTAACCTAATGGGAAAGTGTTAAGTGGAGAAGGCAGATAATGAAATAGTCCACAGAGTGTCAATTTCCTGGTTGTGATCACATACTGTGGTTATGTAAATACCATCATGGGAGGAAGGGTACAGAGGAACTCTCTGTAAGGTTCTCGCAACGTCTTGTGGGTCTAAAGTTATTTCAAAAATTAAATTTAAATTAGTATGTAATATGGGATCCCATTTGGTTGTGTGCACGCACAGTGTTTCTAAACCATTTTAAAAGGATATCCGTACAAGAAAATGTTAACAAAACTCATCTTCATCTCTTGGTGAGAATTTGTAGGTGATTTCTTCTTTTGTTCTTATTATTATCTTAATTAATATTTTCTCCAATGCCTAGGAACGATGATTTGTGTAATTTTTTTAAAAAGTTTAAAAACAGAATTATCCTTTACCATCAACCCCCTCTCGCCCAAACCCCAGGTCCTGCTTCTGTAATTCCAGCTGCAAAGGCAGTCCCAGGTCTATTTGTTCTCCCCCAAATCTCTCTTTCTTTGGAGCTTCAGAAAGACAGATGCCACAACAGGGTCTGTCAGTGTACCATCTCCACCTGACACCGCAGAGATCCCCATTTTGGCCTCTCCTCCCAGAAGACACAGTAAAACCCCCAGTCTGCACGGAGGCCAGCGTGCACTTACAAATTACCGCAGCAAAATGGATTGCCTTGACAAAATGTAATGTTTTGTGACAGAGCCCAAATATGCATTTCATTCTTGAGAAGCAGCTCAAGGAACCCGTTGGAAATATTAAATTAAGCAGTGTAACAGCTGAGAATAATTGGGTTTTCTGCCCTGTTGCCTGCGATTTTGTGTAGTGTTTGAGGTGGCTGGGCAGTTCTGTTTGACTGGGGGATGGCGAGAGCCTGGGGTCTCTGCAGGCTGTGCGAGTAGCTTCTGGGAGGTTCCTTGGGGTTGGAGGGTGGCTGCGGTTCGACCCCATGTGGAGATGGGAGAGGCCCCTGGCACCACCCCTTGGAATCCTAGAATCAGAACTTCCCAACCAAGAGTAATGCATCCTCACCTGAGTTTGATGGATGAGGAAACTGAGTCCTAGAGACACATCTTAGCAAGTTAGTGGCAGAGCTGAGACTTACACAGCTGCCACTGACAAGGCTGTTTCCAATACACTGCCCCTCTTTATCATGGTCCTGAAACCACAGAACTCTGAGCCATTCTGCTTGTAAGGTGACCCAAAGATCGTACGTTCTGGGGTCAGATAGAGCCAAGTGCAGATGGTGGTGCAGCCCCTTCCTCCCCGGGAGACCTTAGGAAATTCTCACAGCTCTAAACTCAGTTTCCCCCTAAAATTGGGGTTCGGGGGCCTTACATTACAAGGGAGGCAATGAGGAGTTTTAAAAGGGCTGATGAGCACACGAGTCACCAGGGGTCTTGTTAAAATGAAGATTCTGATTCAACAGGTCTGGGACCTGGAATTCTGCATTTCTAACCATTTCCACAGAGCTCTCCATGCTGCTGGGATGAGCCTCTGAAGAGCAAGAGTTTATAAAAGTGTGACTTAGCCAGGGCTTGGCATGCAGTAGGCACTCTATCAATGTTCCTTTCTCTCTGTTCTCTCATTATTTCTTCTAGGCCTCTGCCTTATCCATGTTTCTGAAAACTCAGTTGGAGAGAAGATGTAGTCGAGGAGGGGGCGTCCTGGTGGCAGATCCGACGGGTCCTTTGGGAGGCAGAAAAGCCACATTCAACCTTGTGTGCTCTTGATCCCCACCTGAAATGACCAGGCTGGCTTTGCGGAGTGGGTGAGTCACGGCCAACGAGCACTGCAGGATTCTACAGCTGTGCAAGTCGCGTCTGCACACCACCCGGCTCTGCAGGGGAAATAGTTCTGCGTTTGCACATTTTCCAGCGGTGGGTCCAGGAACGTCTGCTCGGTTACCCTCAGCACACACTGGCCCAGCACGGCACCACCTCTCTGATATCAGGAGAGTTTCTTTTTTATATCCAACCTCAAGAATACATCCTTGGGCCCTCAGAAACCAGACTCTATCTCCAAGTCACCCTCCCAAGACTTCCTCTCATCTCACAGAGCTGATAATATCAGAAGGAAGCTGATTCTGCCATTTACCTGCTGTGTGATCTCAAGCAAGGCACCTCCCCTCTCTGAGCCTTAGTTTCTTCATCGGTAAAGTACATGGAAATCTTTAGCTGTGAGCATGGAGCTTACAGATTTGGAGTCTGGAGTTTCCATCAAATTCAATCCCAGCTCCATCACTTCTACCCTAGGTGAAATAGCTCTCTGAACCTCAGTCTCTTTATCTGTAAATAGACCAGTTCTGAGGATTCAACAAAATAATAACATATAATATTTGGCTGAGGGTTTGGCTCAGGGCACAAGAGAAGGCTCAGCAAATGCAATTATTACTTGCAAACATAAAGAAAATTCATCTCCTTCAACTGGAATACTGTTAGACTTTGATCATGATTAGAATCTACCCCAAATTCCTCTTTCAATGTAAACAGCAATTTTCATGGTTTCACATATGATGATGGTGATGATGATGATGATGACGATGATGGTGAGGATGATACTAACTTGCCCGGAGTTTCTGGACACCCTACATGCCAGGCACTATTCTAAATACTTGTGTTACTACATATAATTCTCGTAATAACTCTGGAAGATTGATTACAGTGGGTAAAATATTCTTCCCCATTTTACTAATGAGGAGCAGGAGGCATAAGAAGCTTAAATAACTTGCCAAGGGTCACACAGCTGCTGTATGAGTCAGCTACGTCCACAACAATGCTGCGTAACAAACAACCACAGACCTCTCAGTGGCAAACAACAACTGTTGATTTCTCACTCATGCATCTAAGGGCTGGTTGGGGTAATCTAGGCTGTCGTTGACTGGGCTCAGCTCTGGGTCTACCCCACATGCCTCCCATCCTCCTTAAACCATCAACTACTCATGACAAAAGGCAAGTGTCATATGTGCTAATATCCCATGAGCTGAAGCAAATCACATGGTCAAGTCTGGTTGGAGAAGTACCCTTCCCCACTAGGAAGCCCTGGCAAAGGTGTAAACATATCACTACAGGAGAGTCAAGAATTGAAACGAATAATTCAGTATTCCACAGCTGATGGGGGAAGACTGAGGCAATGAACCCAATGAGACTGATGGAAGAAGTTGCCATCTTAACTGCTGTCCAAACTTGCAATTCTTTTTTTTTTTTTCTTGACCATGCCACATGGCTTGTGGGATCTTAGTTCCCCCACCAGGGATCAAACCCGTGTCCCCTGCAGTAGTAGCATGGAGTCCTAACCACTGGACCACTGAATTCCCTGCAATTCGTTTTAACAAAGAAACTATCCCACTACTAAAACTAATACTAGGAACTGGAAATGCAGTCCTTTCTAAGCTCCTGCTCTAGGCACAGCTGCCTTCAGACTATCAGTGAAATATGTTATCCATGATTCATTCATTCATTCCTCACTTACTGAATATTCCTACAAGGTTGGTATCAGGCACACACACAAATGGATACACAGTTTTCCTTTCTCTTATGATTTCTTATCTCCCAACTCAAAGTGTGATTTTCCTCCCTCTTCATTTTATTATACATTCATTTATTTATTATTTGTTTGTTTTCAAACCCCCAAACCTTTCAAGTTAGCAGATGTGCCTGCAAACTTCCCCAAACACGGTTGTGTATGACATTGACAGAAATAGTTTATGATCAATTCCAAGGGTCCCCACTGATCTTTTTTTAATAAGGTGCTGCTGTGGTTCTACAGCAAAGTATGCCATTGTGATTTCACAAAGTACTCGCTGTGAAATCTCGAGCTCCCGCCCCATGTCCCTTCTTCCCAACTTGAAACGACCTTGAAACAACCGTGCCCCCTTTGGGGAATGTCTGTTAGTGACTTTGAATCCCTGGTGTGGGTGCTGCAGCACAAAGAACTCTGTCTCTGTGGGCCCCTCGCTCAGGGTCTGCGGGGAGTGGTGTTTCTCCAGGTGTGGTCCAAGGGCCACCAGGATCAGAATCTCTGGGGGTGGGGCCCAAGAATCTGCATTTTCACACGTGCCCTAAGCGATTTTTGTGTCTGCTGAAGTAGAGAGATCTCTTTTATCATCTGAAGGAAAGGAGGATTCTAAAGGGAGGAAAAGAATCATTACAGTCCTACGTGCTCCTGAATTTCAGTTAATTAGCTTCAGGTTTGGAAAATGCAGTTTGGGGCACATGGCATGTGGACTCTGTCTTTAGTGCCACCCACAGGTAGAGTGGCATGGTACCTAACCAAGGAGTGTTTTATAATACATCTCTCATTCTTTGTTCACCTCCACTTGACAAACCAGGAAACACCCCCTTCCTAAATCACGTTATTCCTCAAACATGCCATTCTTCCTGCCTTTCTGCCCACTAACCTGTTTTCCTGGAATGCCTTTATCTCTAATAGGTTTGCCTACAACCAAACTCCTATGCATGCCTCAAAATCCAACACGAACCTCACTGCTTCATCCTGGCTCAGTTAATTACTCTCTCCTTTGTGCTGCTATGGTTGAACATTCCTACATAGAAGCAACAATCTGAGTTCCCAATTATTTAACCCCACTATGATTCTGGCACTGTATTCTACACTTGAGATACTAGACCGTTTCCAAATAAATGAAAGCAGGCTACACTTGTCTGTTTACACATACTCTCCCCTGTGCCCCTCCAGGGCAGGAACTAGGCCAAACTTCCCTAGGCAGAGTATGTGCTCAAGTCCCTTTGGAGTCCCTAAAATTCACATGAGCATCTCACCAGCTTGAATCTGCCAGGAAAAAGAGGCCATGTGACTTCAAGAAAGGAGTTCCTCAGACATGACAGAGAAAGGGTCCGGGCATGGCAGAGCGAACCCTGTGGTTGACAGCCACCCCCATCCTCCTCCAAGCCCCAGCATGAGCAGAACTGGGGGACCAGCTAGGGCCATAAATCCAGGATGGGCTTGCTAACCACAAACCTTCCCCTTGGTGCAAAATCAAACTCCTACTTAGTGCCAACAGAAATACCAGTCACGGGCAGAGCTTCAGGCTTCCCAGAATGAGGGCGGTTACCCTCCCTGGAACCATCACAACCCATGTGCCACTTATTTATAGACCCAAAGGACCGTAAGGCTGGAAGGCACATTCAAACCAGCCATGCCTCCTTGGCAAGAGTGTGAGATGTGTATATTCTGGTGCCTCAGGTAAGTTTCTGAGACTTTTAGAAAATCAACTGTATTGTTTACATCTAATTAAGAAAACTGGCCCCAGTTCATCTACACACCTTGGTGCTTCTGTGTCCAGCATCAGCAGATCCAATTTTGAATCCTGGCTCTGCTGGTAATGACTGTGTGACTTTTGGGAACTCACCTAACCTCTCTGAGCCTCGGTTTCCTTACCACATAATAGGAATAATAAAACCTGTCTCTTGTGGTTGGTGTGTGTCTCAGTGGAGGGAACACTGCTGACAGTTCTGTCCTCCTTTCTCTTCTAATTATTAATATGTTTCTTGGTTTTTATGATTATATCTTGTTATTGGTGTAATTTTCCTGGTTTGTGGATTCCTGTACTATTGAGCTTTCTAAATCCCATATCTGATTAGGAAAACTCCCTCTAAGCTTTTGCTCTTTCTTGGCTTTATGTATTTTCTCAAGTGAGATCTCTCTGCTAAAATTCATTTCCCTGCCAATCTCCAATTTGATGCATCATCCCGATCATGCTATATTATGTTTGGCAACATAATATGATGTGACTCTGGCTGCCGATGACGGATGGGCTACCCGTCAGCAAATGGAACAGCACCCAATTTTCTAAAGAGCATTGTTACAGAAACAAACAGGATGGCCTTTTAACTTGTATTGATTTATTTCTGAAGAATGAGCTCCTCTCTTACTTTTACAAGTGCTGTAATTAGAGGGTAGAATTACCTTTCTGGGGTGAGGGCTCAGCAAGCTTAACAGCAAGGGGGCTGTGGGGGAAGGGTGCAGAGAAAGGGCGGGGTGCAGGCAGCAGCCCTTGACACGGAAGTGGGCCAGATTTAGAGCAGGAAGCACTGAGGTTAAATACATTCAAAATTCCTTCCTTCTCTCCTTCCCTTCTTCCTTCCTTCCTTCTTTCCTCTCTTCCTTCTTTTCTTTCTGCTATACATCAATCTATCATCTTTCCTTTTCATCTTTCTACTTATCCATCCATCCATTCATCCATCCATATATCCAACCATCATTCCTTCCTCTATTCTTTCCTCTCTTTCTACTTCCCTTCCTGATCTCTATCCACTGATCCATCCAGCCAGCCAGCCATTTATCCATTCATCTATCCATTTATCCATTCATCCATCCATCTAACTTTTCATCCCTCCATCGATCCATCTATCCATCCATCCCTCCATCTATCCATCCCTCCATCTATCCATCCATCCATCCATCCATTTATCCATACATCCATCCATTCATCCATCTATCATCCATCCTTCCATCCATCCATTTATCCATCCATCCATCCATTCATCCATTCATATATCCATCCATCCATTCATCTTGCCTTCCTACCATCCATCCATCATCTTTCCTTTCTTTCTTCCTTATTTCTTGCCGTCCTTCCACTTACCTATTCATCCATTCATCATGCATTCGTACATCCATCCATTCATCTATCCCTATATCCATCCATCCATCTCCCCTCCCTCCTTTCCTCCCTCCCTCCCTCCTTCTCTTTTCCATTCAACATTTTTGAGGACCGTGCTTGGTGTGATATAGAAGAGTGACTCTGAAAGACCAGGGTTCTAAGCCTAGCCCTGCTGTGTGATCTTGGGGAAATCAATTCATCTCTCTAACACTAGATTTCCTCACCTCTCCCATCACTCTCCCTTGCTCGTTCCCCTCCAGCCACCCTGGAGCATTGCGCGTTTCCTCCTAGTCCAGGCACCCTACCACTTAGGGGATGTTTGCATTCCTTTTCTTTTTGCCTAGAACCCTCTTCCTCCAGATAGCCTTGGGGTTCCCTACCTCCCTCCTCCCTGTTCTCTGTTCAAATGCCTTCTCATCAGAGGCCTTCCCTGGCCACCCTCTCCAAAACAGCAGTTCCTGTCATGCTCCACCCCACAAAGTCAGTTCATTTTATCCTTAGCTGCTAGCACCATCTGGCATACTACGCATATTACTTATTCAAGGACTATTTACCTATTTAGTGTCCGTTCAGCAAGACAGGGACAAGGGAGGGCCAATTTGAGGGTGCCTGTCATGGTCACTGCTGTGAATGGGGGTTCAATTCCCCTGGGACCTCTCAGAAATGTTTGCCCAAGGAGCAGAGTCCAGCTCCAGTGTCCCACTGCTGAGGCTTGACCTTGGAGTGATGACTGAGCCAGGGGTCGGGACTGCCACCCCCGGCAGAAAGCAAACACCTCACCATTTGTGCCTGGTGTGGGCCCTGTGGCCCGAGTCTAAGTTGCCTGGAACTGTCCACCCTGGCCGGGCACCCTTCTGTGGATGTTTCTATGGGAGCTTCCTTCCTGAGGATCTGCGTTTGCAGGGAGAGAGGGCTGTCCGGAACCCCAGTCTCAGCCCTGTCCCTCACATGCCATGACCTTGGGCAAGTCACTCACCCACTCTGGGCCTCAATTTCCCCATCGATAAAACGGACAGGTTGGACCAGATCATGGTCTCCTACCTTTTCAAGTCCAAAAAGCCCTCATTTTAAAAGATCATTAAACCAATTGTATAGGCTCAGTGTTGGAAAGGTAAAAAGAAACAAACAAAACAAACAAACAAAACAAGACAATGTAACAGAAAAGGAGACGAAGAACTCAAGAAAAAGGAAACCTCTTGATATTTTGCTATTTTTGATATTCTGAGACATTTCTATGCATAAATCCTCCTGGCCCTCCTTCTCTCCCTCCCCCCACCCCTTCCCTCTCTCTCCTCCCCGTTATGTTCCGATTTCTCCTCCTCCCCCCCTTTCCCGCCCTTATCACCATCCTTCCACTAGAATGTAAGATCCACAAATGCAGAGATTTCTGTCTCTTTGGATCACTGTTGTATCTACAGATCTAGCTTGGTGCCTGACACATAAAAGGTGCCCAATAAACACCTGTGGTAGGAATGGATGGATAATGACCATGGAAGCTTAGTTACCCTTTACTGGACACCAACCATGAGCCAGGACCTGTGTAGGGCAGGGAGACTCAGGGATCAGTGGGACGGAGGGCCCTGCACTTGTGGGGCTCACAGCATCCTCGAGACTCTTCTGGGATGGCAGAGACTATTTGGAATTCCATCAACGAGCATTAGTGTAAATATTAGTGTAAAAGCTAATATCAAAACAAAATATGAAAGGACACAAGTTGAAAAAACACGGAGATGAGACAGAGGCAAAAAAACAAGTGGAGGACGATGCAGAATTCCTGCAGGTCCCAAGCCAGATGTAGATCTAAATGGACCCTGTAGCCCAGGGGTCTCCCATTCACATTATGACCCCGGAGGCAGAGGCGGCAAAAGCAGAATCCGGGGTCATCTGGGGCACGGACACTATGAGAGGGCACAGACACTTGCAAAATGGCCTTGAAGTCAGGGGGAAGCTGGTGGACCGGTCAGGGCCAACTGGGACCAAAAGAGCAGGAGGCCCCTGCCTGAGTGGGGTGTGCATGGGGGTCCCGGGCAAAGCAGCAGCTGCAGGCAGTACAGCCCAGCGCTTTGGCACATGGGCTTTGGAGTCAGACAGCCCTGTGTCCCAATCCTGGCTTGGCTCCACCATGCCCCCTGTGTGACCTTCAGCATGCTGCTGGGCCTCTCTGAGCCTTAGTCTCTTCCTCTGAAGAACAGGGGTCCTTGCCTCTCCCTGCTGCCTGGTTGGGGACAGAGGGCTGACATGCTCTGATGAGCCTAAGATCTGAGCACAGGCCTTCCCGACACAGAAGGTTAGCTTGTACTATTCACTCACGTTAGTAAACACAGGCTGGAGTTACAGAAGAGGTGCCAGCGCTGCTGAGAACAAATTCTCAGGTTGGGACTTAGCCAGATTTCTTTTTGACGGCCTGCAGGCCACTGTTGGGGGCATCTCTTCCTATATTTCAAAGCACAGCCTTCTATAGGTGACAGGACCGTGTTACCATAAACACTCAGACAACCAGGCCCCACAACAGGGCCAGCTGACCCCAGGGAGCAAACTGTCCCGGAGGCTGTCCTATATAGTGACAGGCCAATAGCCTCGTGGAGTCCTGTGAAAAGACCAAATCACAGGATGCCATGTTGGTGTCCCCAGGCAGCATACAAGCACATCGCGGAGTAGTTGTTGTGTAGCCAGACTATGCAAAATGAAAAACTCAGGAATATTCCAAAGCAGAAATTAATGTCTGCTCAGAGCCTTGAACCTGACCTCCAGTCTGGGCAAAACTGTTTGATTCCCATTGTGGTGGCCTGGAAGGGAAGACATCTAAACACTTAGAGGCTGGAGGAGGGATGACAGCTGGGGAAACATGTCTGGAAGAGAGGCTGCTCCATCATGCCCTTGGCATTTTCCCAAACAGTGGGTCTGATCAGTTTTCACACTCAGGATCAGGAGATACAAACCACAGAAAACCAGGACAGGTTTCTCCCACTATCCGAAACCTTCCGTAAACCAAAACGGCGTAAAGTGAAGAAATAGTTACCTTAGGACACATCTTGCTCACTGATGCACAAAATAAATAGAGATAAAGCACAGATGCTCATGGACAGAGGTTCAAAGCTATGGTGGCCGGATGCTGAGATGCTCAGTGTGGATCCCAGGGAGGGAACTCAGCGGTGCCACCTGCCCTGCTCGGGGCTCATCCTATCTCTACAACATTTCAGTGCAAAACAAATACTGAACGCAATTTTTGCTTTTCTCCCTTTTTCGTAAAAGCAAAACTCCTCTTGGAATTTCTTTCAGTTAGTGAAAACAGATACTAACGTAGGTGTTTCAAAAAAGAGAAATGGCATAAAGCGAACTTTCTAAAAGCAGGGGATACCTGTATAAGTCGAAATGGGTTCCAATCCTAATCGGCCACTTATGACTTTCCCATCTCCAGCAGGGACCACAGCAGTCCCATTCACAGGGCTGGTGGAGGAATTCATGAGGAAGTCCTTGTATAGCACCGGCTTTAGTCTCAATCAATGGGAGTTTCTGTTATCGCTCTCCCTGGATACATCTATTGACTGTGACACAAATCCTACCTCCTTACCCAGAAACTCCCACCCTTGAGCTCCGAGAGGCACTGCCCTGCACCCAGTGTGATTCTAAGCAGCAGGGCAAGATGGGATTTATCTTCTCCATTTACAGACCGGGTGACGTGACCTGCCCTCCATCACCCACTGTATTAGTCTGCTAGCCCTGCTGTACCAAAATACCACAGCTCGAGTGGCTTAAACAACAGAAATGTATTTTCTCACGGTTCTAGAGGCTGGAAGTCCAACATCAAGTTGTCAGCAGGGCTGGTTTCTCCTGAGGCCTCTCCCCTTGGCTGTATCCTCACATGGCCCTGCCTCTGTGTGCACCCCTGCTGTCTCCCTGTGTGTCCAAATTTCCTCTTCCTAAAAGGACACCAGTCAGATTGGATTAGAGCCCCCCCGCAACTGCCTTGTTTTAACTTAATCACCAGTTTAAAGGTCCTGTCTCCAGATACAGTCACATCCTGAGGTTATGGGGGTTAGGACTTCAACATATGAATTGAGAGGGACACAACTCAGTATAGACACCCAGCATGTAAGTGGTGAACAAGGGGGGTGCCCTAGACCCGTGCCCTTTCCCTCCAGCTCTGCCCCCCACCCCAAGCCCTTTGCAAATCCTGTTCCAAAGCACTCAAGCCTTGGCTCACCCCAAACCTCCAGGATTTTCCATCCAGAGCCAACCTTCAGCATCTTTCGGGCTCCAGAGTTGCAGGCAATAACCTGCCTCAGCCACTGCGTGGAAATGCCAGCCAGATGCCTAAGTCCTTTCATCTCATGCACGAAAGGGATTTGCACTCAGGAAAAGTCCTCCGAGGAAGCTCGGTCTGCACACAGGTTCTTTGAAGCTGTTGTTTGGTTTTGGTTAGAGTCATCTTCCTTCAGACCGGAAGGGCTCCGATTCTGCTTGTCGCCATGCCGCTGGGTTTTTTCAAGCTAAGGAGACATTGTCACTCTCCCCTTCACCCCGCCCCGTCACCTCCCCCATCCCCTCTCCTTTCCTTTCTCTCTCTCTCCCCCATTTCTTTTCTACAAGGAGCCTGGAATCACAAATATGTCGGGGTAGGACAATGTCTTCAGCAAAGGGGGGAATATTGGGGTCACCTTTTATTAAGAACAAAGCTATTGAAATGACGCACTCGAACATCTTGCTATTAGAGACTTGAAAAGTATTTCCCTCATTAGTGTAAAAGGGAAGAAGGGAGCTAGCAATCTTGTTGATCAGCAGTGGCAATTTATTTTAAACTGTCCATTTTCTGGGTGTCAGAGGACGACTTTTATGTATAATCTTATTTCCAATTTCAACAAAGAACACTTCACTCATGTTCTGTGCGGATTTTTTCTTCATAGACAATAACCGATTATAAAAGCGGTTCTCAGCCACCCCACCACCCTGCATCTCGGAGTGGTGTTGACATATGGAAATGAATCAAAATGTAATACGCATAATTACAAGCATTGTAAGCAGGGTACAATTAGTGTCTCTTCAAACCAATGTTGTAATCAAAAGACGCCCCTAAAACAGTCCAAAAAGTGAGAAGACTATCCGTGGGATGAGACACAGATTGGAAGGAAGTTTCTTTCTTTTTTTTCCCCCTCTTCTGCCGTGTATAGAGATGCAAGTTGCCTCGTATTCTCTTCCTTGGCGGGTGCAGAGAAATCAATTCTAATTATTTTCTCCACCCATCGAGTTGAACACAGACAAGGAAACCTTGCTTTAAAAATAAACCCAGCCACACGGAAGGGGCTTATCTTTTCTGAAGCTTGTATTTGGAGGGTGTCTTTGAAGGTCACATATCCCTGGGGAGGTGTCAAGTGACAAGCTGGTCAACCAGGGTCCTTTGGGTACAATTTTGTCACCAGGATGCCTTCTGTTTAGTCTTTACAAGGCATTTTGTGGAGCTGTTGGTTTTTTAGTTGCTTTTATGGTTGTTGATATTTCATTTGGTTTTTAGATTGGATCCCTTGCCAATATATAAAAATCAGGAGGGGTTTTGTCAAAGATATGATTTTCCCCTCCCCCTGAAAAATTATATGAGCTGTCCACATATGACCCACACCCTCACAGGACACTGTCCCCTGGTGCCCAGCACCTAGAGACAGGGCAGTGTCTCCTGTTTCCAACATCCTCACCTTTGATCCTGTCCCAGGCCTGTACGCACCTTATCCCAACCCCATCACTGAAGTAATGAGTCAGAGCAGCTCATTCACCCGCCATTTGCAAGAAAAACACCGTGTTCCACCCACTTTATCTTTGCTTCATCCACTGCCTTTTCTATTCTCTTCCATCCTGCTGCAGTGCACTTCCCACCCGCAAACTCCCATCATCCCCCTGCAAGCCTAGTTTTGGTGTCTCTGATGCCAGAACGTGTTTCCAGACCATGCCCACCCATCCCCCCAAACCACGACAGTCACTCTTGACCTTGTTCATGGCTCCTCACATGAACTCTTCACACTGCTGTTAAATCCCACCTCGCCCTTCATCTGGGCATCTCTCCCTGGCCTGGAGCCCCTGGAAAGTGAGGTCCCTGCCTTTTCCATGGCTGCGTCCCAAATGCCTAGCATAGAATCTGGCGCATAGGAGGTGTGAAGTCCTTGTTTGGATTTCTGAATGAATTATTCAAGGAATGCTGCCTCTTTGTTGTCTCTGAAGTGAGGCTGGCAGGAGAGAGAGGGGAAAGGGATGATTACTGAGAACTTACTATGTGTTTGCCCCTCAGCCCATGTTGCCTTATGAGAAGAAGAGAGACGGTTTCAAGCTTCCACATCAATATTGCCCAGTTAGCAAGCTATTTACCCCTCAAAAAAGCAAGCCCTGGGGCTTCCCTGGTGGCGCAGTGGTTGAGAGTCCGCCTGCCGATGCAGGGGACACGGGTTCGTGCCCCGGTCCGGGAAGATCCCACGTGCCGCGGAGCGGCTGGGCCCGTGAGCCATGGCTGCTGAGCCTGCACGTCCGGAGCCTGTGCTCTGCAACAGGAGAGGCCACAATAGTGAGAGGCCCGCGTACAGCAAAAAAAAAAAAAAAAAAAAAAAAAAAAAGCAAGCCCTCATTATAAAATAAACTCTGATGCCAGTGGTTAAAACTCATACTGATATCAATGTGTACCCATAGGTATCAATACCAATTCCTACACCTACACATGCATCTATATCTATATCACTTATATCTACAATGTCTTCCATCTAGATATCATTTGAGCTTTGGGTTGCTCACAATTACAAACATTTGGAAACCACTTAAAGATCCATCAACAGGGCACTAGTTCAACAACTGCGATGTATTCAAATACTGGAACGTGCTGAAACCATGACTATTAAGGATAGTCATTTACTGACATGGACAAAGAGTCCAGCTTGCCAGGGCTAGGTCACACCATGACCAGAAACAAGGGCGATGCACATTTGCAAACTGTTCTTCATCTAGAAATACAAATGTGCAGAGAGATGTTTAGAACCATTTTGGCCAAACATTGAGTGGATTTTCTAGACGGGAGGCTCTCTGCTGACTTTTGTTTATAAGTTTCCATTCTCCTTACATTTTAAAAATATTAATCGTGATTTTTTTCCCCAAAGCAATAATTGATTGTAAATGCACTGCTCAGGCATCTCCCTTCTCTCCTGTTTGCCCGCACTTTCTGCCAGGCGCCTTACTGTCCCACCACCCACCTCCAGCATGTGATGGGCTGGATTTGGGCCAGTTCTCTCCCATTTTAGCAAATTCACACTTGACTCTGTTCAAGTTTTCAGTTCCAGGGGTCAAGGCCCCTTTCTGAGCTGGATTTTGCAAATATTTGATTCTGGAACACGAGCATCAAAAAGTTCTAAGGAGACGGAGCCATAGGAAGGATCTAGATGAATCCGCCTTCTGTGCCGACGGGGAAACTGAGACCCGGGGTGCTGGAAAGAGCAGGAAGTCGGAAGCAGGCAGGCACTGGCGGGTCAGAACCCTCGCTCCGCCCCTTCCCAGCTATGTGACCTTGAGTCAGTCCTTTCACCCCTCTGTGCCTGCCTCCTCTTTCTCAACTATAAACCTGAAAAAATAACTACAACCACCGTAAGGGTCATTTCAAAGATTCAATGTGACAGTGACCAGACCTGAGATTTTGAAAATGGAGAAACACTAGCAGATTAGAATTATCACCATGAACTTGAATCAACTTCCCCAACTATGGGAAAAAAAAAAAAAAAAATATATATATATATATAGTAAAAATCATAGTCAGCAGGATGCCAGGGATCCCGAGGGGATAAAGCCATCACAGGTCCTTGTGGATCTGAAGTCTCTACTGCTGGGCCGGAGAGTGTACAGGTGTGTTCTCATGTTCCCTAGAGTCCACTCTCCCCTCACCAATGACCTCAACTTCCTCACCCCTCCCAGCCCAGGGGCTTCTGGAGAGATCTGGGGACAATCACAGAGGGTGTCCCTCTGGGGCTCACCACCCCAGCAAGTCATTTCTATTCAGCCCAGAGCCTTCTTTAAGCGAGGGAAGGTGGGGAGGGGAAGGCTGCAAAGAGAAGCAAAAATCAACTCCGGGTCAGCAGGGCAGCTGGCCAGGGGCCCAGTCGGGGAATCTCTTGGGAAGGGTCCCCACCCAGCCGGCTCTCCCACAATGCACCCGGTGCTTCTGCTGATAAGAATGGGCTGCTTGGCCTGGAGGCGCATGACAGGACTAGAAGCGTGTCTATTCTGAGAGCCGTAAGAGGAAACTCCTGCTCCGTGAAGGCAGGCCGATAAGAGAGAAGCAGCCAAGGCCTGGGGCGTATTTTCCCCTCCAATTTTTTATTTTGTTTTGTTTCAGTTCTCTTCTTCTTAAAGGAAAGAGAAAACCTGGCACCCACGCCACTGGCCAGGGATGGATGGGGACTTGTAGACGTTGAAAGAGGATGGTGAGAATGAACCTTGAGATTCCAACACTGAAATCTCAAGGGTGGTTTCACCTGGGCTGTGAGTTTATGGGAGATTTTTAGCTCTTCTTTACCCTTTGCTGAATTTTCCAAATACAGGCACACCTTGTTCTGCCGTGCTTCACAGATCCTGAATTTTTTACAAACTGAAGGTTTGTGGCAACCCTGCTTCGAGCAAGTCTATTGGCGCCATTTTTCCAAAAGCATTATTTTAAATTAAAGTATGTACATTGGCTTTTAGACGTAATGCTATGGCACACTTAACAAACTACTGTGTAGTGTAAACATAGCCTTTATATGCATTGGGAAACCAAACATTTTGTGTGGCTCGCATTATTGCAATGTTTGCTTTATTGCGGTGATCTGGAACCATACCCACAATATCTCCGAGGTCTGCCTGTGCTTTTGCCATGACCAAGCATCTTGTTTATAATCAGAAAAAATAAAAGTTGTTTTTGAAAGCAAGTTTTGAATCTCATTTCACATTTGCTCCTAAGTACAGACGCTAAAGGGGGAAAGTGTATGTTTTCTGTGATCCAGGGACAAATGCAGTGTTGCTTATCAGGAGAACATGGGCAAGAAGGTCATATTCCCCCCAATCTGCTGTTGGGGGATTGTTCTGGAAAACAGTTTGACAGTTTCTTATAAAGTTAAAATACACTTAGCATATAATCCAGCAATCTCACTCTTGGGTATTTATTGTAGAGAAATGAAACTTACCTTCACATAAAAACCTGTACATGGATGTTCATACCAGTTTCATTCCTAATACCCACAAACAGGAAATAACTTGGCCTTCAGTGGGTGAAGGGTTAAGCAAATGATGGTACATCCTTTCAAAGGAATACTACTCAGCAATGAAAAGAAGCAAACTATTGATACATGTAACACCTTGGACGGATCTCAAGGGCATCGTACTGAGTGAAAAAAAAAGCCACTCCTGAAAGTTCATGTGCTACATATGATCCATCTGGAAGATGGAAATAGTCAAAGATGAAGAAAAGAATGCTATATATGAATATTCTCATAGTGACACAGTTATAGCTCTAAAGAACAGATCGGGGTTGCCAGGCATTAAGGGTGGGGTGGGGTGTGACCATTTGGGGGTTGCTTGAGGGACTTTCTTTGTGGCGATGGATGTGCTCTACACCTTGTTCATGGTGACAAATACTCACGTGTGATAGAATTTCATAGAAGTATACACCCACCCCCAAAGTTCCCATACAACTAGGGACATCCAAATCAGGTTCTATTCAAGTTAATAGCACTGCACTCATGTCATTTTCCGGGTCCTGATAATTTTACTTTGGTTTATGTAAACTGGTATCATTGGGCGAGACTGGGTGAAGTATTACTACTTGTGCAACTCCTTGTGAACAACTGTAAACCATTTGAAAATGAAACAGTATTAAAAACATCTGACTCATCTCTACTCTGATTTCTTTGTGCTGGTTTCATTCTTAGGCAAGACCTTACCTCATGGTAACAAAAAGGGTGCCAGCAGCTCCAAACCTATATCCTCCCAGTTTAGCAAGCGTCACTGAAAGACCATCCCTTTCCCAATAGTTCCAGCTAACATCCTGCAATTGAGCCTCACTTCTGTCATATGTCACATGCTCATCTCTGTCAATCGCTGCCACCAGAGGAATGCAATACACTGGTCAGGGCTAAGTCATGGCCAGACTCCTGCTCTCCCATAGTAGGCACAGGACAGCACTCTCAGAAGCATATGGGGACTTCATTCCGGAATAAAATGTATAAATGTATCTTTAGCAGAAAGGAGGATTGGAAGCTAGGCTGTAAAACCAATAGATGTCCAGCAGAGAGGAAAATAGCATCATTATAAGGATAAAATATCACATGAGACAGTGCATGTAAAACACATGGAAGGTGGTAGGTGCTTATTAGGAGATTAACAAAGAGGTTTCCTCTGCTTCCCCTGGTCACCGTTGCTGATGAGAAGAATCAGGTACGTTGGAGAATTCAGCCCAGTTTGCCATTTGCACCAGCTCCAGCTGCACTTCAGACAAGTGCCCAGCAGCACCTGGCTGCCTTTCTTACAGAGAGCTCCGCAATCCTGAGACCTTTTCTACTGGTCCCAATTGGACGTGATGTCTTTCCTACCAGACTGCCTGCTCAGAGAGTCTGAATCTTACTTTCCTCTAAAAATAAGAGCCAGTCAGCATCAGTGGCATTGTGCCAGGCACGGCGCTAGACATCCTTCATTATAGTTGTCACCCTAACCCAGGGCAGATGGCATTGCTCCATTTTGCAGATGGACAAACTGAGTTTCAAGGGGGCCAGCACATAGTTTGGAAGTGGCAGAGGCGGATCTCAAACCCAAAGGCTCCAAATGCCATTTACTTTGGGCAGAAGAAACCCCTCATTGTCCCCAAGATTTCACCAGTGAAATTCAACTGGCAGAGCTGACCTAAGTGTGGAGCTCCTGTCCACCTGCTCTCCAGCATCCCTGCTTCCCGTCCTAATGGGCTGCTATTTCTCTCTCTTTTTATGATGCTGATCTACTGGAGGCCAGGGCATGGATATCACTGTAAACCAAGCCCTCGATGGAGCAATTAGCAGCACAACTGCTTCCCCTGCTCCACTTTCACCAGAGCCCAGAAACAACATTTCATCCTGCATGCTACACGCTATGCCAGGGCAGGGCACCCATTCTGCTAGAGCCAAGGAACCCTTGTCTTGCCTAAGACATTATTAAAATAAAATCTACATTTATTCTGTCCAGCCAGCTTGTGGAATGCAAGTCAAGAAGCATCTTTTTGGTTAAGGGTTGGGGGCCAAGGAAGTCCCCTAAGCGCTCTGTTCCCTCTCCACCTAATCTCTCCCCTTTCCATTCATACACACAGGTGCACACACAGACACAAACACACTCATGTATGCCTGGGGACTATTTTGTTCCTCTTAACTGAAGTGATACGAAAAAGCTTCTTCTGCTTATCTTCATCTTTTCCATTTTTTTCCTGGGAAGGGTGGTTGCTATTGGTTTATTCTCTGTATGTGTGAACATGTGTGTGTGTGTGTGTGTGTGTGTGTTTCCTGGTCATTTTTTTTTCCCAACTGCATCTCCACAATGAGTCAAAATTCAAACACGTTTGGAAAATAAATACTTCCAGCATCGCATTTGTTAAAGCCGGAGGCTGTTGTCAAGGGCAGCTTGGCTGTTGGGTACCCCGTGCAGGTCTCGAGAGAAAAAGAAGAACTCACCTGGCCAGGTTCTTGGGCTGAGCTGGGAGCATGCATTCCATGGCTCCCTCCAATGCACAGATTTCCTGGGGTCTTTGTTTCCTAGTGTGATTGGAGTTGGACATGCAGAAGGGCTGACATATTTAGTCAAAACCGCCGTGCTTGGTGACTTCTGATCATTTTAAGAAAATGTCCAGAGCTAGGGTTTACTCAGGCCCTCCTTTGTGCCAGCAACAGTGTGAGAGCTGGATCCACATTGGACCAAGTTTTCGAGGTGTGATTTACCCAGCAAGAAGAAGGGTGAGAATTACATTGTACAATGGGCTCTTAGTATTAATGATAATAATAGCTAGCATTTATTTGCATACTGTATCCTAAGCAGGTTACAAACCATTACGTAGTATTAATATTTTGGAGATTAATATTACATTTTAGTAATAATGTTTTTTAATGAAAAGTATTTCAAACATACAGGCAAGAATACAGAAAATATAATAAACACTAGCTTTTAAAAATCTTTAACTGCATCCTCTATTTGCTCCAGATCTTTTTCTACTGGAACAAGACATCACAGCTGTAGCTGAGGTCCCCGTGCACCTACCCTGATCCCAGTTTTTTCTTCTACTTTCCAACCAGGAGTTTATATTTGGAGTTTACTATGTCAATAGATTTTTTAAATGTTTATTATACAATTATGTATCCGTAAACATTATATTTTGTTGTTCATGCAGGTTTTGAAACTTTACATAATTGGTATCTAGCTGTACATCTCATTCTGTATTTTGCTGTTTTCTTCCCACTTAACAAAGATTATCACATTTAATCCTCACAACGGCCTTAAGAGGTTGGCACCATTTTACAGATGGGGAAGGGGAGGAAGAGAGGAGATAAAACCCTTACACTAACATATCCTTATGCTAAATATGGGTCTAAACTATGACTTGGTAGTTCCACTCCTAAGTGTAGACCCCTAAAAAACACGTATTTAGGGACGCCAAAGATGTGCACAAGGATGTTCATAGGATCTTTATTTGTAAGAGCTAAATATTAGAAATAACCCATATGTCCATCAACAGAAGAATGGATAAACACACTGTGGTGAAGTCACACCATAGAATGTTATACATCAATGAGAAAGAATGGGCTTGTGCAGCCGCAGCATCGTGGATGCATCTCAGACACGATGCTGAGTGAAAGAAACCAGACACAAAGGAATGCACTGCGTGGTTCCATCTGTATGAAGTTCAGAAGCAGAACTATGTGATGACAATAGAGCGGTGATTACTTCTGGGGACGGAGGGCAGTGTTGACTGAGAGGGCCAAGGGCAGGGGCTGCTGGGTTGCTGAAAGTGCTCTAGAACCTGATCTTGGTGGTGGTTACACAGGGTAGGAGGATGTAAAAACTCTTCAGGCTTTGCATTTAGATTTATGTATTGTATCACATGTGCACTATACCTTGAGGATGACGGTGGTGATACTGATGATGGTGATGATGAAGAGGAGGAGGAGGATGTAGATGGTGGTGATGATGATGACAATGATGATAAATCACTTGTGTAGAGTCATACAGATCATCTGTGGCAGAGCCATTCTAAACCCAGACAGTCAGACTTCTGACTCTGCACTTGACCGCGACTCTGGATATTTATGAAGCGAAGGTAGAAGAGCAGGTAAAGCGACCTGCTCAAGTTCACGCAGTAAATCACACAGAAAAGGTAGGACTTGACCCTAGTTCTGTCTGACTCCCACATTCGTAACTCTTTTCTTTGCCTCTGACCCCTGCCAGGGACACAGCCAGGGTTCTCTGGGTACCCCATTCTCTGTCAGCGTGCTGACGACTCAGTTTTCCACTCTTTGTATAACTCATTTACAGAACGTGTCCACAAGCAGTTCACAGATGGAGAAACGGAGGCTCAGTCATGCACCCCCAGGTGACCAGATCCCCAGGTTCCCGTGAGGCCCCATGGACAGAGCGTGAAGTGTGGGGTCAGTCAGATCAGACCCTGCTGAGAATCCCAGGCCGGCCATCATTGTGTGCCTCGGTGTTCCCATCTGCCAAGTGGACATGGCAATCCTGGCTCTGCAGGGCAAGGTGAGTATGAAACGAGGCAGTGCCCAAAGAGCATGCACACCGTCAGCCACCTGTCTCGCTTCCTGACTCCTTGGCTTCCCCGGCCGTTCAGGCTTTCTTGTTCATCACTTGGTTGACCTCTCAGCCTTCTTGCAGCTTTAAGATTCTATGATTTATGGCATTTTATGCAAATGTCGATTAAGCACTCAGCTCTGCACACTGCAGAGAAAAAGGGGGGCGGGTGGGCTGGCATGGTCCCTAATTCCAAGTGGGTAACAATAATGTTGACAGGGGAAGTGACAAGTGACAAGTCAGCTGTCCTCTCTTCTCTCGAAACACCGAGGGGACCACACTTCACTCCTGCATTTGGTTCATGCAGGATATGAAAGGGATGGCCCAGCCTGGGATGGGTTGGGTCCCCGATAGGAATTAGCACAGGGGGCCTGGGCACTGGGGAGTCATCCCCCAGGATGGGTATGCCTTTGTAGCAGGCCTTTATTGAACGTTCTACTCCATAGTGCCCTATAAAACCAAGAGGGAAAAACAAAAGCCTTCACTTCACAGAGCTACATAAAATAACCTTAAAACGAGCATCCATAAATGTGGAGCTAGTAATTATTTGCATCTAGTTAACCATGCAACAAAATGGAATAAACGCAGCTCCATTAACCTTATTTTAAAAGCACTTTTTGGTGATTCATGTTTATTACGCAGTTAACATTTAAGAGAGTGGACGCCCACCACCGTTTCTGCTTTGGAACCCTGTACTGAAGAAAACGCGCACTTGTGGGAAAGGGAAGTACAACAGATCCAGTAGAAACATTTCTACTTTCCCAACCCCTGCCCCTAAGAGACCCTCCTCGTCCAGTCCCTCGTCCAGTCCCTCGTTCAGTTTACAAGTATGTATTGAGCATCTGCTATGTCTCCAGTACTTGGCGAGGTACTGGGGCTACAGCAGTGGGCAAAAGGGCCACCAGCCTCAGGGAGCTGATGTTCCCATGAGGCAAGACCTGGGAAAGCAAATCACTTCCACTGTGAAGCGATTTGGGGCCCTGACTGAAATCTCTACCCAGCGACTTCCAAACTATAAATCCCCATCCTCATCCCACTTTTACTCCTGGCTTTTAGCATCCATGGAAGACAGCCACCTGAATCTACTAATGCCAAGATGGCTGCAAAACGCTGGTTTTGTAACTCCATTATTTCTCCGCATTTATTAGTTGGTTGTCTACTGCAGAGCAGATCTGTGCCTTCTCTTCTGTGCATCTATTTATTATCAGAATGGCTTCTTACTTTAGTCAGTGGTCTGTAATCCATTACTGAGGTCACACACACACAACCACACAAAAAGACTCAGAAACTGTTCTAGAAGAAGTATCTGGACATCCAGAAGCAACTCAAGAAACATGATATCTAAATAATCCTGGATTGGGTCTAGCCCTGGAGATGAGGATGGGGAAGTAGTTGTAAAGTGCTTATTGGGACAATCGGTGGGGTTTGAATGGGACTGTGGTACAGGCTAACACACGACAGCAATGGTAAATGGCCTGAATTTGATAATTGTGCTGTGGTGATGTACGAGATCGTTCTTATATTTAGGAAATACACTCTGAAATATTTAACAGTTGGGTGACCAACAGTCCCAGTTTGCTCATGATTCTGAGGGGTCCCAGGGTGTGGGACTTTCAGTGCTAGAGCTAGGAAAATCCCAGGCAAACCAGGAGATTTTGTCACTCTAGAGAAGGGAATCAGCACTCAACTTACATCATATGGTTCAGAAAAAAACTATTTATATATATTGTATATAAGTATATATGTATGATATATACCATGTGTTATATGTTAGTACTGACTATATATTTAATACTATACTAACATATATATTCATTATATACATATGTCTAATATGTAACACATTATTTATATTAATATATTAGCATAAGTACACAATTATGTATTAATATATTAGTAACATACTAATACATATATTAATAAATATATCTAATACTTTATATATCTATAGTATATCTATAATATACCTATAGTATATGTAGTATAGTATATATAGAGATATATATAATCTACTTCTATGTATCTAATCTATTATGTATCTAATTAATATATACACATATATATTTAAATTTAGTGAGAAAATCAAGAAATGTGACAATTGGTGAACGTTTACAATTGGTGAAGCTGGTGAAAAGTAAACAGAACTCTGACACTGAAGCCACACCTGCTTCCTTGGGGACCCTCACTCTGGCTCCCTCCTTCACTTAGCCCTCCAGGCTTGTGGGCAATGACACCTGCATTTCCTCGGCCCCCTGAGTTCTCCCACTCCGTCCCCATCTCCTACCTTGGCTCTACTCATAGCAACCTACATCGCTCATCTGTGACCGTGATCAAAAGCAAGCTTCAGGGAAGCAACGTAAGTGTCCATCGACAGAGGAATGGATGAAGAAGATGTGGTATATATACAATGGAATACTACTCAGCGGTAAAAAAAAAAGCCCCAAAAAACCCGTGAAATAATGCCACTTGTGGCAACATGGATGGACCTACAGATTATCATACTAAGTGAAGTAAGTCAGACAGAGAAAGACAAATATCACAGGACATCTCTGATATGTGGAATGTAAAAAATGATACAAATGAACTTATTTACAAAACAGAAAGAAACTCATAGACACAGAAAACAAACCTGTGGTTACCAAAGGGAAAGGGAAGGGGTGGGATAAATTAGGAGTTTGGGATTCGCAGCTACAAGCTACTGTTTATAAAATAGATAAACAACAAGGTCCTAGTGTATAGCACAGGGAACTATATTCAATATCTTGTAATAACCTACAATGGAAAAGAATCTGAAAAAGAATACATATATGTATTTATATAACTGTATCACTTTGCTGTACACCTGAAACTAACACAATATTGTAAATCAACTATACTTCAATGAAAAACAAATTTTTTAAAAAGTAAGCTTTGTCATCATATGATCACCAGCTCCATGCTGTGTCCCTGTCCCGAGCGTAAGCCGCACAAGGGCCAGGACCATTGGGTCTGCTTTGTTCCCTGCTACAACCTCTTCAGACCAGGTCTGGCACATAAGAGATGTGTGATGAAGTTACTGAATAACGAACAGAATGAGGGGCTGGGGTGGAAGGAGGAGACTGTGAAGTTACCCAAAGAAAATGGCAGAATGGGGTCAACCACCAGGTTCCCTGATGCCCAGGTCAGTGCCTGCAGCCGTCCCCCAACCCATGTTAGTCATCTTCTAGAAGAGCTACTTTGGGGGCCCTTTAAAAGGCACTCTCTGCAAACCTTGTCAAACGATTCAATAGCAACTGCTCAGAAGGAGAAATGTTGTTGCTATTTTCTTTTATAAGGTGAAGTGTTTATAGAGATAAACTCTAGCTCAATTTGAACATCTCCAGAGAGAAGAAGCCAGAACCTTCTCGGAGAGGGAAATGGAGAGTGAAGGTTGCTATGTAGGTGAATTGGGAAATACATATGAGAGGCAGGCAGAGGAAGTCTTTAACCGAGGGATATTTCGTATTTATAAGTATGCAGATGCTCAAATTCTCACTCCTTTTTGTCTATGGAGTTAGATATGCACATGTCAGCAAAAATTAGCCAATCCATGTAAGATGCATAGTGTAATCATGGCTCTTAATCTTTAATGCATAATTTAGAATGCTGATTCTGTGGCTGGAAGTGTGGATGGAGCCAGATGATGTAGGGCTGTGAAGACCGTTCAGAAAACTCCCAAGCAGAAGTTGGAAGGAGGCTTGGTTGCAATGTCCTAGAGCCTTGCTACTCAAAGAGTGGTGTGTGTACCCATAGCATAAGCAACCCAGGGAAGCTGGTTCGAAATTCAGATCCTAGGACCCTCAGATACATGGAATCGGCATCTTCTCTCTGCCAGGACCCCCAGGTGATTGGTGTGCCTATTAAAGTTTAAGAGTGCTGGTGCATAGGATATTAACACATCAACCAAGAAGGACTTTAAAGGAACTTTATAGCTCTTGAGATCTCTGATTTTACACTCCTGTCTCTTCTTATTTAACTTTTCCCTGGAATAATTGTCTTTAAAACATCACCATGAGGGTACAACAAGGAAGCCCCATTCCCAGATACACTGGGTTAAATAATCCAGCACAGGTGGCTAAAATAAGATCACTTTACAGTCATTGCCCTGGCAAAGCAGAAGAAAACAATTCAGACTGTATTTCATAATAACCACTAACCTGGGTGAGGAGGGAAGATCTATTGCCCTAGAGAACACTCACTAATAATGAAAAAGAAATCATGCAAAATGAGTAAACCAGTATTCAGCCACCTCCCAGTGAAATAACGGATTCAGGCAACATTATTATTTGGTGTTAAAATCATTAGGCATATGGTTGAGGGAGATTTGGATCCCTGTACACATGCCATTTTATCATCTCAAGGGGAAACACATACGTGCACGGTGGAGATGACACACATCATCCCAACCCAGGGCCAGTTTCATTTTACATCACAAAAAAAGGGTCATGCAGAAATCACTGTTCTCCTGAGGCTATAAGACGAATGCAGTACTCCCGGTGAAAGGCTCTAGTCATAAGAAGTTACCATGAATCCATTCAGCCTTTAGAACCAATGTTTGGTCTGTGAAATACAGGGGATAGGGCAACAAGACAAATGAAACCACAGAGAAGCACCAGATTAACCCAGAAGGAGGGGCATTCTGCAGAAGGAACTCGAAGGGAGGCTTGGGGGAAAGAGGGGGGATTTGGATGCAGACTAGTTATTAGATAAGAGTTCATGGCAATGTGGGGATGGGTAACTAAAAATGCATGTTACAAAGCCTGACAGCTAGTATGATTACATTTTAGTAAAAGATAGATCGATGGACGGATAGATAGATAGACAGATAAATAGACAGACAGATAAGATGGATGGATGGATAGATTAGATAGGTAGATATAGATAGATAAGATGGATGGATAGATAGACATAGATAGATAGATAAAGATGGATGGATACACACATACATACATACTAAGGTATTAACAAAGGCAATCTCTGGAAAGTAGGAACATGATGTTTTTATCTTATTTTTTGCTTATCTCTTTTCTCTAACCCTCACAATGCCTATTTACTGTTTTTATAGTAGAACATATGTGCAGAGGTGCTGATGGCATTTCATTCCCGGCATTTGCAAGTAGCCATTTAGTCATTCACTCACTTATTCATTCATTCATTCACCCAGGCACAATAGGTCGAGTTAGCTATGATGTCATAGGTCTAGGGATGGGGTTTCACTTACCAAGATAAATGACCCCCATCTCTGCCCTTCTGGTCCTATTCTGGTCAAGGATATAGATATGTGGTTATGAAGCTGATACATACTTGAGGGTATGATGAGCATGGAAGTAGTGAGATGTACTGACTATGGAGGATGGGGACCTACTCCATGAATGCCAGGAAGGGAAGGTGGGGTGGGGATGGGGTGGGAGATGACATTGCAGAGCTTAACCTGACCTTTGCCTCTCTCTCTTACCTCCATTATTCTGACCTTTGAATTTCTGAAGTGCACCAAATTCCTTCCTACCTGAGGACCTTTGCACATGCTGTTCTCTGGGTGTGAAATGCTCAGAACTATCCTCAAATAAACACACACACACATATACACATATACATGCATACACTTTATTTCTACCAATTTTATACCTACTTTTCTTGCAGCTCTCAAATTTAATCACTTCCTGTGGAGTTCACTCCTTGACTCCTCAAACCAAGCCTCCTATCATTTATGCCCACAGAACCTGTTCTTCAGCATTTTGTAGGATAGTCTATTAATCTATCTATTTATTTTGTAATTCATTGCTCAAAGTCATGAAAACAATCCCACGCCTTGTTCATTTCCATAACCTACATCTTAGGACAGAGTCTAGCACAGAGCAATTTTTCAATAAATGTTTGCTGCCTAATGAAAGAACAAATTGTTTTAACAGTGTGCTTCTGGAAAAGTTTATACCCCTGTTTTTGTTTCTTTAGTCCATTCCAATTAAAACAGGAATAACAGAACCTGCTGGCATTTATGGAGGACCTGCCATGTGCCTGGATCACTGCTAACAATTATACACCCATTATCTTGGGGAATATCATCAGCAACCTGTGAGGTAAGTAACAGGAATATACCCATTTCGCAGGGGAGAAAATGGAGGCATTTATAGGAAAGTCTCAATTTCTTATAAACTGGGGAGCTCTTTGCAACTCAGCTTATCTCTGTAAACTTCAGTTATTTAAAGCGATGGGTTTAGTAGCCCATACATATGCATACATACATATCCGTGGATCAGAGACACAGCCCATCTCTGAGACATCCATGTCTGTGAAACAGGATAATGCCAAGTTTCACGGCCATTAAGTTGGCTAGTTGTGCCTGGTACCTAGTGAGCACTTAGGACACACTTGGATGAGGGCTCCCCTGCACTTTTAAGTTTCAAAGCAGAATCCCTGGCAGACGGCCATGCTTTGAAATTCCATAGTGCAATAACCATGAATCACCCCAAAGTTTCCAGGACACAAGCTAGTTACCTTCTTCTGCCCAGCCTCGTTGTGCAGGGAGACAGGGAGACAGGGAGACAGGGAGACCTTGGACACGGTCACCGACTCAGGGATCTTGGCTGCAGACAAGAGCCCAGAGCTGAAGGGCCCTCCTGCCGACCTTGCTGAAAAGACCAGTAAATTCAGCAGCCAGTGTGTCTGGCCTTCCCACTTGCTTCCTCTAAATCTCCCTCTAAGTGGCAGGACTCTGGCCCGGCTGTCCTGTCTGGGCACATTTCCTTCATGTCAGAGGCGAGTGGTGCCAGGGGCCTCCAAGGGGTTGGCGGAGACCTCATTTTTCCCACACAGCAGTCCTCTCAGGAGCAGCTCCTTTGCTGCCTGATTCAGCTTTGCTCAGATACAAGCTGCAAACACTGGGAGCCTGGAGGGGACCTGACCGTTTCCCACTTTCTAAGTTGCTTCCTCTGTCTTAACTCAGAGTTTCAGGAAAGTCCCTGGGGATAATGTTTCAGGTACCCAGCTTTCCCTGGGGCCTCAGGGAATCAGTCTGCAAAGGAGCAGACAGGGAGGTCTGGTGGCCCTGGGTCAAAACTAAGGCCAGGATGCCTTGCACAAGTCCTGCCACCCTCCAGCCTCAGTTTCCTTGTCTTTACATTGGGAGAGCAACAATGTCCATCTCACTGGGTGTTGTGAGGATCAAATGAGTCATGAGTTCTTGCCATAATAAGTAGTGAGTGCCTACTGTATACCACACACTGTGATTTCATATCTGACATATATCATTTTGTTCTCACAACCAATGTGGAAAATCAGGGTTTTTTTTACCCCTCTTTATTGAAAAGTTGTAACTAAAGCTCAGAGAGGTCAAGTAACCTGGCGGAGATCACAGAGCAGAGCTGGGATTCAGACTCAGGCCTGTCTAACCCCAGAGACTGAGTTTTACATGCTGCGAACCCCCTAAGCCCTGCTCCCAGCTACCCCCTGCTCTAATCCTTTCTGCAGACTGCTGCAGGCTATGCACTGTTACCCACATGATGAGAATCACGATGGTAACTGTTTATGTTGATTAAGACCTGACCATGATGTTACATGGATTACTTCCTTTACATCTTTTACTTAGGGCCTTTATTTTGATGATTTTAGGTTGGCCTGCACCAGAAAATGAAGGATTTTCAAAACTGACAAAAGACTCTGATCTTCAGCCCATAGGGAGCCATAGCAGGTGTGCACACGAGACCCTGATGTGATCTGACTGGCTGTGCTGGGGATGGCTCTAGCTGCCAAGATGAAAATGGGTGAGAGAGAGAGAGCCTGGAGGCAGGGAGGCCAGTGTGGAGGCTGGAGCAATAGGAAAGGATGGAGACCAAATGTGACTCTTTGTTCTTTCTCTCTTCCCAGGATATGGGGTGTCCCAGAGAGGCCTGGCTGCCCCTGTAGCAGCATCTCAGCCCGCAGCACCCCTCTTCTGTCAGCCAGCTTATCCTAGCTCAGATCACAACCCACAGGTACCCAGGCTTAGAGCATTCTGCCAAGGTGGGTCAGAAGAAACTCTGCTTCGGTTGGCCCATGGGATTTGTAGGGTGTATCATCCTGAAGAGGCACAGAACATAGCAGCTGGGGTGAGAGGGAATGTGGGTCCAAGGAGAGAGAGCCGTGGGTCAAGTCGGTGACTCCAGGGAACATTAGGGGACATTTTTTGGCTATTACAAATCTGGGGGTGGCGGATGCTACCGGCATCTAGTGGGCAGAGGCTAGGGATGTTAAACACCTTATAGTGCACCGGACAGCACCCCGCCTCGACAAAGAATGATCCAGCCCAAATGTCATTCGTGCTAAGGTTGAGAAGCCCAGGTCTAAGGCCGGGCTCCCCTCACTGGGCTGTGGAGTGGGGCCTGGGTCCACAGGTCTCAGACTGTCTGTTCAGGGAGCATGGCCAACCTCAGCAGCAGAGACACTCATGGCCAAGCCTGCCCACCTTCCCTGCTAGATGGCTTCTCTGCCCTGAGCAGGGGCAGAGGTGCCCCCATCTCTGAACAGACTCCCCACCCTACTATACCATCATCCCTGGGTGTTTATCTCCCAGACAGCGTCAGTCCCACCAGGAGCAGTCAGCTCCCAGCGTCGGTCATTCTGCTCCGGGCTGGGTGCCTGCATGGAGCCCACTGACTCATCCCTGTGTTATTGGGACTGTGGCTGTCCCCTGCTCTTGCCCCTCCCTCCTCAAGCTTGCTGGGGTGGTCCATGGAGGCTGAACCAGCAGTAACTGTTCCTTCCAACTGCTGGGAAGCTGCCAGCAGCAGCAACGTGATAGACATCTCTGTCCCCCCAGAGAGGCTGTTGGGACTGTGCTGTGACTGTCGGGGGCTGAGGGGCTGGGAAGTCGTGTGAGTAGGGCTGGAGGGTCCTGCTCTCCCAGGCCAGGAGACTGACTCTCTTTGTGCCAGATTAAATTTCCCTGTCCACTCTGAGTTAGCACTTCCCAGACGCTGCCAGCCCCTGGGGGCTCACAATGGAACCTGGGGGTCTGATGAGCATCCTCCCATTGTAAGGAGCCTCCACATCCGGCCTCCTTTATCTCCTGTCACCTGAACATAGCTAAGGACACACAGCTGGTCCCAGAATTGGTGCTTAGCATCCTTTCCCACATGCCCCGGAGGCCAAGCTCGCCTGAGGAGCAGCCAGGTTTCAAACTGAAGAGCGCGAGGCTTCAAAGCCCTGGGGCTGATCACATGTCTCCCTCAGAGCCCATTGCTGAGAGAGGAGTGGCCAGTCCAGGCTCCTGTTTGTTATTCTAGAACCACAGAGCAGCCTAGAATCTTCCAGTGAAGGGGTGTTGGAAAGCACTTTGCATGGGAATCCCAGCAATTCCTTTGCAAAGTGCTTTCCCACTCATTGCATCTCTCAGTCCCATCACAGAGAGCATCCTTGTCCCCAGTGCACAGGTGGGAAAGCTGAGGCTCAGCGAGCAGGTTGAGATCATCAGGATCATTCAGTTACTAGACAGCGTCCCCACGCCCCCCAAACACACCCTGACTTCCTTATGATGCCTGATTCACATCCAGGACGCAGCTTTCTCCAAGCTCAGTAGGCCAGCCTCACTGATTAATCCCGACCCAAAACTCAGGCCCTCAAGGCATTCCTTAAACTCCTCTGGGCATTCCCAGAAAGAAAATGTCATTTGACTATATATGTATGTATAAATATGTGTGTGTGTATAAATAGATATATAAATATGACACAGGGGACCTTCTCCAATATCTAAGATGAGCTTAAGCCAGGATTCTATTTGAGTGTCTACTGAGACCATTTTGTTAGATGCCAGCACGACTGAGGACTTAACATCAAGGAGAGAGGCCGAGTACAGAGGGTGCGGGAGGATCTTCCCTTCGGTGGTCCCTTCACTATCTTTTCTGAGAAGTCTTAATCCCTTAATCACTTTTATTAATCTCATAACAATCTTTCCAACATCAGTTACATCCTTCTTATCTTGGTTAAGCATTTTGGTGAACTCAGAGCTTCTTGTCACTTAGGGAATTTTCCCTTCTGCTTAAGGCACCTGCTCTTACACATTCATTCTCTCTCCCTCTCCCTCCCTCCCTCTCTCTCTCTCTCTCTCTCTCTCTCCCTCCCTCCCCCCTTCCTCCTTTCCTTCCTCCAGCTGTCCTGTTAGAATCTAAAAGCCCTTGAATTTCAGAGCTAGGAGGAACCTTTGAGACCACCCAGCAGACATTTTGCATTTTACAGCTGGAAAGTCAGGGCTCTGAGATGTTAATGAACTCATTCAAGGTCACACCATGGGCACAGGTGGGTATCTGTACCCATGGGGAACAACAAGGCAACTTATAGGTATAAGCACTTACTCAGCATCTCGCCTTTAATCCTCACAAACAACTCTTAGGTGGGTTCTGCCATTAGCCCCATTTTAGAGATGAGGAAGCTGAGGCAGAGCAAGGGAAATCACTAGATCCCGGACACATCGTGAGGGATGCACGGCCAGGAGACTGGAGCCCAGGCTACCGGACTTCAGGGCCTGAGCTCCCATGCACTAGGCCCTCTCACGACGCCTGGGCATTGCTCTCTCCGCCGATCCCTCCAGGGACAGTGGGCTGGTGCACAAATAGGAGTGAAGCAGGCCCGTTATCAAATGAAATAAAGGTATCGAGGGCTCAGGATGTGGCTGCTGCCCCCTCTTGGATTGGGAGCTCAGAATCCCCACCACGTATGGTGGTCCCACAGCCCAGCATGGGGTCTTCTTGTCTACCAGAGCCCATGACAGTGACCTCTGCTACTAACTGTCCGCAGGGAACAATGGGACCAGCCATGCATCCCACAGCTGGGCCAGCCCCTGCCATACCCCTGACTCACTCACAGCAGAGGCTGCACCTCCTTCACCTCTCAACTGGAGGTGTCCGCAAATAACCACCAGCTGCAGAGGCCTTTCTAGAAGTGAAACATAATGTGAGAGGCCAAGATGAAAAGTCTAACAGGAAGCTGCCGGTGGAAGTGGGGGTTTTGAATGGAGGGGTGTCTCGATTCCCATCTCCCCTGGGAAGCTCTGGAAGCAACTGGAGATCTCAGACACACAGTTTCAAAGCTACCCAAGAGGCATCTCTGCGTGTCTCCCATGCCTGATCTCCCGTGAGCCTAGAAACATCCCCCATTCTCCTCCAAGCCCCGTGTGAAAAGAGGGGTGCGTCCAAGGGAATGGCTCTCAAATTCCCAGAATCATCAAAGACACAAACATGGGATCTTGAGGCTGGCTCCTTCCGAGTTCCATGTGCCCTCCCTGGTAACTCGTGTGCCTTCCTTTTCATCTCCCATCACCTCTGCTCTCTCCTGCTCCCCTCCTTCCCTCTCTGTCTGGCTGACAAGTAGCTGGTGAAGGCGAAGATGGAAAACCAACCACCGAACTTAGAAAATAAGAACACTCTGGTCGGCTTTATTAATCTCCTGAAATATGCTCTCCAATTGCTGCCGAGCCAAAAGGGCTTGTGTTTTCTCCTAGAACATCGTAAAAAAAATGTAGAAATGTTTACAAGGATGACTGGGAAAAAGTGCAGTAGATCTTCCTGGTAATGTACAAGGTGATGCAGTAATTGCTATGGAAACTAGTCATTATAATTCAATAAAAAAGGGAGAAAAAAAAGTTAAGTTCATTGTGTTACCTATGACTGTACAGTCACATTCTTTACATATATTAGCATAAAATCAAGCCCCACTTTTATTCTCAGGGTTTTCACTAGCTCTGCCTTCACAAAAGGGTGTGTAGGATTCACTGCAGATGAAGCCCTAAAGAGGAGATGAAAATTCACCTTGCAAGAAATCGTTCTCTACTTTTTTTTTTCCCCTGGGTAAAATATTTAATGTTTCTGCATAATGAGCGTGCAGGTTCCGGAACAGAATACAGCTTGTGCACAAGGAGTTTTGCCCAGTGCGTTAGAGGAACAACTTTACCTCGCTATGGGCCCTGAGATGTAACAGAAAGGGAAGTCTTCTTTTAGGAGGGATGTAACTTGAAAACCATCACTCCTGTCCACCAGTATCTTGCAACTCTGTATGTAATTGGGAGCCCAGAAACAGGCGGCCAGAGTTAGAAGGCAGGAGGGCCCTCTTCCAGCTCTGGACTAGTTACTTGGTGACTTGGTTCATCTCTCTGAGCCTCCCCAATTGTACAAGCTATTAAACTACCTGCCCTTCTATTCTCTGCCTTCTAGCGCCAGGGCTGAGATGCTGCCCACTGCACTTCTGCTTTGCCTGCTGGACCTGTGTTAGCCTCTGCCCCTAGTGGGTGCTAGTGGGAGACTTGCGGCGGCTGGCAGGAAAAAGATGCGCTTGTCCCTGTTTGCCGACAATTTTTGTCAGCATCATCGCAGCAGTGGTTCCTAGTCCCAGCAGTGACGGCTGGTTCCAGGGCAGGTCTTCCTCACAGTGATAACCAGCCTCTTCATATCACCTCAGGCAGCTTTTCTTCAGAAGTCTGTGCCCAAGCTCTGCAGGCTAGCTCCCAAGAGCAGAGTTCTGGTCCCTACTCCAAAGTTTTGGGGTTTTTCCCCCCATCTTCTCTGCTCTCTCCCTGAGCCCAGGGTGATTGATAGCTGCTTCCTGCAATCACTGCCTCTGCGTTTGTCAGTGTCCCCTTTCTGCCTTTCCAGTTTGTCAACACCAGATCAACTGATGCCCTATACTAAATTCTTTCTGCTAGAATACCTGGTATGGGTTGTGTTTCTAACTTTGGATCTTGCCCTTCCTAAATCTAGCCTCCACTTGGTAGCCCAAATGACCTTTCTTACCATCAGTTTGATCAGGATACTGCCTGGAGGGGAGTGAACTCCTGGGCCTTAGGCTGTCAGAGCCTCTACCCTACCCACAGCAGACATCCTCTGTCAATCACATTTCTCTTGAGCATGGACACTCCCTCAGAATCTTTCTTAACAGCATGCTTCAGGACAGTACTATTCACGGCTCAGAACTGGCAGATAAATTGGAACCTGGCCCTGGAGGGTAAGTCCCATCTCTGAGATATGACCCATAAGAATTATTTGTTAATTTATCTCATGTTTATAGAGTGTTCATTATATATCAGGAATTCTCTATTGCCATGTAGATTCTTCAAAGAGAAATTCAATCAGTTAATGCAATCTCCCATAAGGGTAGCTTTATATTTGTTTTTGTCCAGAAGAACCCACCTTGCATACTTCGATCCACTGTAATACCTAGGGGAATTCTTTAACTGAGACCTAAT
Source organism: Mesoplodon mirus (assembly GCF_964341445.2). NCBI lineage: Eukaryota > Metazoa > Chordata > Mammalia > Artiodactyla > Ziphiidae > Mesoplodon > Mesoplodon mirus. The sequence goes on along the minus strand of NC_138989.1, from coordinate 21,087,416 downwards.
AAGTCACCACAAAGACTTCTTTGAGAATGACTGAACCCCCTCCCTGGAAGGAGAACTCTACTGATAATTTCAGCATAATTACACACAACAAACTCCAAGTGGCACACAGTAGAATTCTGATATGAATTGCTAATTATGTCCACGTTAGGGCATTGATGGAAATCCTTATCTGGACGTGGCTAAAAGTCACAGGCTCTCTTTTGGGTAACCTGGATTCTTTTCCCCAAGTTCTGCATGTGGCAACATCTGAGGACATTTTTGATTGTCAAAATTGGGGGTGGAGGGGCTTCCCTGGTGGCGCAGTGGTTGAGAGTCCGCCTGCCGATGCAGGGGACACGGGTTCATGCCCCGGTCTGGGAGGATCCCACATGCCGCAGAGCGGCTGGGCCCGTGAGCCATGGCCGCTGAGCCTGCGCGTCCGGAGCCTGTGCTCCGCAACGGGAGAGGCCACAACAGTGAGAGGCCCGCGTACCGCAAAAGAAAAAAAAAAAAAAAATTGGGGGTGGAGTGCTATTAGCATCTAGTGGCTAGAGACTGGGGATCCAGGGACATTGCTCACCATCCTACAATGTACAGGACAGTCTACAATGAAGAATTATGAGGCCCCAAATGTCAATAGGGTTGATAGTGAGGACCTCCCTCCGATTTTGACTCATGTGCTGGCTGTGGCATCCTGGTGTCAGACTCCCCTTTTGTATTTGCAGAGAAACTTCCCTATTTATGGATGTAATTGCCAAAATTTGGCACCAAGTACTGAGATATTTGTAATGACATAGCCAATAAGATTTGTTCCCTCCAATGCATTGTGCAAAATGTCTGCCCCTCGGTACCCTAAGGGGTAATTTTACTCTTACTTTGGCTCTGTCACTTTCTCTATCTCCAGCCTAGCACTCTGTCTCTAGCCAGCTGCTTCTGTGGTCCATCCATGCCAGGTCTAAAGGTGTTGGGAAGAGTCACCTCCAACTTAAGACTGAACTGAAAACCTATCTCCCATTGGTCTGAACCATGGATACCATGACATTTCCAGTGTCATGCTAATAAGCATCCCCCTTCCAGCTGAAGGAGCCCAAAACCTCTCATGCCCAAAATCATTCCTTCCACATTCTTCTCCCTGAGGTCAAACTGCCTTTAATCTAGTCAGACTTGAATTACATTCAACACGGGTTCTCTTTCATTAAATACAGCCTGATGAAGGGATGCTTATAAGGTTTTGATGTGTATAAGGCTAACGAATACACAATCCCTAAATCTCATTTCTTAACTCAGGATATTTACATATTGGCTTTGTTTAAAGTGAGATACAGACTTCCACATCTCCTTCCTGGTGGCACTGATCTCATTAGGAAAATGAAGGAAGAGTCACATCAGGTTAAATGGTGGAAGGAAAATCCCAACCCTGCCTTGTAAGAGGACGACAACCAGACTGCCTCATTTGTCAACTATTGTTTAGTTAACTGATGATTAGCTTCTCTCTGATTTTGCAGAGCAGATCATCACTGAATCACAGAACCATGAGATCTTAGCACTAGGGAGCCGTAGCATTCTAGCGCTCTCCCTTCTTAGCAGGATCGTCTCCCATTACTTGTGGGGGACATGCTCTGAGACAGCCAGCAGACGTCTGACACCACAGACAGTACCGAATGTACATATACTATGTTTTTCCTATACTAAAAGCCAGGGCAGGTAGCGTATATAGCATAGATATGCTGCACAAAGAGATGAGTCACACCCAGGTAGGACAGAGCAAGGTGGAGAAAGATTTTGTCACACTCCTCAGAACGGCACACAATGTAAAACGTATGAAGTGTTTATTTCTGAAACCTCCCGTTTAATGTTTTCAGACTGTGCTTGACCATGGGTAACTGAAACTGGGGAAAGCAAAACCACAGATAAGAAGGGACTACTGTATCCCATTTTCTAGAAAGTGAGTAAACTTGAATCGTGAGATTTTAGGATCAGAGAATCTCTGCAATAGTTTGAATTTTGGAGGCATGAAATACTAGAAGTTGGGGGGTCTTCTAATTATAAACTACTTGGATCATAAAATCTCAGAATTTTGTAATTATAAATTTGTTTTCAAATTTGATATTCTTCAATCATAGCTTCTTGGAATTCTCTAAACTGAGGACCGTGGAAACCCAAAGCTTAAAGGAGCTTCAGACTCTGAGCTCATTTCAGGGGCTAACTCACCTCTAGATTCCGTTCCACCCCCTTCCCATAAAATTAATTGTTCCTTCCACATATGCTGCTATCCAGAGAGGGGACCTGCCTAGAAAGCCACAGGGAGGAAGATTTCTGTCTCCATAAGCAGATCCTTGCCACCCGAGGGAAGGGATCAAAAGCTAAGCTTCCCCAGGGGCTAGGCAGGTGATGTATGTGAGGGCAATGGGTAGATGCAGTAAAATGATGGGGAAATAGACTCTGAATGTCAGTGTCAGGGAGACAATAGGGAGTTGTAGGGACTGTAGCAGATGGGGGATCTTTGCCATGTAGGTGCAGGAGCCCATCTTTACCAGAGCATCTATCAGATGCTGGAAATCTATACTTTAATGTAGAAATCTTGAAATTCTTTTTCAATATTGGCAACTGATTCCAACTTCAAACGCAGTGCAGGCTGACACTGTGTGCAAATACCAATCAAAAATGCTCTGTGGGCCAATTTTGGCCTGCAGACCTCTAATTTTCACTTCCTGTAGGAGGGAGGCATCAAAAGAACCTCTGCACATGGTCCTGTGCAGAGGTTAGGAGCCAGGGCTCAGCAGTCAGAATGCACAGTTCAAACTTCTGCTCTGCTATATACTAGCTGTGCAACTTTGGCTGAGTCACTTAGTCTCTCTGTGCTTCATTTCCCCATCTGTAAAATGGGGATGTTTATGATAGGATCTCCCTCATGAGGTTATTGTGAGGTTTAAATGAATGAGAATAAGCAAAGTCTTTGGCAAGCATACGTTAGCTTCTATGAACTTATATAAAGAGCCTGATACATGTAAGCAATAGGTAAGCATTAGCTATTATTCTTAGTGTTATTATTATTATTATTCTTAAACTTAAATTCTCCCCAGCAGTCTTGCTGGGAGAGGGGAGGCAGGCAACGGGGCTGGAATTAATATCTCTATTTTGCAGATGAGAAAACTGAGGCATAGAAGGGTTGTATGTACTTGCCAAGGGCCACACAACAAACACATGGCAAGATGTGGCTCAGGACCCACCTCTCCGAATCTGACTCTTTATTGCCTCAGACACTGTCTGCTGTCAGAGCCCAAGGCCTGGCCTGCCTGTGGACGCTACCCCCTCCCAGCCAGCCAGCAACTCCACCACATTGCCAGATGTCCCTTGCCGCACTCCAGACGCAAAATGACAATGAAGTGGGGTTTTTTTTTTTTCTATTTTTTAAAGAGAGAGAGAGAGAGAAGGGAGCAGAGGGTGGGAGAAAACTGTTCTCATCACCAACTTTTCTCTGGCCCTCTTCCCAGATTTGAAGATTCTGGCATGGCTGGCAAAATTCAGAGCAGGAAAGAAGGGAGAATGCTGGGCAGCAGCGGGGTAGCTGAGGGTCCAGAACCGGATGCCCCAATTTCTTAGTCGGACCAGCCCCCAAGGACAAACTGCACAATTGCAAGGCTGGTACAAAATGAAAAGGCAGGACACCTTGGGCAAAAATTATTAAGAATTTTAAAAGGGTACAAGAAAAGCATAAAGCCAAGTGTAGGGCCCTTCTGAGCACAGGGTCCTGTGTGGCTGCAGAGGTCATGTGCCCTGGACACCTCCCACCCTCACTGAAGAAACGCCCCAATATTACACAGCAGGGGTGCAAAGAGGGTTAACAGACACCTCCCCTCTTTCCATGTCCTGGTGAGATAAAACCATCATTGGGAGACCCAGGACAATTTTTATATAGGATTAGAAAACAAAAATCAATATTTAATTATCTGTAAGCTTTTTGTGTCACTGAATCTTTAGCACCCTAACAGGGAACGCAGGCTGCCTCGGCAAAAGTAAGTCATTGAAGACGCAGCGGTGCTGGACATCCCTTTTTAGACTCGGGCCATAAATAGAGTACATTATCGGTCCTCACATGCTGGTATTGTTATTTATCTTTACAATCTCTATTTACCTCTATTTATAGCAGATTTCCCCCATATATTTTGAAGCCAGGTTAACTTTAACGGACTTCATGAAAGGAGGTACTTAAAACTTTGGAACATGCTTATGTGGACAGATGGTGAGGTTTTCAGAAGCTATGGGGCCCAGAAGGCCGATTTGAAGGGTGTTGATTTTTTTTTTTTTTTTTTTTTGCTTCTTTTCCCATTGCCTGTACTCTTTCCCATGCAGGCTGCCCAAAGTCCTTCATCCCCGGCGCGGTAGCTGCATCCAGAGTGCAAGTGGATGGGAGATAGGGCTAGAAGATTCTGGCTCTGGACCTTCAGGTCTTACCTGTAAATGTGCTTTTTAATCTCCCAGGCTGACAGCAGAGTCATCTTTCCAGAGGCTGGAAGCCTTTGCTTTGCCAGGAAAACCCTCAGCAGGCTTTGTTCTTTACCAGCGTATTTTAGCCTTCGTCATACTGGATTATAATCCTCTGTTCAGTGACCTGCCTCCGCCACCACACTGCCATCTCCCCTGGGCAGGGACAGAGTCGGGCCACCTGGGGATTCCCACTGCCTATAGCACAATGTCCAGCACAGAGTAGATGCATGGTGAGTGTGAGCGATCGTTATACAAGGAAAGCAGCAAAGTTAGAGTTAAAACCGGCATTAGGCTGACCTGGGTTTGAATGTCTTCTCTGGAGCTTACTGCCTAGGGGACTTGGGGCAAGTTAATTAGCTTCTCTGAGCCTCAGTTTCCTCATCTGTAATGTGGGGCTAAAGAGAGTGCCTACTTCACAGGGTTATTGGGAGAAGTCAGTAAACTGGAGCAGGTGACCTGCAGAGCCCAGTGCCTGGTATGGAAAACACACCTGAGCTGACTGTGTATCATTAATCCTAGGACCCACACACCCATTTAGAACTCACGTGAAAGAGTAAAAGTGAATGAGTGAATGAAAGAGTGCATGCCCAGAGGGATGAGTGAATGAGTGAAAACAGGGGGAAGGCCTTTCTCAGAAGCAGAGCTGAGACCAGGAAATGTAATCTAGGGAAAGGTTAGAGGCATTTCTGCTTATTAATTTAAAAAACAGGTCAGTGTACATGTATAAATCTGCATGTACTACAGGTAGCTTTTCAACTCAGTTGGGAAAAGATTATCCCACAAACAACACTGGTACAACTGTTTGACCACAGAAGGACAAAATTAAACTGTTGCTTCCCAGCCATCCAGCAAAATCAATTCCTGATGGACTGGAGTTAACAGTAAAACATAAAACTCTATGACCCCCAAATGAAAATGTGGGCTAGCAATTTGTGACCTTAAGCAGGGAGAATGTTTTTAAGTATAAAAACAAAATAATGAGAAACAAAATAAGAGAAAACAGATTGATTAAACTCCATATAAATGAAAATATTTACAGTTTCAAAAATTAAAAGACATAAAAAACACTGGGAAAAATTACTTGCTTCATATACACTGGGCAAAGGGTTAATAGACACATTATATAAAGAATTCTTTGATACTATTAAGAAAACAAAGAACAAAAATAAATAGGAAAAAAAATGAAGCAAGTATATAACTGTGAAATTAATCAAAGAAGGCACAGCAATGACCAAATAAGCACATAACACAAGCTAAACTTCACTCACAGTAAAAGGAATACAATTTACAAGAACAGTTTTAAATGGTCCAATCAGCACATTTTTCTTTAATGATAACATACACTGCTCGTGAGGATGTTACAAAATATGCACTTTTGAACACCGTGGGTATAATCTTTATAGAGCCCAAGAGTAAATACGTACTTTTGTTTGTATGCCTTGAGATTCTGTGGTAATTTATTATGCAGTATCTTTGTGTGAGTGTTGAGAGATAACGTTTTTGACACAGTCTCCCTGTATCAGTTTCCTCTCACTGGGAGTATAAATGGATGACTTTTTTTTCTTAGAGAACACTTAGAAGCCCCCACCAAAATTTTAAATATTGTCCACCCTTTGGCGCAGCAATTCCATTTTAGAAATCTACCTTAGAGCAATACTTGCACAGATGCTTAGAGGCTTGTCCTCACTGAGGGCCACTGCAACATTGTTAAGTATAGCAGGGAAGCAAATAGGGAAAAAAACCTAATCATCCATCAAGGGAATGGTTCAGCAAACCAAAATGCCTATTTTTCTAAGTCAAAAATGGTGGTATATCTACAATTTCAACTGAATATATCCATCTAATAGAATACAATGCAGCCATTAAAAAGAAAGAGACAGTTTAACAGGTGCAGTATTGCAGGAACGTTTGTTTTGAATTAAGAGAGAAAAGTAATTTCTAGATAGCACATATATCGTGGTCTAATGTATGTAGCTAAGTTAATTATGTATATTACAAAGGCTTAAAACAGGGTGGTTTAGGAAAGTGGTCTTCTTTGACTCTATAGATTTCTGCATTATTTAACTTGAGGCTTTTTGTTTCACTAGAATTAGTTACTATGCCTTGTATGTCTGCCCGCCTGATCAAGTCCCTGTGGGTCAGCCTGTGATCGTTTCTAAGCACAACCTTATCAAACACACTTCAAGGACACGCAGGGCCATCAGGCTAACACTCAACATCTCAGCCTGGCCGGTGAGGCCGCCTGGGTCCTGGCCCCTACACCTCCCCACCCTCACCCATCAAGCCTCATAGTTTTCCACATTCCCATATTGTCTTTTGCTCCAAACTTTCCCCATGCTGTGCCCTCTGCCTGGAATGCCCTTCCCTGCCTTGCCCACCTGGAAATCTCCATGGAGATTCAGAGAGCATCTTTCACAGGAAGCCTTGCCTACTGTTCTAGTCTGTGGCATGTGACTCACTGGGGTGATTTTTTTTTTTAATTGTGGTGGAATTTACATACCATAAAATTAACCAGGACAAAGTGTACAGTTCAGTAGCATTTTGAACATCTAGATTCCCAAGGCTTGACCTAAACCTACAGCGCTGAAAGCTCTGGTGTTGGCACCAGCACTCTACATTTTTAATAAAGTTCCCAGGTAATTCTTGCACACACCAAAGTTAAATAACCACTGCCCTTTTGTCCTCCTCTCTATTAGCACATGACTGTTTGTTTTCTTGCCTGTTAATTTATAAGTCAGAGACTGAGAACCGGCATAAGGATAAGTAGATAAAGCAGTAGATATATAGACGTGGACACATGGGTTGAAGGAAGGCATAAATGTAATTGTTATTATGACCATACTGAATACATTGTATTGCATCCCAATAATAATAAATTTTGCAAACTATAAAGCTCTATCCAGGTAGAAGGAGGAGGTAGGAAAAATGCCCCTCCATCTTACCACGCTGTCAAAGTGAGCCGGTAGCCTCAGCCCTTGCTGGAACCTGAGAAATGCTCTCAGCTGGGGATTTGTTCCTCCCTCTTTCTGGCACTGGCTGGTGTGGACTGTTGCCAGGAAGACAGAGTCTCGGGCAACCCTGCTGCCCTGGCTACAGAAGATCAGAGATATGTCTTAGGTGCGGCGATGTCTGCTTCCAGTGCTTTCCAAAATCCCATGCAGGGATGTGGCTGAGCTGAGCCTGAAGGCCCAGGATATTGGCAGGTCCAGCATGGCTCCCTGGATGTAGAGGGTGGGGACGATCTCTGATGTGGAGGTTCAGTCTCCGTCTCAGGAGCCCGATCCATCTGGCTGCTTTCCACCCTCAGCCAAGGACCCGCTGCCTTCTGGGAGCCTGGGGGTGGGAGTGAGAGAAGGAGAGGAGGAAGCTGACAGCTGGGGCTGGGGCGGGGGGGGAGGGGAGTAAGGGCCCCTCTCCAAAAACCATTGATTAATCTTGAAATTGGGATGCTTTCGTTTCCTTGCAAACTGGAGCTCCACATGGAGAAAACTGCAGCACACACGCCATGGGCAGGAGGGCGTAGTGGGTAAGAGCATCGGACTCAGGCAGAACCTGGTTCTGCCTGTGTTCACGTCCTGGCTGTGTTATCTAGGGCGAGTTACCTGCCCTTTCTGAGTCCTTTCTTTGTCCATAAAATAGACTGCACAGAATTTCTTTGTAAGGTTTAAATTATACAATATCGGTGAAAGGCTTTGTGTAGTGCTCGGGAAAAAGGAAAACAGCAGATCGATAAATGCTAATTATCTCCGGGAGCATCTCTCTCCTTGAAAGGACGGCTTTGTTTTACATGACTGTAAAATGCCTAAGCAAGGCAACGTGGAAGCAGCTCTGAAAGCAGAATCAGACACCTGGGCTCCATCTCTGAACTTGCTCCGGGACCTGGGGCAGGTCCTTTCCATTTCTTCTTCTGCATATGCAAGGAAGAATCCAGTGGAGTGAGGAGGACCAGGCCAGCGCCTTTCAAGGGTCAGACCCGCTTGATCTTAAAACCCCTCCTGGCATTATTAGCCCCATTTCTCAGATGAGCACACTGAGGCTCAGAGAGGCAAAGTTCATTGCATAAAGCAATGTTAACACCAGGAAGAGCCGGGATTCCAGCCAGGTGTGTTGTCAGGGTCGGAAGTCATCCTTTATCCACACTCTTTCAATCTCCCGCCCTTTAGCCTTTCAGTGATGATAGCGATCGTTACTACCATTGATGTAGCACTTTCCCTGTGTCCAGCTCTGCTTTAAAGACTTTACACTGTTAGTCTTCTTTTATTCCCACCACAACCCTGTGAGTCAGGCTCTGTACTTCCCCACTTCCCAGATGAGGACACAGAGGCTCAGCTACTGAGGGGGGAGTCAGGATTTGAACCCAGGACCGAGTCTGTGTCCCAACAGGCTACCCTGCATTCACTTCTCTCCTCTCTTTCTCCTCCCCTCAGTGACTCACCAGGTGTTAAAACAGCACTGAACATGGTGCGTCAGTCAAGGCAAGAAATAGCTGCATCCCCCATCCTTTCTGCAGACAGGAAAGGAGGGAGTGAAAAGTGCCTTCAGAGGGAAACACACAGCTTATCACATGTTCGATGCAGCCTTGACTTTTTTCTTATTTAACCAGCCACCTCTCTCTCTCGCTTCCCCAGTCATCCCAGTTAGGAACGACCACCAGAAGCTTACACCATAAATAAGTTGCACAAATTTCACAGATGCCCCCAGGAAACTCGAGCTGGGAAATGGCTCAGCATATGTCTAACTGGCTAATTGACTTAATTGCTGGGAGTTAGGCGATTAGCTCACTTGATCCACCCCAGTGGCCACAAAACGTCCTTAATGCTGTTCAGTTTATTTGTATGTTAAGCCCCAGTTACTACTACGGGGAACTTTTCAATTGCTGATTACCCCATAAATATATAATTGTAGTTGTAGGATAGAGGCGGTCTGGCAGCCTCTCCTGAAAGGCTTTCCAGGGAACCACGAAGGGTGCTCTTCTTTTGCTCACTTGGCAGTTGCTTATTGCACACCTACTATGTGCCAGGTCCTCCATGAGACCCTGGAGATAGAGTAGTGAGCAAATCAGACAAAATCCCTGCCCTCGTGGGTTGTACATTTCAGCAGGAGGACACAGGTAGCAACCAGGTAAATACATACATGCATACAATCATTTTAGATAAGGACTAAGAAGAAACTAAAACAGGATACTGCGGTGGGATGAGCAGGGAAAGAACTTGCTTGGGCGAGGGTGGTCAAAGAAAGTCTGACTAAGTCTGGCTAAGACATAAATGAGAAGTAGATGCTTCCTCTGTCAAGACAGGTGGGAACAGTGCTGGAGGCGGGGAGCAGCAAAGGCAAAGACCCTAGGCTGAAAGGGGCTTATCTTGCCTGAGAAAGAGAAGTGAGGCTCGCATGCCTGGAGCACAGCGCGTGAAGGTGAGACTGGTACAGGATGAGAGGTGGGGACGGAGGCAGAGGCCAGGCATGCAGGCTCCTAGCAAGGAGTTTGGATATTTTTTTCTAAGTGCAATGAAAGGGCATTGCATGACTTGATTTATGTCTTCAAAGTTCACTCTGGCTGCTGGGTGAAGAGTAGGTTATGAGTGGGGGACGGAGGAAGGGAGAGAAGAGGGCAGACCAAAAAGGAAGCTGGGCAGCCAGTGGGGAAGCGTCTTCAGCTACCCAGGTGAGAGAAGAGGACTTGGAACCAGGTTATAGTGGAGTAGATGGAGAACTGCGGATATTTGTGGGAGGGGATATTTGGGAAGTAGAAGGGATGAGACCGAGTTTGGAATACACAAAGACTCCTGGGATTTTAGCTGATGCCTTGGGATATCAGCGGTGCCATTTAGCAAGACATTGGACACCTGGAGAAGAGCAGTTAGGCAGAAAGATTCATGGTTTTGAAAAGAATAATTTGGTCCCAGCCAAAGGAAAGATGCTGGAGTCCAGGAGACCAGTGGAGAAAATATTGCTGAAACCCAGACAAGACGTGATGGCTGTGTAGGCTGGGCCCAGCCATGGAATGGTGGGTGTTACCATTTGGATATTTAGCCCAATGCAGGATGGAGCGTCTGCAGCAAATCCACTACGGTCCAATCCATGTACTACAAGACCTGCAAACAGAGGCCTTGATTCTGTCCTATGCCAAATTATCAGCTGTAGCCCCATCTTAATCCTTCTGAAGTTGGGTGGAGGTGAGGGGAGGATGGATCAAAATTAGAATTATATCCAGCAGAAAATACTCTTTGGTCTGGGTTGCACTGATAAAACAAATAGGCAGAAGTCATAATCACCACAGAAAACTGTTTCTGTTTGTGATTATATGTTACTGCCACCTCCAGGTCCCAGCGGCAAATGACTTAATTGCTTTAGGCTGGAGCTGGGGTGGGGCGAACAGAAGGTGTGAGCAGGATGGAGGGAGGAAAGCTCTTGTCTCTACTTCCCACCCACCCCCTGCCCAGTTGGGTCCTGGGTAGTGCCCTGGTTTCTGCGACAGCACCTGTCAGACAGGGTAACTACTGCCTTACTCCTGGTTAAGTTGTCAAAAGGCAGAGGTGGGGCTGCCATGGGGAATCTTGGTGTTCAGTGGGATGTCAGGTTCTGGGCTGAGAAGAGGAGAAGGAAGAAGATGCTAGTTCCAAGAGAATGGGACATCAGGAACCAGCACTTCTATATACCATGGTGTGGCATCACTGCCTGTTGGCTGGCTCCTGAGCCTGGGTGCCCTAAGAGGACCAAACCTCACCAGTTTGCTCACCAACCTGTGTTGGTACCTAGTGCCTGACATGGAGGAGGTGCCTGCCTGAGTTTGAGCTCCTCCAGAAACAGGCCCTGAGACAAGGACTTCAGTGCACGTGGGTGATCCCAGGAGGCACCTGTACAGGAGTGGGGAAATCGGACAGGATGGAGAGGACACCACAATGGGGTTACCACCATGGGCCACTGGAGCCCAACCCTACCAGAGACCTCTGGTAGACAGTGTGGCACTGGGTGAAGAAGAGAGCTAAGGTATTTGTACATCAACTCCCGCACTGTGGGGTGAAGGTGGGGGTGGGGGAGGAGAGCTCGTTAATTTCACGTCCCCATGTTCATGGGCAGAGAAAGCCTCAGTGCCCAAAGAAACCCTTGAGCAAAGAGACACACGTGCTAGCAGTTGGAAGTTGGGCTGGAATGCCCTGGAAAGGTCAAGCCAGGGAGACATGAGCAAGACCGCAGCAGCAGCTCCAACAGAACCCAATAAATAGTATTAAATTAAATGAGGGAATAAGAATGAATGAATGGCCAGTGAGTTTGGGACCCTCTAAGAATTGAGCACCTAGCCAACTTACCTTTGTCAGTGCGGACTCCTAGAAGCGTCACCTTCAGGCCCTTGGGTACGTCTTTTAGCCTCTTTATGCCTCAATTGCCCCCTTGTCAAATGGTGGTAATGTGTTAACTTTATATGATTGTTAAGGACATTCAGTAGGAGACGCAATTTCACTCATTCATTAGTGTAACCCGTTCCTTTTTATCATTAAACAATATCCCACTGTATGGAGAGACCCCATTTTGTTTATCCATTCATCAGCTGAGGGACGTGTGAGTTGTTTCCATCTTTTGGCTACTGTGAATAGTGCTGCTACGAACATTCACGTCCAAGTTTTGAGATGGATATATGTTGTCATTTCTGTTAGGTAGATTCCTAGAAGTGGAATTGCTGGGTCATGTCGTGAGGTTATGGTTGACATTCTGAGGAAATGCCAGACCGCTTTACAAAGGGTTGTGCCGTTTTACATTCCCGCCAGCAGTGCACGAGGGTTCCAATTTCTCCACATCCTCACTGGTACTTGCTATTGTCTGTCTCTTTGATTATAGCCATCTTAATGGTTTTGATTTGTAATTTCCTACTGACTAATAATGCTGAGTATCTTTACACGTTCTTACTGGCCATTTGGATATGTTCTTTGGGAAAATGCCTATTCAAATCTTTTGCTCATTTTTCAATTGGATTGTCTTTTTCTTATTGAGTTTTAAACATTTTTACATATTCTAGATACAAATTCCTTATTAGACATATGATTTGCAACAAATTTCTTCCCTCTGTGGATTATCCTTTCACCTTATTTTTTTGTTGCATTTTTTTTGAGGTATCGTTGACATATAGCATTATATTAGTTTCAGGTGCACAACATAATGGTTCAATATTTGTATACATTGTAAAATGATCACCGCAATATGTCTGGTTAACATCCATCACCATCTTTCTTGATAATATCATTTGCAGAATAAAATTTCTTATTTTGATGAAGTCCAATTTGTCTGTTTTTAATTTTGTCTCTTGTGGTTTTGGTATCATATCTCAGAAACCATTGCCTAATCCAGGGTCATGAAGACTTGCTCCTATATTTTCTCCTAGTAGTTTTATAATTTTGAGTCTTACATTTAGGTCTGTGATCCATTTTGAGTTGTTTTACTCTTTTGCATGCAGATATCCATTTGTCCCCAGCATCCTTTGTTGAAAAGACCATTTCCCCCCATTTAGTCTTCTTGACATCTTTCTCAGAAAAAATTGACCATCGATGTTTATTTCTGGACTCTCAATTCTATTCCATCGATTGACATTTCAGTCCTTGTGCCAGTACCATACTGTTCATACCCTTCTTAAGTGGTGTCAAATCCTGTCTCCAAATATTATTTTGCATGCCAGCATTTGAGCTCTCAGATAAGACCACGAATGCCCACACACAGGGGTATAGGTCATTGTCTTGGCAGTGAGTCATGTTCTAACATCTTGATGCTGTGTGACTCTGGGTCACTTACCTAACCTCTCTGAAACTGTTTCACAGAGCTTTATTTGTAAAAATAAAAATAGTGCCATCTTCCTTCCTGCCTCTCATCCTTCCTCCTCTCTTCCCTCTCCTACCTTTGAAGACAGAGACTATACCTTATTTATCACTGTATCAGCACAGTGTCTGACATAGAGTAAACACTGGGTACGCGTTCACGGAATGAGCGAGTAGTCTGTCTTGCTGGGGAACTGCGAGGACACAGTTTCCAATGTACTCACACCACTGGTTCTAAATAAACAGTGGCTTGGCAGCAGCTGAGAGATCAGGTTTCCTGTTCCTGCTTTGTCTCGTTTGCAAGGTATTCACCTCCCTCCCTCATGCCTCAGTCCTGGATGGAGGCTCAGAGCTGCCTGCCTCCTTCCCTACAATCTTGGAGCCTCCTTTCATGGAGCAGAGGTTCTTAAACTTTCTGGGTTCACAGCAGCCTGAGTGTTCCAGCCTTGTTTCACCAAAAGAAATCCCTCATAATTCTGTTTATTAGGTATTTAGGTGCAAACTTAATGAACATGGATGTCCTAACTACTTAGTAGCAGTTTGAAAAAATAATTCACATAAGTTGAGAGAAGACGACTATTTTTATTTCAGTCTTAACTAAACAGTTACTTACTATCGAAATGTATATGCCTGTTGGGCTCTGCACAGCTTCTGAAACTTTGGAATCAGGTTGGACTCTGCCACCCTCGTTTCCCATTCTATGTTGATTTTGGCACAAACCTTGCTTTTTATCACAGCAACCACCGAAAACCCAGGGTCACAAAGATATGACATCATCAAAAAGAATGTGGTTTGCTCTAATGCTGGAACTGGGAATGACCTCAAGCTAGTAGTTCATGTGACATTTGAGAGATGCCAAGTATTGCTAGGATGACCTTGACAATTAAAAATATCTTGTAGCTTTCCTGGGAGGCTGCTGTGGTGCCCCAGGGTATCCCGGCTCACAATTTGGGAACTGTAGTCCCAGAGGAAAGAGTATGTGAATTGGTTCTCGAGAACTTCCCTGGGATTCCAGCTCTGCTAGTGATTCCCTGTGTGACCTTGAGCCAGCCACTTCCCATTCTGGGCCTCAATTTCCCTCCTCCCCTGCAAAACTGGACCTCTACCAGCTCCAGTATCCCATCATCATCATCATCATCATCACCATCATCATCATCACCAGTGTAGCCTTTGATGATGAGTTCTCATAATGTGTCAAGCAACTTCCTCCTCACAACCACTCTGTGGGAATCAACCTCATTGACCCCATTTTACTGAGGAGGAAATCGAGGCTCCAAGTGGTTCAGGAACCTGGGCATCACAGGCAGAAAGTGGTACCTTTTGTTTCCCTCTCCACTGCCTGCCTTGGAAACCCTTCTCTGCCTCAGTGGGTAGGAAACACTTTAAGAAGAGTAATCAAGGTGACCCGACAGCTTAAGGACAAACCACATGTTACATATTGACACTCCAGGGGTACAAACCTGTCCCTCAATATTTCAAGTTTGTGTTGTCAGTTCCTGTGCTTTTAGCTAGAGCTCTCGGGGACCAGAGCCTATGTGTGAACTGAAAATTAAACCCTGTTCAGAACAGATTAGCTAATAATTGGATACTAGCATGGGTAGTTCATTCTTGTGTTGATCTGCAAAGACTAAACTGTTTTGTTTGTTTTTCTTTTGTCTGATTACATTGAAAACCTTCAGCAGGTGCCTTACTACCTTCAGGACAAAGTGAAAACTCTTTTGTGTAGTTTACAAGTCAGTCCTCCACCTTTATCTCTTATCACAGTCTAGACCCCATGCCCAACTCCCACTTTTTAGTAAATGGATCTGCTTCCTAATGAAATATTGATTGAGCCCATGCCCTATGCCAGGCACTATTCTAGGCACTGGGGATGTGGCAGGAAACAAAAAGATGCAGTATCTGCCCTCACAGAGTCTGTAGTCTAAGAGGAAGAGAGAGAGATAGAAAGAGGAAGAGAGAGAGATACTTAATCTCACAAGTAACTACAGCATCCTAACCGCGATGAGCATCATGGAAAAGAAGCACAGGTGCATGGAGATCTAATCTGAGCATGCCCCAATGGGTCCTGTCCCTACCTTATCACATTGCATTGTAATTGTCTTTTCAATTAAGCAATTACACATTAGTCTTGACCGTCCTTACACCCCTAACATAGGACTGGCACACAACAGGTGCTCAATGAACACACGCATCAAATGAGTAGATACTCAGTGTAGAGGTAACACAAAAGAGAAGAAGAACATTGCCATCCTGCCCCTGACAAGCACACACATCTATGAGATACCACTTTCCTACATTTAGCATTTGCACTGGCTTAGTTTCTCTTTTGAAGAACTATTTTATGTCGTACTTACCATTGTGCTTCCTTCCACTCAGCTTTATATCATGGGCATTCCCCCGTATAATGCATTCAATCTGGTGTACCAGTTGCCATCTGTCGATAGCATCTGTCTGGCGTGCTTTACCGGAAAAGATGCAAAGAGAAAGTCAGGCTGTGATTGATTAATGATGTCTGCCCTGGGCAGGGAAGTAGGGCATTTCAGGGTGGGAACGTACTTTTGGAGACAAGGCTAAGAGTTTAGCTAATAGAACCTTGTGCAGACACGGCCACTGGGAAGCCAGGGCAAGGGATAGAAACCCCTTCTCTGATGGTTTAGCATGAAATTCTGCCACATGCAGTGGTGGCCTTGGGGCTCAGGGGACTGGGGCATTTACCCACCTCAACCCTACCTCCATTCAGGGACATTAACTCACTGGCACCTCCAGCCTGCCCTCTGTTAGGCTGTGCAGGCTGCCAAGGCCAGGACAACACTCAGAAGCAGAGAATCACAGGCATTTATAGCAAGCAGATGTGAGTATGAGAGCGGACAGGACTTGGTGAGGTGTTAACAATCTCAGTTCAATGCTAACAATCCTGCTCACTTCCTTATAGTAAACCCCTGCAGCAAAGAATTTTCCTGTAAAGGGCCAGAGAGTAAATACTTTGGGCTTTGCAAGCCGTTCGGTCTCTGCTACAACTGCTCAACTCTGCCCTTGTGGTGCAAAAATAGTCACAGATAATATGTAAGTGAATGAGCATTGCTGTGTCCTAATAAAACTTTATTAACAAAAAGAAGTGGAAGGCCAGATGTAGCTCACATAGCTGGACATAGCTGATCCCTAATCTAAGTCTGGAATGATGTTTGTTTAAAACTTGAGTGCCAGTTCCAATCAACTGTCTGTGACTGCTAGGAGCAAGGAATCTTTCCCAGGCTCAATGCAAAAGAGAATGGTGATCAGTTAGTGATGTCTGTCTTGGCCCAGTATGGGATTCAACAGCACACATACTGCTCATTTTGCATCCCTGGCCTCAGGAAACGTCAGCAATCAGAAAGAGCTCAAGCAATATGGTACAAATATCCTCTATTATTATGAGGAGGGCTCATCTGGGAAGCCTGGCCTCTTTCCAGACAGATGGCAAACCTCTGAGACCTTCAGGACCTGTACCTTTGCAGGGACTGCTCCATCAGCCCCCTAGACCATGAGTGACTTGAAGGTAGAAACCATGTGTTTTGTTTTTGTTTCTCCAGGCCTAACAGAGGCTGGCATAGTGTTTAGTGAATGCCTCTTACATTAATAAATGAATGAATGAACAAACTGGAGATGCAACAGAAGCAGATAACACTTCATGAATGCAGGTTAAGACATTGCATACCTACTATCACATCTGCAACACAAGAATCATATGAAGCAGAAATCATAAAGTCTATTTTTCAGGCTAAATGGCTTTCTAAATTATGACACCACCATACCACTTATAATCATGGACCAGAGATTGTGTCGTGCATTTTGTTTACACCCTTAAATGGAATCTATGAGGGAGGGGATGTCTTTAACTCCCACTTTATAGATGGAGAAACCAAGGCTCTGATGGGGAAGGCTTGCCCGGGATTAAGCAGTGGAATGTTGCTGAGCCCAAATGCGGCAGCAGCTCCGACTCTGCCTTTGAGGCTCATGACCGTGGCACTGAATTCAAGTGCTGCCTGCATGCTGGGTCTCGTGTGAATAGATGGAGGGGGCTCAGCAGTAACGGTCCTGGCCCGCTTCAGCTGGGACAGGTCACAGGCTGAGCAGGACAGGGCAGCAGGGGCAGGTAAGTGTGGGCAGGGGTGGGCTGCAGCCCCACCCGCTGAGGTCCCACCCCAACTCCTTTGCAGCAGCAGGCTGGGAGCCTTGGTGTGCCCCGCGCCCCCGTGATTGGCAGCCTGCAGATGGCGGGGGTGCCTTGGAATTTATTATCCAAGCATGCCTTTCTGAGGGGGCCTCACTGCCTGACACCGCTTTATCGGAAAGTTGGGAATGGTTAGCCGAGCCCATCTGTTAACCAAAGAGGGGAGCTCAGTGGGTGGGGAGGTCTGCAGAGTCATTTAAAAGGAATTTCTGTGATTCTGAGGCCAGGGTGGAAGCTTATCTGCCCGTGGGCCGTGGGCTGCCTGGTTTGGGGGTCTGGAGGCTTGGGGGTGGTGTGTCTGGGTTTGGTAGGGGCTCTCCTTCCTCATTCTAAAACAGAAATTGCTGGGGCCCCTCCTCCTTCCAAGCAATAGCTTTAATCGGTGAGTCTTCGTAGCTGAAGCCCCCATGTTAGAGTCGCCAGTGTCTCAGGGACGAATCTGGGACAGATGGGGATAAATGCAACCATCTGAATTAATATCAGGCTCGTTAATGAATCCGGGAGCTGGGAAATAATTAGGAGAAGTTACCATTCCCGCCACGGCAATGTTGTGTTGGATGCCTTCTCCTCTGCCCCTCCCACCAGCCAGGGTGCCCTGGAAGAGAGTCGTGCAGCCCCCCAGGGTACGTGAGTCTCAGGACTTGATCTTGGGCTTATTTTCTGGTATGTTTATGACAGGCTGGTGAATGGCAGGAGAAGGGTAGCTCTCCGTGGGGCATCCGAAGTTCATCTGTGCTGGGACAGAGCGCTGCAATGGCAGTTGGGAGACCTGGGTTCAAGTGCAGACGCTTGGTGAGTGGCCTTGGGGCATGTGGTTCCCCTCCTCTCAATGGAGATAAACCATCATAGAGGGGGACGTGAACCACTTGCTGCTCTGCGCTGGCACATGCCAAGTTGTTCACATGTAGCATCACATTTAATCTGCTGCCGTAGCTCTAGAACTCTGTTAATCCTCATTCTTCCAAGGGAAGTTGTTTCAGGAACTTGTACCAGCATCTACAGTGGAGAGTAGAGCTGGTTTCTAACCCAGAAATCCAGCTCAAAGGTCTGAGCCCTAGACCACATCACTCCATGGCCTTTGGCCATGAAGACTGGGATAATCTTTGATGTTTCTTCCAATGCCTGATGTTTTTAGGCCTGTAGGATTCTAAGTACTTGCAAATATCTGCTTTGCAATATATATATATAGAGAGAGAGAAAGGGAGAGAGAGTGCACTATATTTTGGTAATTGGCTGTCTGACAAGGCTGGGTCCCTTTTCTATGTGATTGTAT
Organism: Mesoplodon mirus; assembly: GCF_964341445.2. Taxonomy (NCBI): domain Eukaryota; kingdom Metazoa; phylum Chordata; class Mammalia; order Artiodactyla; family Ziphiidae; genus Mesoplodon; species Mesoplodon mirus. Next base: position 21,068,665 of record NC_138989.1, on the reverse strand, counting down.
GCTTACTCCTTCTTTCTGAAACTTAGCACAATTGCAATTGAATAATTAATAAGGTATTTAATTGTTTAATGGCTATTTACCCTGCTAGACTGGAGATTCCACAAGGATATCACCTATTTGCTCACTGTCGTATTCCAGCTACTGAGAAAAGTGGCAGGCACATTATACTTTCTCAATGAGTACGAAATGAATGAATGAATGAGTGATGGGACAAATGAATGAATGAATCAATGAATGAGTGAAGCTGGGGGGTCAGGCTCAGCCCCAATGAGCAGAAGCCCCGTGATGATGCTACCCTGCGTCAGCCATTTTGTCTCACCTAAGCTGCTGCTTCCTGGGCAAGGGGCACAGAAGCAGGCTCAGCATCCAGCATCCTTGCAAGGGCAGCGGGCCCTGACAGGGGCTCCTCCAGTGCAGGGTGAGGGGCAATGTCCGAGGCTGACTCCAGGCCCTGCCTAACCCCCTCATGGGAGCAATGCTCAGTGGAGCCGCTTCACACAGACATGCTTGAATAGCAACCAGGGCTGTCTGGGCATCACATGACCCCCTGGCTGCCAGGGGACCAGAGGCGGCCATGGGGGTCGGGGGTCACCTCCACAGTTAAGTCATGTACCTGGCGGAGACGGTGTTTATGGAGAATGGTTCAAGGAACAAAGCGTTCTTCATTTTTCTTTTCTTCCCTCTTTCTTACTTCTCTTTTCTTGGCTGTCTGGATGCAGAATATTTCCATGTGGGGTGGCCAACGTGAGGGGAGCTTTCGGGCAAAAGGAGGAGGATCTGCTTTCTGACCCGCAGGGCAGGACGTCTCATGGCCGAGAGCCGAGATGCTGAACTGGGAGTTCCCGGGTTCAAACTGTAGCTTCTCCCCGACCTGGCACGGAGAATGGCCTTGAGCTACTTAACCCCTCTGAGCTTTACCTTCTTCGTCTGTTAAGTGAAAGGCATCACGGTACCAAGGTTAGGTACCAAGGTTATCTCGAGGATTCAAGAGATAGTGCAGAGAAAATACTTAGCACATTCTTCTCTTCCAGTCCAGTTAATGCAGCTAATATAACAATAACAGCAACAGCTTTAATTGTGGAAACAGAAAACTAGTCCTGAGGCTCCTTCAATCCAGGGATGGACAGGAGACAGTGGCGTTTTTGCCACTGGCTTTTCCAGACAAGGGAGCAAAGAGGGACTAGTTGAGGGAGATGCTCCAGGGTCTTTGCAATTTTCCATCAATTGCTTGAGCCTAAAAGATTCCTAGAGGTCACGGAGTTTAAGCCCCTGGAGATGCTGAGGACCAGAGAGGGGAAGGAACATGCCCCAGGTCACATAGTAGCAGAAGGGCAAAGAAGACGTTCTTATCTTTCCTGAATTAATTAACGTGGTCTAGTTCTTCTGACATAACAGCAGCCTATGCCCTTGGCAAAGGTGAGTGGCTGGCCACGCCTCGAGGTTGACCTGGGCTCAGAGCCAAGCCTGACGGAGACCAGGGGTGTAGTGGTCAACACCTTCTGCCCACCCCTCACGTTTATACGCAGGCAGGTGTTCTGGTCCTCATCCCTGTGAGAGGCATACTGATCGGAAGCTTCGAAGTGGGTCTCCACACAGGTGCGCTGCTCAACCAGGGTGGTACATAAGTGGCTGGTTGGGTGAGTGGACGGAGCTGAGTGCCCCTGCACATCAGGTAGGGTGCCTCCAGGCAGGAAGAGCACTCTTTCCTCCTGAGACCCATGAGACCTCGTATTTTGGTGTCTAACAATGACTCCCACTGTGACCTTGAGCAAGCTACTTCTGCTCTTGGGGCCTCAGGGTTCTCATCTGTAAAACGGGAGTACCATAGTATCTACCACACTGGGGGTCATAGTGCAGATTAAATGAGTCTGTTAATTTAAAGCTCTTAGAACAGCATCTGGCACATCGTAAATGCTCTGTAAATGTTGTCCACTGAGCTGCCCAGATGTCACAACTCATGGCAAGGGGGTGATGCCGCTCCCTTCCAAGGACTGGCACACCGGGATGAAAGGTGCATGACCCTTGGTCATGGACTCCATGGACGTGTGGTCATTCTCAGGTACAATGGATAAATGGGCACAGTGGTGATGTATTGTGCCCAGGTCCAAAGAAGGAAACAAGTCAGAGGCTTCTGCTAAATGTTTGCCTGGTGCCCACGAACAAGGGCCAACAGTACCTGAGCACCTGAGCTTGGGACCATGAGCACATGCCAGCCCTTCTCTTCTCAGGCCCACTTGCAAATGGTCAGAGCTATCTCAAGGCTCTCCCACGATGTGGAGGCCAACTCCTTGCTTGTTAAGAGAAGCCGCCAGGGAAAGGGGCTTCCCCATCCCCTCCCCCCCAGGAGAAGCATCTGCTCTGGAGGGAAGGACAGACATACCTGATTAGAATCCCATCACAGCCACTAACCAGCTGTGTAACCTCAGGCAAGTCGCTTCACCTCTCTGAGCCTCAGCTGTCTCGTTCGTAAAGTGGGGCTTCCTTGAGAATTTAACGGGACGGGCTTCCTCCAGGTGGGTCCTGCTTTGCTTAGAGCTGAACCCTTAGTGCCACGCACAAAGCTTAACAACAAAGGAATGTTTAACAAGCTTGTGGCAAATGGGTGACTATTAATAGCTACGTGGATCAAGGGCTTAACAAGGAGCCAGGCACTTTTCTAAACGCTTCCCATATACCAGTTCATTTAATTTTTACAGTGAGACATAGACTATAATGAGCCCCATTTCACAAGTGAGCACACTGAGACTTGGCAAAAAAAACCTGAATCACTTGTCCGAGGTCACCCAACTAGTAAGTGGCAGAGCCAGGATTTGAACCCAGGCGATCTGAAACTAGAGCCTGAGCTTATAACCACCGGGTCCCAACTGAAGAGAGAGCAGGGAGAAAAGAGGTGCAATGAAATGCCTATCACTTAGAGTGGCACACCCCTGAGGGGTTGATCCATATCTGTGAAATCGATGCAGTCATTAAAAGCAGAGAAAGCACTCAACAATTGCTTCTGTTTCCCATCTGCAGGGTCTCTGGGATACAGAGATGCACAGAGAGGGCCCCTGACCACAGGGAACGTAGAAACCCCAATGGTACCCAGAGCGCTGCCAACTCTCTTGCAGGAGCACCCAGTAGAGGCTCACGCCAGCGGCTCTCCGGCTCAGGAGATATTCAGATATTTTTAAATATCTGAATTGGCTTCCAGAATTTAAAAATTGGAGATTTCACATAAAAATCCAGATTCCTGGTGTAGAAAAGTGTTTTCCATTTGGCTGTGTGCTGGTCTCACTTCTTATTGTATGTTTCTGGCCTGGCCCCTGGGGGCATCTGAGTTTGCAACCTCCTCGCGGACAGGGCTGTGGGATGCTGGGGGTGGGGGCATATGATCTCGTTGGCTGATGGCTCAGAGAGAGGCCCAGCCTTGGGAGGGTTTTCTCGTCTTGCTTGGATAAAGATGACTCACGGGGCCAGTATGGGTCTCCAGCAGAGCCAGCTTTCCTTTCCTACTTTGTTTTCATAAAGCAGAAATAGAAGTTTCCATAACGTGTGCAACTCCACCCAGCGCTGGCAGGCTTGGGAAGTCACTGCTGTTTGTGAGCATCCAAGGGAGAGTTTTGGTTGGAAGCCTGCTATTGCTCCCGCGTTCACGAGATGCACAGCAGGACGGCGTGTGCTCATCTTCAAGGTCGGAGCTGCCTGAAGACAGGGACTCCCCACTGGGCCCTCTCTGGGGGAGATGGTCAAGGGGCTGGATCCCCCAGGCCACAGGAGAGCAGGAGAACCAGAGACCTAGTCCAGGTTCTATCCGTCTATCCATCCCTCTATCCTTCCTTCCTGCCTGCCTTCCTCCATCTACCCATTCAAGGACTGTTTACTGAGACCCTTCTATGTTTCAGACTCCCCATGCTGTTCTCCGAAGATACAGAAATGGACAAAACACACGAAAACTTCTCTATCCCCACAAAGTCTACAGTCAATTCGGGGAGACAGACATCAAAAAGGTAGTGACAGACGAAAATTAGGGAACGACCGAGGGTCCATGAATAGATTTAGTTTGGCTCATCCTCATCCTAGAATGGGACACCGTGTGGCCCTTTAAATGAAGCAGATATCTGTATGGTGACACAGAGCAACCTCTAATTGAAAGAAGCCAGGGCTCCAATAGTGACTACAGTGTGTCCATTTGTAAAGAACGGAGTCCTTGGCGGGGCTTTCACGGACTTGTACTTGCAAAAAAGGTCTCTGAGAATCCACAAGAAATCAGAAACAGTGGATGCCTCAGGGATAAAGCTCGGGTGCTAGGGTACAAGGAGGTGAGAGAGCTTTGGTGCTGTGTAAACGTTTGCTTTTTTGAATGTGTAACTTTTTTTCAATAAAGTGGCAGCGAAATTTAAGGTAGATGGATGGATAGACAGATAGATGCATGAGAGATGAGAGAGAGAGGAAGAAGACGAAGAAGAAGAGGAGGGGGAAGGGGGAAGGGGAGAAGGATGAAAAGGAGGAAGAAAGAGGCACCGGGAGAAAAGAAAAAGAAAAAGCCTTTACAAGTGTGGTGGTTTGGTAAGTATTTTGAAAGAGAAATCCTGGCTGCCATGGGGCATTCAGAGAAAGTTTCCCTGAAGAGAGGGCACTTGGGCTGGCACACTGAGGATGAATAGGAGTTGCCTTTGTGCAGAGATGGGCACAGATTTCCCGGCACTGAGAGGAGCAGTGGGTCCCCAGGGCCATCCCTCCCCTCTCTGGACCTCAAGTGCTACATCTGTAAAGGAAAGAAGACACCTCTCAGCCAAGGTCTAGGAAACGCTAGCAAGCAGCAGAGGCATGTCTGAATCCAGGCTGTCTTAACCTCTACAAGGGCCCCTCCTTGCCTCCTCTTGGTCCACCTTCCCTGTTGCAATAGATAGAACTGGCCAACACTGGGACAAGCAAGAAAAAGAAAGAAAATCTGCCTGTATATCAAAGCTCACGGTCACTTAAACTCCAAAGATGATCTTTGTGTCTCTCTAGGGGGCGGGCGATCCCTTGTACCTTTCTGCCCCTCCCCACCCAATGAATTACGGAGGACAAGCAGGTTAATGTATCTGAGTGGAGGGATGCCAGCTGCTCCTTGTACTGGTGTATGATAATAACAGCAGATATTTCATGAGTGTTAGCTTCATGTCAGGCACTTGGCATGCAAGATCCCATTCCGTCCCCCAGGCAAGCCCAAGAGATAGGTAACTTCGTGGCTATTGATCCCTGTTCATGAGATGACAGTCCTGAGGCTCAGAGAAGTTTAGTTATTTGCTCAAGGCTGCAGAGCTACTAAGTGTTGCAGTTAGAATCTGAATCCAGGTTACGCTGACCCCAGAGTTTGTTCGCTTAACCGCCAACCTTCATTGCTGCCCATCCCTCAGGGGGCCCTTCCTCTCCAGGCATCGAGGCCAGGGAAGGCTGCCTGGAAGAGTGCCATTTAGGTGATGCCTGGGAGGACAAGAGGGCTTTAAATTCCCCCTTTAAGAGAATTAGCCATTTTCCACAAGGAGATTTCCTCAAGAATAAAGGGCCCCAGAGACATTAAAAGGAAACTCATAAAAAATTCATCTCTGAGTAGTAATTGCATCATAAAAAGTATTGAGTTGGAGTGCAAATGCAAATTGGGCCGTGTAAATTAATGATGTAAACAGTTGGATCGAGGGCACACATCCAGAGAATGTCCTACTCCAGCCTCCTCGATGTGCGAGGCAAAGCGGGCAGGGGGGCCATGTGCCCTGAGGTTTGAGGGACATTCTCAGACCATCAGTGGCCACTGTCTCAGACCCCAAATCCTTTAGCGCCTCTTGGAGATGTGGGTGAACTCTCTGTTTCCATCAGCACTTTCTGAACACCTACTGTGTGCAGGGATGGAGCCCCCTTCTTCCTCCCTCCCTCCCAGTTCACTCCACGTGAACTTGCTCAGACTGGAAAATGAAGACGGATGTTTATTGTGAACTTGTGGGTCCACATGGTTATTCATGTCTTGCCTGGTTTGCTGGGGGTCTTGGCGTGTACCTCCGGTACATTCAACAAGCATGTATTGAACACCGGCTATGTATAGGGTGGCGCCCGACCTCAGCTCTCAGAGCCGGTCACAGGAGGTCAGCAGGGACCCAGACAAGACTGGAGGGGTGGGGAGCAGCTCCAGGCAGAGGCAAGCTGGATCACGCCCCTTCTGGAAACCACATGTAGTTGAGTATGGCTGGAAATTGGGGGCTGACAGTGGCGGTGATGAACCTGGGGGGTTAGAACATTCTGGAGGACCTTGTGTGTCTCCCTAAGGAGCTGGGACTTGATTGCCGCTTGGAGAAAATGCAGCCTTCGCTGTCCCCCTGCCAAACTCTGATTCTTGGTCACACAAGAGGTGGGACCTGCAGTTTGTGGGTCTCGTTGAAGTTCAGACGAGGGGCCCCATAACCTTCCTGTGGTTTTTAAACTGTGTTCCATGGCACCCCAAGGTTCTCTGCCTTTCTGGCAGCTCCATGGTGAGGAGTAAGAGTGAGGTTTAAGTGGGCAATGTTCTGGAACCTCCCCTGTTTTAGCCAGATCAGCTCTACCTTTATCATTTTTTTTGTGTGTGTGGTTTTAAATTCCGCATAAGATTTCATGTAGAAAGAGATTCCGTTGCTTACATAAGAATGACTCCCACTTAATGCAGAGTAATGTCCAAATTTTTCAAGACCTTTCATGACCCAGACCAAACCCATTTCTCCAGGCTCAGCTAAACCATTTCCCACCCCCTGCCTCTTACTGCTCTGCACCCCAGCCTCGGGCTACACAGATACTTGCCAAGCCACAGACACTTTCTGCTCCTCTGTGCCACCACCCCTTTCCTCATCCTGTTCTTTCTTCGAGACTGACTTCAAATCCTTCTTCCTCCAGGAAGCCCTCTCTGACCCCTTCAAGTGTCTCTGGCATTGCCGATACACCTTGGGTATTCCCCCCAGAGAGCTCTGATCCACCCAGAGTGAGAGCCTCTTTCTGCTGACTTCGAAAGTCTTTGACGTGGTCATCACCGGGGTCCAATACCAGGCTGGGCATTTGGCAGATCCCCAGAAATGAGAGCAAATGGGTACCGGGAAAGAATGGAGAAAGGGTGGGCTTGGAAAATATATAAGTTAAAGGATGTATGGTCAGATAAATGGATGGGAAGGAGAGGAGACGGGAGGGAGGAAAGATGGAAAGAAGGAAAGGTGGATGGAAGGATGGGAAGGAGGAAGGAAAGAGGGGTAGACGGAAGGAAGGATGGTGGCAGGGCGCACACGCAGACAGCTGGGGGGACGCCACGTTCCACTTTCCCCACCTTCCCAGTGCCCTCTCTGCCCTCACCGCCCTCCCTCCCTCCTGCCTCCATCACAGAGCCAGCCCCTGACATGCCCTCGCCTGCACAGTGATTACTCCTTGAGCAGCCTCCCGTATCCTGTTCCTGCTCTTCCTACAAGCAGAGAAGCAGAAAAATCCATCCTGATGAGGAGGCAGCCACCCACCCTCGGCCCCCCTCCTCCCCCGTCTTTGCAGCCTGTAACTCTCGAGCACTCAGGCAGAAACAGGCAGTCAATTTTTTCCAGGGTTGAGCGCTGGCTGTAAGCCACAGCCCTGCAGGGTGACAGGGGAGGCGGGGGCCGCTCGGGTGGCAAGACCATTTCTCCTCCATCCTGGGGGCAGCGCCTCATGCCTCACTTGACCAGACACTGCCAGCTGTGTCATTCAGGGCACATACACCCTCCCTGCCACCACCACCAGCATGCAACGGGCTCACCTAAGATCCCAGCCCTGTGAAACATCACGGGCAGAGCAGAATTCCCTCTTGGCGTCCATCACACCTTCTCCCCCAGCCCGGCTTCCTGCTCACATGGAAGGCAGCCTCCTTTCACCCCTGCCTGCCCTTGGCCTTAATGGGAGGCTCCCTGGCAGAGGAAAAGGCAAGCGACGTGCTTGTACCCACCCAGGTGTCAAGTGGCTCTTTGCTGTCTCTTTGCTATGGTGGCCACCTAGACATCGCCCCAGCTGCTGCGAGGGCTGACGGCTCCCAGCTGAGCGCCTGGACCTAGCAACTGCCCTTTGCTGGAGAGAGCTGCCTTGTCCAAGGTCAAACCTCCTTCCAGTGTCTGGTCAGTGAGGTACACGGGCCTGGCCTCCTTGCCTCTAGGCAGGACGACTGTAAGAGCCAGCTCAGCTCTGGAGCTCCCATGGGATCAGCTGAGACCCTGGGGGAAACTGAATCACACTCCAACTTCTCTCTGCCTCATTCTGCTTGTTTCCCTACCCACAAAGTATTGATCCTAAGGGTCTCCCTTACTGCATCCCAATAAACCCCCTGCACTCAAAGCCCCAGAGCCTCGGGGTCTGTGTCCAGAGGAGCCAACCTTCAACAGCCTTTTTCGCGTTTACCTATTTAATCTCTGTAACACCTCTGGCTGGAACACCCCCTGATTCACGTCTCAGAGAAGCAGCCTGCCTTGTCCCGGAAGTACTGAGCGGTCAGGGCTGGGATTCCTCCCCAGCGAGCCTAGCACACTCCCAGGTAGTCAGGACTCTGACTCCCGCTATCTCTGCCCTTAGGAGACAACCCGACGGAGATTCATGATTTCTTTCAGACTTTGGGGAGGCCCCCAAGACCAGGGCTCCCTGCCTCCCTGTCGGGGCACCCGGGTGGAGACACACAGCATCCACCCCAGGATCGGACTCCTCATCGGGTTTGCTCACACTGCCTCTCGTCTTCAGCTCTGGATACGGTCGCTCTCCACCTGCCACACTCACCAGTGTCTGGGGGGGCGGGGGTTGGGTCACATGGTGTAACTGGAAGGGCCAGATGCATCTGGCTTCAATCCCGGGCTCTTGGTGGAACGGGCCACCTTACGCTTCTCTGAGCCTCCACGTCCTCATCTTTCAAATGGGCTGTTGTGAGGATTGCGTGGGACAGTATATACCAAAGACTCGGCCCCATGCCCAGCCCACAGCGGCCACTGAGGAGTCCACATTTCCTCCCTTTATCACTGGTGAGAACATCTAATTCGATGAGGATGATTCACGCCGAGCCCTGTGTCAAACATGTGAATCACATCATCTCATTTAATCATTGCAGCAGCTCTGTGAAGCAGGTACCACTGTCATCCCCACTTCACGGGTAAGAACACAGAGGCTTAGAGGAATGCGGTGGAGAATCCACGGTTCTCAGGTGAGGAAGTGGAGCAGCTGGGACTCGAACCCCTCTGTCCAGCTCCAAAGCCCATGTTCTTCACCACCTGGATTCCCTTCTCCTCCTTCTGGGAGCTTTCGGACCCCCAGCTCTTCCACAAGCCCCCATCCCAGTGGGGTCCCTACAATCTGGAACCTTGTCCCCAGGTGTCCTGCTAAGAAAATCAATGGAAATCATGTGTTGTGGGTATCAGGTTGCTCACACCTTCGCCCCCCTGCCTTCTGTGCTGAAACTGACCCTCCAATAACAGGAAAATCCTGTCCCTGGGCTGGAGCTCAAGTTCTCACAGGGCCTCTGTCGCCAGGAAAGCCGTTTGCATCCTCTCGAAGCTCTAATGCCTTCCAGCCGTGGAGAGGAGAGTGCTGGCCGGCCCTGGCGGTGGCCATAAATCCGTAATTGAACAATGTCTGGGACTACCAGTCTCCATAAAGAGGAACCAGAGGAATGTGGTAAAATTGTTCACAAGGCCACGGGGACTTCCTCTGTGGCTGGGCCAGGGGTCCACACTGCTCCATGCAAGCCCCTTCCCCTGGTCGCCCCTGAGCCAGCTCCTGTGCAGGAAGAACACAGGACCAGGAGTCAGCCAGCCCTGGGTTCGAATCTGGCTCTGTCTGCTGGGGGCTTGGTGATGCCACAAAACCTCTCCTTGCCTCAGTTACCGCCTTCCAACTGAGCATCTTGCTCCCAAGGTAGCATTCTTGTGACAGTTCAAAGAGGTAAGGTTTCCCCTACTACAGATGGAAGAATTCTAACTACAGTTATAAGCTTTGCAAACGTCGCTGTGATTGATTGCAGACAGAGAGGGAGGAGATGGGATGGGTACAACGTGGGGGACCAGAGACACCCAGATCAAACCTCCACAGGGGTCTCCACACATCTCCTGCCGATTCCATCCGGGCAGCATATTTGGGTCTTTGGCCAGCCTCCTTTGCCTCATCTCTGCCAGCTCAAAAAGAGGCTACGGGTTTTACCAAGTAGATTACCTGGCACTTAGCTGATGAAATAACACCCTCCCCCCACCAAGATATCGATCAGCCACTGGCAACCGTAGAGCTTGCAGCAGCCTCCGGACAGTTTAAAAAGAAAATCAACCATTAATAAAATTGAATGGTTGGGGGTGGGAGGGAGGGAAAGAAGAAGGGGAGGAGCTGGAGGGAGGGGGTTGGGAAGAAGCGGACACAAGGAAGAAAACTGGGAGAAAAAGTGCCCTTCCGATTTAAAACCCGCATCGCGGAGGCATGAGGGATTGCTCCACAACAGAACGCTGAGCACACGTGTCTGCTAAATTAAAAGTGAAGACTGGACGTCTGCATGACACGAAGGACAGAGGTTGCAAACTCAGGGCAGCCCCACAGGGTGTCTTTTTTGTTCCGCATATGCTTTATTTAAATGGAATTTGCTGCAATATTTTTCAAATGGAAGTTTTCATATAAAAGTCTAGATTTCTGGAATCTCTTGCAAAATTGGGACACGTAGTAATGCTGGGCTTGCATTCCTACAAGGCAGCAGCCGGGTAGAGTGATAGCAGCTGTCCCCGTGGGTGGGACACGTGGAGTCCGGCTTGCTCGGCCCCCATCCGACCCCTGCACTCTCTCCTGTGAGTTACCAGGGCTTTTGAGCTTCAGACCCTGATCCAAAGTCGGACCTGAATGATGTCAAAAATATATATGTGTGGATGGGGCTCGGGGGTATGTGCGTGAGTGACACACCCTGGATAAGTCCATGCCAAAATATTAACAGAGGTGCCTTTCCTTAAATAGGACTTGATCTTCTCATCCTTTTGTACTTACTACTCTCATCAATAGAAAACAACAGACTTGGCTTTAAGGGAAAAAATCAATATATGCAGAGCTGAGTATTATGTATGCTCACAATGACGGCAATTGTACCAAGAAGGAACAGATAAAATGCCAAACTGCGGTCTTCTCCAAATAGGGGAATTGTGGGCAATTGGAATCATCTTCTATCTTTTCTGCAACAAACCTCTTTCATATTTCTAATCAGACAACTACAAACCAGGTACGTGTGAATTAAAAGCAAATCACGATTAACCCACCTTAACAGAGATGTGATTCTGTGGGAAGATGTCTTATTGGAGGAGGGGCCTTGAGCCTGGTAGGAGGGTTTGTCGGGCACTTCTGAGCCCTTTTCTCTAGGATCTGGAACCCGGTGCAGGACACGCTGTCAAATGGCTCAGGCATGTTGTTTCGGTCCCAGACCTCAGATCCCCATCTCTGAAAGCAGAAGAACACAGTAAATTCCTCATAGGGAAGAAAAGGGGAGGCTAGCGTTTTTTATAAGGTCCTATGCGGCAGGCATGGATTGGCATGTTCTCACACATGTGTGTTAACTAAAAAGCCTAGGGGTTGATAAACCAGGCTCTCAATTCAGCCGCGTCCTAGCTCTGTGACCTCATGCAGGCCACTTAACCTCTCTGAGCCTCATTCTTTCTATAAAATAGGGGTCAAACTGACCTCATAGGGTTGGAGGGAGGATTAAGTGAGGAAAAAAATCACATAAAGAGCAGTAGACAGTCAAAAATAACTAGCCATTATTTACATTATACTATTGATGCTATTTTAAAAAACCACCTACTGTGTGCCTGTCAGTGGTGGGAAATGTTTCCCACTCATATCCAGTCAGCCTCCCACAACAACCCAGCAAGTCTGAGGCCATGATGACCCACTCTAAGAAGAGGAAACTGAGTCTTGGTAAGGGGGGGTGACTCATCAGGGATGGCTGTCCCCACAGAGATCAGGTCTGTGTGACTCACAGAAGACTCACTGGCACTGACCACTGGCCCCTGCCCGTAGGAGGCTCTCATCAATGTAGCATTTAAACTGAGATCATCTGAACGTCTACTGAGTGCCCGTGTAAACAGGAGCAGGAATTCTGGAAACAGACCAGATTCAAGAGCTCCCTCCTTCATCACTATACGGCTCAGGCCAGCGCCTTTACCTCGGAGCCTCAGTTTTACGGTCTGTCAAATGGGCGTGCCAATGGGATCCTTGTGAGATTTCATCAAGATGGTAAATGCGTGTAAGGACTTCGTGGAATGGAAGGAGTGATCGATCGTGGTGTAACTATCCCCACTTTACAGATAAGGAAAGTTGTACCCTGCACCATCCACTCATTTCCTTCTTCATCTATCCATTCATTCCCTCCTTCATCCCTTAGCTTGTTTACCAGAGCAGCACATCCCTCTACCCAGGGCTCTAGAAGTATCAGCGCCCCTGAAATGCATGTGGGAGACAGAGGCAGGGAGCAGGTCTCCCCCGACCCCAGGCCTCCTTGTCTCTCGCTGCCGAGGAGGCAGCTGCAGCCAGACATTTGGAAACCATTACAAACATCCCCGTCTGATTCTGTTCCCCCCTGTGCGTAGCTTAAAGCAACAGATTCCAAGGAATTTTGGCTGCGTTCCTTGGCAGAGGGAGACCCAGAGGAATGATGAAGAGAGCTCTCTCCTCTCCACGCCATCCACACATGGTCCTCTTCATGTCAGGGTCCAGAGCAATGGGCAGCAAACCCAGAGGGGTGTGGGCAAGAGTTAACGCCAGGAGGACTTGGGTCTCAGCCTGGACACGGCCACGTCCTGGTGGAGCCACCTCTCTGAGCCTCAGTTTCCCTATCTGTAAATGGAAATAGTCATAGTATGAAGACTCACTACCCTTATTGTGAGGAGCCCACCAGTCAGTATCAATTAAATGCCTGACACATGGTAGGTGTTCAAGAAATTCTATTTCTCTCCCGTTCTCATTTCAAGGTTGCCTTTGATGTGACCAAGCAAGCAGGGAGGTGGATTAAATGAGAGCTTGGTGCAGCAGTGAAGTCCCAGCCTGCTGGATGCCCTCAACAAAGTCACTTTCCATCCCTGTGCCTCAGTTTCCCCAGACTTCCAGCTCTCGCACCCTTTCTCTGCATTGGTGCCCTGCCCGACAGGGGCTCCCAGCATGACCCTAGCCTAGGTGGCCCTCCAAAGCCCTCCGAGTCTTCCTCTTTCCCCTCCCTCTCCTCCATCATTTTCTCTCATTTTTTTCTGTTTCCTTGTTCTCCCTCTTTTTCCTCCTTCCTCTGTCTCTCTTTCTCCCCTGTTCCTTTGGTTACATCCTCTCATGTGTTTCCTTTGCTCTTCTCCCTCTCCATCCTCCCTCCTCAATCCCCATGTCTTTTTGTCTGTCTCTCTCTTTAAATGTCTCTCTGTGTCTGTCTCTCTCTTGCTCTGTCTGTCCCTCTTTCCTACTCGTGCTTTCTCTCTCTCTCTCTCTCTCTCTCACTCACTCTCTCTCTCCCCCTCTCCCACTCACTCTCTCTCTCCCCCTCTCCACCCCATCACTTTGTTCCCTGCCCCTCCATGCATCTCTGCCTCTCTACCCATCTCTTCCCAACTCCCACCTACCTGCATCCATTCACTTCAACCAGCCTCTCCCAGGAAATCGCCACAAGCCCATTCATCCCAGAAGGAGCCAAGACTCTGTCGGGAGCCACAACGTTCCCTGATGAGGCTCCGATGAGCGATTTCTCTCCGCACAGAGTCACTGAGCTCTATTAGACCGGTTCCTACAGGGCTGCCCTGTATATTCTCCATCTGCCCCTCAGCTTCTCCCTCATCTGAATCACCCAGCCCTGTACTCTGTGAACGTAGCTTCTGCAGACCACATCGCCTGGCTCACTCAGCCCTGGCTTCTGGATGCAGATCCTGAAGGGGCTCAGGGTGCGGAAGGCAAGGGAGACTGGGGAGTTTGTTGTCCTGACTCCGCCCCTGCAGTCCAGGCCCTGGTGGGCAGCTATCTCCTGCAGCCACACCTCTCTCCAGGTCCCAGTAACACCCCTTCTCTCTCCTCCAGGCCTCGGGGTACTAATGGCTCCCCTCTGTTGCCAGCCCAGAGGTGCTGCACCATCCTTTTGGGCCCCCTTAACTCTGGCCACACTCTGATCCTTCCTCCCTTCATTACATGTCCCCTTGGTCACCCCAGGTTGAGTTGCTACTTGTTTCCTGCTGTGACACAGATGGATGCAAATTCTCTCCTTCTGCTGAACCCCTCGTGCCATCTTCTCCCCCTCTTCTCTCCTCTCACCCCTCCCCACCCCTCTGCTCACACCCACCCTCCTATACTGGGCCCAGATCTGCTCCCCAGACTGGGAGCTCCATAAGGGACAGACCTTGCCTAGACCTCCCAGGCCCCCTTGCTCAGTCCACTGCACTTAGTCAGCTCTCAGGGGCTGTTAAGGTATCACTGAATGAATCAGGGCAGTGGGGGAGCAAGATCGTGGCCAGCATGCCAGCAAGTCAGGTGTGTCTGCAGCACTGCCTGGGATGCTCAAAGGAGTCCACTCTGGTCCTGTCCCTCCCCCTCCACGGGCATCCTGTCAGAGCCCCTGCAGCCCTGCGGTGGGGGGGGGGGGTCCCTGACAACGGGGCGCTGCCAGGCTCCAGCTCCACCAATTCCACAGCACCTCTCCACACGCCCCGAGCTCACGGATGGGAGGGCTCCCCAGCTCCTGGCGCCTGTTCAAGCTGCCTGGTGAACTAAATTGATTTTTTATCGTTGCTCTGGAGCGAGCTTAATGAATCTGTTAGTGACGGCCGCCTGCCCCAAACGCCTCCCAGTGCCTGTGCCTCTAGAACCGCTCTTCCTATGAAAGAAAAGGAGTTATTTAAGGTTCAGCCTGTGCCCCTGAGAGCATCTGGGCATCAACTGTGCCATGCCTCATTCTTCCTGGGGTGTTTCCCATACTGGGGCAAGGCTCTAATGTGAGTTAGAGACGGAAAGGCAATGCAGAGGTTTAGTTTTGTACACGTGTGCCTAGGGACCAACTGTCCATCTGTACATCCATCCATCCATTCATCTATCTACCTATTCACCTGTGCATTCACCCATCCACCCAACCATTCATTCCACCGCCCCCCCCAGCCATCTGTTTACCTACCCATCCATCCATTCATGCATCCATGCATGCATCCATCCACTTATCTTGCAATCCATTCATCCATTCCTTCATCTATCCATACATTTATCCACCCAACCACCCATCCATCCATCCATCCATCCATCCATCCATTCATCTATCCATATGTCCACTCACTAATCCATGTATCCACCCATCCACCCAACCATCCATCCACCCAACCATTCATCCACCCATCCATTCATTTGTTTACCGACCTATCCATCCATCTGCATCCATCCATCCACCTATCTTTCAATCCATTCATCCATCCCATCACCCATCCATACATCTATCCATTTACTCATCCAACCACCCATACATCCATCCTTCCATCCATCCCTCCATTCGTCCATCCCTCCATTCATCTACCCATCCATCCATAAACCCATCCATCTCTCCATTGTTTCATTTATTTCTTCATTCATTTGACTTTATACATACTTATTATGAAACCCAACATCCTTACTGCGGTCTACTGGGTACCACAGAACTGCCCCTGAACCTGTTTCCCTCCACTCTCCCCTCTCACCCCACTCCAATCACTCTAACATTGCTGTTGCAGGCCCTTTGCATCTGCTCTCTCCTCTGTCAGAAACTCTTTCCCCGACACCCCCATGGCTTACTCCCTTCCTTCACTAGGCCTCTGCTCAAACTTCACCACTTCCAAAAGGCCTTCTCTGATCACTCTCGATATAAGTTAGCAACTCCCTGTCACTCTTTATCCTTTATCCCCCTTTTAATTTCCACAGAGTGTTCCTTGCCTTCTGACATTATATCATAAATTAATTTATCTTGTTCAGTGACTATTGTCTTCCACTAGAATGAAGTTCTATGAAGATAACGGCTGTGCCGGTTCCACTAGCCACTGTATCCTATGTTCTAGAACCATGCCTAGTCTGTAATCGATACTCAGGAAGGTTGATTTACTGAATCAATTATTTCATTAGCTAATACATGCTCTGTCACTTCTGTCACATACTAAGCACTGAAATGAATGGTCAACAAAACCAGGCAGAGCCCTTCCCCTTACAGGACACTAGCTCCCTGGAAACACATGACGAAGGAGGAGACCGAGCCAAACAACCACACACGTGATTGTAAAACTCTGGGCTAACAACCTTGAGCAAGGTCACATGGGGTCTATAAACATTTTGAAGTTGTTTGTGTGTTTTTGGGGGTTTTTTTTGCTCGCATCCCCAAGGCATCCTGTCTGCCCACATCACCCACGGAGATGCTGGTTGTAACTAGAACCTGACTTCTCAACACTTTGCTGCTCTTCTCAAGCCTCCAGCTCTGCTCAGCCCTCTCCCTGTTCCTCCAGGCCCTCTGTCGGCAAGGAGAGAGGAGACAGAGGGCGGGCGGGACTGCTTGTGCCTCTCTGAGTTGGTCCCAGGCCTGGCTCAGAGCATGGATGTAACTGGGTTCATTCTCCCTCTTTTTCTTCTTCCATCCAAGCCGGGAGCCAGGCCCGTGGTGCTGCCCTGCCTCAGGGAGAAGGTGTTTAAATAAGCCGGGGCCCTTCCTATGTTTTATGAGGTGTCTGAGTCCCCCAGAATGGTACTGGATACCCTGAAGGGTAAAGGGAATGGAGCACACATTTGGGGACAACAGGGATGCAGGAGGAGCACCCCAAGACCAAAATGAGGTTGGGGGCTGGATGGTGGGGAAGGTGGGGACCTGACCTGAGTATCTTGGGGATGTTACCAGAGCTCAGGAGGCACAATTGTGGGTGCACCAAGGGAGGTATAATGATGGCCACAAGAGCTCCCTGAGACCTCCTTCCTCAAGATCCCCATGCCTGCAGCTTGAGGATGGCCAATGGCTGTAGCAGTTCATATTTCTCCAAAAGGGCCACAGCAATATTTCCAATCCTTTCTGCTCTTCAAAAGCTTTGCCACACCCCATCAAGAAGTGGTATCTATTCCCCTTCCCTTTGACCCTGGGAAGATTTGTGACTGCTCTGACAACTAAATTTCATTAATAGTAATGGCATGTGACTTCGGGGGCTAGGGGGACACGGTTTCTACCTGGACCTCTTTTTCTTGGGATGCCCAGGCTTGGAACCAGCCACCATGTTGTGAGGAAGCCCAGGCTCCATGGAGAGGCTGTGAGTGGATGTGCTGGCCTATCGTCCCAGCTAAGTTCTCAGCTTACAACCCTCATCAGCCGTCGATTAAGCAAGTAAGTGAGATTTCAGATGATTCCAACTCCCAGCCTTCAAGCCTTCTGGTTGAAGTCCTAGAGATCATGGAGCAGGGACAAGCCATCCCCGCTGTGGCCTATCTGAACTCCTGACCCACAGACACCATGAGCATAATAAATGCTCAGTGCTTCATGTCACTGAGTTTTGGGGTGATTTTTTTAACACAGCCAGAGTAACTGGGACAGCAAGTACATATAATACAGCTCCCAGTGGGCCAGCCACTGTGCTAAGCATTTTACAAATATTTACTCAATCTTCAAAACTTCTTGAAGTCCTATTCATATCTCCATTTTACAGGTGAGGAACTGAGGCACAGAGGAAAAGTAACTTGCCCAAGGCCACAAAATAAGTGGCTGAGTTGGGATTTGAACCCAGGCAGTTTGACTCTAGGGCTCGTACTCTTAACAACTAGCCAGGGCAGCCCGGTGCAATTTGCATCCTCAGGGCAGTGGTGGAAATGTAAGGTTGATCATTGGAGCCCCACGTTGTGGAGGTACAACCTCAAGGGCTTGTTGTCCCTTGTAATCAAAATTGGAGGTCTTTACAACTCTATAGGATAGGACTTCACTGTTGAATGCAAGTTGATAAATAGCAATATCCAGCAAACTAGGGATGGATCAATGGATGGATGGATGGATAGATAGATAGATAGATAATGGTAGTTGGTGGTACTTTTTTTGTTTGTTTTGTTTTTTTCTGGGTTTTTTAATGTATATAGGAGTTATAGCTTAATGATAAATGTTTTTTCTGCAGGATCTGAGAAAGACAAACTAGAGATGGAGTCCCAGCTCCCTGTTTCACCAACTCTCTCAAAGACTCAGTTTCCTCACCTGTAAAATGGTCATGACCTTATCCCTCTCAGGGGATGTGACAAAGATTCATGGAGATAACACTTCTAAAGCACTTTTCGCAATGCCAGCACCTCGTAAATGCCAGATTCCTACTCCGCCCCCATCCCCTTGTCTGTGCCCTTTCCTCATCCTTTCCCAGCTTCCACACCCCCTGCAGCTGACCTGCGGCTGTCTCAGGCAGCAGGGGTCCCCCGACTCCCCACTGCCCTCGAGCTGGTGGTCACAGAAGTATGTCTCCCTCCAACGTGCGATGCCAGGCTTGCTGGCAGCCTCCAGCGCCGAGCACAGCTGCCAGGCCGGCACGCCTCCTTCCTCACAGCTGCTGGGATGCGACCTTGTCTATCAGGCGGCCCCGGAAACCCGCTGAGTATGCTCCCAGCTTGGTAGGTGACATAAATATTTTCCAACATGCAGGCAACAATCTGATTGGTGCCTTCCCCAGAGTGCCAAGCTCCAAGCTTGGGGCTGCAGAAGCAAAAAGGAAAAAAAATTCCTTTTGCCAATGAAGTCTGGCTCCTTCCTTCACTGAAGTGTTTAACTCTTCCTGTCTCCTGTTTGTTTCCTTGTTTACTCCAAGTTCTAACCCAAACAGCTGACATTCAGCAGGATTTTGGGAAATGCTTACACTCGTTAGGACAGCACTGGCCCTCCCCTCATGGAGCCAAAAACCAATCTAGGGCAGCATCTCAGACTTGAGTGTGTATTAGAAACCACCCAAGGTGAGAATAACATAGTGGCTTAAAATTTAATTTAAAATATTTTTTAAAGGGTCCTTATCTCTCAGAGGTAGATGCAGCACTATCCTAAGATGAAATGGCAGGGTGTCTCGATTTGTTCCAAAATAATACAGGAGGCAGCTACACAGGGAGAGTAATGCTATTGCTTCTAATTTCCAGATGATAAAACTGAGGCTTAGAGAGACTGGGCTGGACAAGGTACCTCAGCCAGGGAGTGCTGGTGGGCAGATTTGAACCCAGGGAGTGTGTCTCCAGAGCCTGTAGATCCTGAGCTCCTGGTAAGACATTGTCTTAGCTTCTTCACTGACCACTTCCCTGGGTGTCACGCACCTGGAAACCAACCCAGAGAGTCACACGCAGGGCGTTCTGTAATTCTATCTCATAAACAGATGCAAATCAGGTCCTTGAGCAAGACAGGAATTTTCCTGCTTTGAAAATGGAAAACAGTGGTGTGATTTTTGTAGCTACCATCTCTTGAGCAGGCGCCCAGTGTGTTCCAGCCACAGTGGAAAGCAATCCACGTTTGTTATGTCATGGACGGCTCACAACTCCTTCAGGGAGACAGGACAGTAGTTTAACTTCTAAAATACACAGCACTCAGCAACATTCAGGGAGCGCCTTGCCTGAGGTCACACACAGGTATCTGGGGGCGAGGGGAGTCTGCCTGACTCCCAAGCCCAACCGGATCTCCTTCCATCCACCGGGCTGCCTGGAGATGGATACAGCCCTTCACCCTGGGGATACAGGACACTATAATGAGAATGCAGTCAGTGCAGTTTTTACAGAAAACTCAGAAGGTGTCTCACCAAAGCAGCGTCTTGCATCCAGTTTGAGTTAATTTCAAGGGCAAAGCATTAAAAGGTAAATGGACATAGGAAGGGCTACAGCAGGCACACCTACTGAGGAGTGCTGAATACCCGATCATTTGATGGCCTAATCTGCTATGACGTGGGCCTCACGATCTTCTGGAGGAGAGAGGTCAGTGTGCTCCTCATCCCCTGGTGCCCCCGTGATGCTGAGCCCTCCCTGGCCTCTAAGAAGACTGGAGAGCGGTCTCAACAGAGCTCCCAGAGAAGACCCTTCCTGTACTTTGACATCCTCCCCCAAGGAGAATGGCCTTTATTTTGGGGGGTGGGGGAGGGGAAGGAATATCAATCTAGATTCTCACTTTATACAACAAAATTAATTCCAGATGAATTTTGTAAATGCAGAGCCAAATGTAAAAATTAATGAAATTTTGAAGATAAAAATGGAGAGTTAAGGATACCACAGAGGGGAAGGCATTTCTTAAGCAGAAAGAAACAAAGAAATGAATCACAAAGGAAGGGAAAATTGGATAGATTTGTGTACCTGAAATGAAATAGAAAAAAGGTGTAACTAAAGACAATAAATGAAATTAAAATCCAGCTGACAGAAAGAGAAAAACAAATACCATATGCTAACACATATATATGGAATCTAAAAAAAAAAAAAAAATGGTTCTGAAGAACCTAGGGGCAGGACAGGAATAAAGACCCAGATGTAGAGAATGGACTTGAGGACACGGGGAGGGGGAAGGGTAAACTGGGACGAAGTGAGAGAGTGGCATGGACATATATACACTACCAAATGTAAAATAGCTAGCTAGTGGGAAGCAGCCGCATGGCACAGGGAGATCAGCTCCATGCTTTGTGACCACCTAGAGGGGGTGGGATGGGGAGGGTGGGAGGGAGATGCAGGAGGGAGGGGATATGCGGATATAAGTATATGTATAGCTGATTTGCTTTGTTATACAGCAGAAACTAACACAACATTGTAAAGCAATTATACTCCAATAAAGATGTTAAAAAAAATCCAGCTGAGAAACAGATGAAAAATATTTGCAACACTTACGATAAACAAATGGTTAGTGCCCCCCATATTTTTTACCAGGCTCTTGCATATCAAACAGAAAACACTAAAACCCTAAGAGAAAAAATGTCAAAGGAAATGAACAGTTCCCAGAAGAAGAAATGTAAACGACGGATGGACCCATGAAAAAATGTATATAGACAATCTCACAAGAAGCAAATTCTTGGTTTGGCACAGATTTTAATGAGTTGATTCTGTATTGGCGGGAGGAAGGTGAGCTAGGTCCCTTGACCAACACTGGAGAGGGAAATCACCTTTCTGTTTTTTTTTTGTTTTTTTTTTTGGTCACACCTCAGATCAGAGATCAAACCCGTTCCCCCTGAAGTGGAACCTCAGAGTCTTAACCACTGGACGGCCAGGGACGTCCCCGGAAATCACCTTTCTGGAAGGCATCTAGTTACGTAACAAGAGACTTAAAATTTCTGTTTCTGACCCACTAATACCACTTCCAAGAACCCATTCTCAGGGAAGATCATGGGTACGAAGATTGAAACCATCCCAAATATTTCCACTACATCATGGATTGTACCTACAATGGGATTCTGTACTGCTCTTTAGAAAGCTGTTAAAGACTAATGATTAAGATAGAACGTGGTAAAAATCTCATAAACAAAAACTGCATTTTCGAAATGATGTTGAATTTTCGAATGAAGTTGACAGATGTGAGCACGTGGCTGTATGAACCTGCGTAAATGCAGAAATATTAGTGGAAGGATATTCACCATAAAATTATCAGTGGGTTTGGGAATTGGGGAGAGTGTTTAATATTCTTCCTTATATTTTTATATGTTATAAATGTTCTATTATAAGCACATATTATTTTTGTAATAAGGAAAAATTTTAAGCCAATCCAGTAAAATTAGAAAAGCCGCCCTCTACTTGGGGCCATCTGGGCAGGTAGGAGCCTCAAAAGATGCGTAAGGTAAGGCAGGGTTTCTCAACCCTGGGTCAGATAATTCTTTGTGGTGGAGACTGTCCTGTGCGTTATAGGATGTGTAGCAGCATCCCTGGCCTCTACCCACCAGATGCTAGTAGCAAACTTTCCAAGTTGTAACAAGCAAAAAGGTCTCCAGACATGGCCAAATGTCTCCTGGGGGGGAGGGGGGACAAAAATCACCTCTGGGTGAGAACGAGTGCAACCAGGAGTAAGGAAGGAGCACTCTTCATCTGTTTGTTCTGGGGGTGATATTCATCTATCCTTTTGTTCACTCATTCATTCATTGAGCAGACATTTTCAGATTCTGGCTCTGTGAGCTGGGAGGGAGACCCGAGTGCTAGTCCCATGTCAGATTCTCACACTGTGACTTTAGGAGAGTCGTCTAAGGCTCCTTTATTTGTAAAACACTCCCTGAGACCCTGGCCCTGCCATAGGGAGTGTGCAGCCAGGGACAGCTCCACATAACTCCAGGCTCTGCCCTCAGGAGGCCACAGACTGGGAGAGACAGCCACTATACAAATGGCTATATTTGTTCAGAGGGATGGGTGCTAACAGGGGCCTGTGAGTGGTGATGGATGAATGGAAGAGAGAGACTCTGTCAGGGGTAAGGATGGTGGCAATGCCTTTAAGGATAGCCCTTTACACGTGCACCACACTTTAAGTGGATCTTCAG
Source organism: Mesoplodon mirus (assembly GCF_964341445.2). Lineage (NCBI taxonomy): Eukaryota > Metazoa > Chordata > Mammalia > Artiodactyla > Ziphiidae > Mesoplodon > Mesoplodon mirus. The sequence continues at coordinate 21,046,223 of NC_138989.1, read as the reverse complement.
AGTCTTGGCAGGAAACCGATGGTGCATTTGGTGGGGTAACCTAGGAGAGTTTAAGAATGGGATACTTTCAAAAGCGAGGGAGGGGGAGAGGGAAAGCAACAGGGGATGATGATGCAGCAGCACCTGGGGGCAGCAGCAGCCTAGAGCCCATCCATCCCTAGGCCTCAAGGAGTCACAAGAGGGACTGACACTGGGTCCTGGAGAGAGCTGTGGCTGCCACTGTGGGAGAGAGCCACCCAGCAGGAAGGGAGGTGTTGGGTAGGGCCACACAGCCACTGTCAACCCAGGGCCAGGCAGGGAGGGAGCAGAAGGAAGAAATATCTCAGCCTCACTCTACTCCTGCCCTCCAATTTCCTGACATTGCCTCCCACTGGCCAAACCATACAGGGCACAAGAGAGCAAGGGAGCCTGCTGACAGCCCACGTGGGTCCGCTACCTGAGTCAGACTGCAGATGGAGAAGGATAAAGAGGCTCGAGAGGGGCATTCAGACGTCCAGGGCAGAAGGCACTATCTCTTGCCTTCTCGTTCCATCCCTACGACAATCCTGCAAGGTAGATTTTATTATCCACCTTTTATATAAGAGGAAGCTAAGGTTCAGAGAGGTATAGTGATTTTCCCAAAGTCATACAGCCAAAAGGGATGGAGCCGGGATTGAAAGCATGGTTTGCCTGAGTTTCTGAGCTCCAGGCTTTATAGTTAGGAGAATCTGGGTTCAAATCCCAGCCCCCTCCACTTATTAGCTTTTGACCTTGGGTAACACCTGTGTATCTCTGAATGGACCAATCTGTAAAGTGGTGCTCGTGACTCCTACACCAGTGGAGCCCTTGCTGAGTGGGAACGGAGCTAATTCAGGCAGAGGCCTGCCCCACTTCCCACTGGGTAGTTATTAACCAGAGCATCAGACTCTACATTAGGCAGGGGGCAATTTGTCTGCCTCTTCCGCCACCTGCAGAATCGATCTCCATGCTCAGCTGCCTCATTGAGATTCAGGTCCTCAGCTCTGGGACTCCATCCCAGTGTCTGGTCAATAGCTTATATTTTTAATTTGTCAATAATCAGTTGGGACCTTGGCCAGTGCCCCGCAGATGGATCAGCAAGATCGCTCAGCAGTGGGGAGAGGAGAGGAGAGGAGGGCAGTGTGCATGAAGGGGAACAGACCCTGAGCTGGGCTGATAAACCCAGGTGGGGATGGGGGACAGCTGGGTACCCACAGCAGCCTGACTTTCCAGGCCATGGCCTGGGTGTCAGGAGACCTAGGGAGTCATGGATAAGTACACGAGCCTCAAGTCAACAAAACCTGGGTTCAATTCCAGCTCTGCCGCTTTAAAGATAGGTGGCCTTGACCAAGAGACTGGCCTCTCAGAGCCTTTCTTTCCCCATTTGTCAGGCGGCTGCCATAATAACAACACATAACCCATAGGGTTGTAGAACAGCCACATGAGTTAATAAATGTGAAGTGCCTAGGACAGTGCCTGGCATATTATACACATTAACTATTGAGTTTTTGTCAAACAAGAGAGACAATTTGTAAATAAACAGTGATTTTTCAGTGCACTTGCTGATTCCCAATACAGAGGGGGAGCCTGACACTCACAGAGGGGAAATGATCATCCCCAGTTTACAGACGAGGAAGTTGAGGCTCAGAGAAGCCAATTCACTTTCCCAAGGTCACACAGCTGGGGTACAGTAGAGCCAGGGCTGCAAACCCATGGAGTCCAACCCCACGCCTCCTGCTTCTAATCATCCTGCAAAAGACAGATTCTACAACTTAAGTGTCCAAAACAAAGAGGAAAACGATACAGCTTTACCTCCCTCCCTCCATTCTTGGGCTTTTTTTGTGAATAAGTGTATTGCTTCCTTTTCTCTCTGACAAGGAGGCACCAGTGCTCACCGGAGGGCAGGGAGGTGAGGACAGCGGGAAAATCTGTTTTCCTCATGAGTCTTTACCCATCCTGTCACTAAAAAAAAAAAAAAAAAAAAAAAAAATCTCAGTTCCTACCCATCCTGTGCCCTTCCCAATAAAAGAGCCCAGGAGAGACCAGGAGTACTGGAACAGGGGTGGCTGAAGAAGCCGGCATTGCCCCAGGAGGGAGTAGGGGTCTTCCCAAGGTCAAAGGCAGACAGCATTAGAGCCAGGATATGAACACAGGACATCGACGGCCAGTCCAGGGCTTTCTTGGCTGTCCGTGTCTGCTTACCTGGTCCTTTGCCTCTAACATCATGAGTGCCTGATTCCCCATTCTGCTGTCACTGTTGGTGCCTCTTCTTGTGGACTTCACTGTCAGGCTCCAATGGACAGGGAGATTCTCAAAGACAAGCCAGGCAAATGCCCCAACACCCTGTGGGCTGTCCGGCAGGCTCCAGAGGTACCCATGCTTCCCCGGCTTTCCCCTCTGCAGCCTCTGGGACCCACACAGCCCTGGAGATTTCCTCCTCTTTTCTTCCTGCCAGGCTGCTCATTCTCCAGAGAACCTACCCCCTGAGTCTGATCTATTGAAGGAAGCTTTTCCACCAGAAAACTCCCCAGACACCAATAGAATCCCCCATAGGTAGAATTCGGAAGCTGCTAAATGCACCCAGAGGCTCCCTGAGCTCCTGGGACCAACTGCGAAGTGTAGATCACAGGCGGAATCACATATGCCCCAGAACATGAGTTCCTCGGGAGCCTCAGTGACCACCTAGCTCCCTTCCAATTGAACAGAGGAAAAACTGAGGCTTGTAGATGGGGAGTGACTTGCTGAAAGATACAGAACCAGCTGGTGCAGAGCCGGGATTCTCTTCTCTGTGCGTGGCACCCCTCACATCCTCACTGATGCTGGCAGTAGTGGGTGGGCCAGAGCAAACCCATCCTCATGGCTGCAGACAACTCTAAGGGAAGCAGGCTTTCTTGAGAGCCTCCTAGTGTGGAGATTTCTCAGACTGTGGTGGATGGAGTAAGGAGAGTGAGTTTTGTCTATGCTTTGCTGTTAGCTTGCTGAGTAAACCCAGGAAAGTCTCTTTCCCTCTAAATCCTAGTTATTCCATCTATAATGGGTCATAACAAGTCATCAGAGTAATCAGGAGGATGAAGCGCCATCATCATCATCATCATCATCACCTTTTCCTCCTCCCTTTCCTCACCTCCTCTCCCTTATTCTCCTTCTTCTTTTTCTTTGCAGCTCTCATTTATTAAACACTTGCAGCATACTCAAGACATATTTCAAAAAAAAGTTTGTAAGAATCTGAGGAGGAAGTTCTTATTACCCTGCTTTCCAGGTGATGAAACTCAGGGTTGGAAAGATTTATTTGCTTGTCCTGCGTCACTCTAATATCCCCAGAGAAGCAACCAGCATTTGGACCTGAGCAATCAGACAGTCAGCAACCTTAACCCCTGCCCAACCCTCCACCCATGCAGAAGAACTTGGCCACTGAGGAGACCCTGCAAAGGTCGGTGATGATTCTTCCCCTGATGTTCTTACTGGTTTCACAATCCAGAGCAGTCCCATTTGAGTCCAAGCAAGAAGCATTTGGTCAGCATCCCAGGAGGGCCAGCTTTAATTCTTCCTGCCTGTCCCTCAGCTGGGACCGAGGATGGCAGGTGGGTTTGCTGAGGAGCAGTCAGATGTGACATGGGTCAGAGAACAAGTGAGGAAGGGGCATTTAACATGTTTGGGTTCTTCAGTGGCTGGGGGGGTCAGCCATGCAGGAAGTGACTTGAGTCTACAGATTTCCCATAGGGCTGGGGGTGTCAGCCAGCCTGGTGACAGGGAAGCCCTTGGGCAGAGAGGTGCAGGTGGCATTGCTAAGCCTTTGTACCAGCACAGGGTCCCTTCCAGATTATCCTCACCATCTGATATGCCTGCCCCACTGGCTGTATGGCTGGGGTAGACTACCTCCCTCTCTGGGCACAATTTCTCAATCAGTGTAACATATACGTTGGGGCTGAGAAATAGCAGTGCCGTCTATAGCTACTTCTTCAGAAGTTCCTATCCCCTGGTTAGAGTTTCTAACTTCTACTATCTGCCCATTAGAATTACTTGGGCAGGGGGGAGGGCGTCTTAAAAATGTCATTGCCCAGGCCCTGTCTCAAAACAATTAAAAATACTTGGGGATTGGGCTCAGGCAGCAATATTCTTTAAGACTCTCCAGGTGGCTCAAACTAGTAGTTGCTCTGTACCATCCCTGAAACAATGTCTCTGAGTGGCAGGTGTGAGTAGCGCCATATGACCACTAAGAAACGGAGGCCCAAACAGGGAAATGATCTGCCCAAGGTCACAAGTAAAGACTCGGGGATCTCTGTCCAGAGTGCTGAAATGGGACGTCCCTGGACTCTGGCCTAAGGCTGGTGCGTGTGTTCCTGGGATCCCACTCTTATCTTCTCACAGATTGCTTGTCCCATAAAAGACATTTCCTCTTGTTTTCCTTCTTCCTTTCTCTCTGCATATCATTTTCTCTCTCCCTCACTCCCCCACCTCTCTCTTTTCATAAGTGTATCTCTTCCTCCCTCCCTGTTTCTCTCTCTCCTCTCTCCCTCTCACTTTCTCCTCATCTCTTCCTTGTTTTATCTTTCTCTCCATCTCTTTCTTTCCTTCTTCTGCATTTCTCTCTACTTTCTCTTCTTTTTGCCTCTCTCTCTCTATCTCTCTCTCTCCTCCTTCTATCTCTTTCTCTCCCTCTCTCCTGGCTCCAATCTCCACCTTCCCAGCTGCTCCCTAGCACCCTTGACTTGAATCTCTTCCTCAGCCAGTCCCTCTCCCTCTGGCGGCCTCCCCAAGAGCAAACACTGACCTCTGGACCAAATTCTCCTTCCCTATCCTTGCCCAGCCCTTTGGAGAAGTCTAGCTTCTCCCTATGACCCTAGATGGGGATTCAGAACCAGAGATGTCATTTCCTTTTCAATCTCCCGCTGTAGAGAGATCCCACCACTGGGGAAAGTGGCTTCCCATAATCCAGTGGGGGCAATGGTTTCACAGCAGCCCCTCCCAGTGAGGACACATTCCTTCAATCAAAAAGCCTCATGCTGAGCATCTACTGTGTGCAAGATTCTCAGAACAGAGCAATAATGAAGGTGGCCTGACCGTTTCTCCCCTCTTTCCAGTGAGGGAGACAAAAAACAAGCAAAGAATTTAGACACTGATTTTAATTCTTTATCATTAAGATAATGGCCAAGATGTTGGGGTAAAGGATGACTCTGGGGTGGGACACGGCTGCTTTAGGTTGAAAGATCGAGGAAAAGCGTCTCCAAAGAACTGACTTTAAACTAAGACCTAAAAGATGAGAAGGAATCGGCCATGCCAAGGGCCAGAAAAAGAGGATTTCAAGTGGAGGGTACAACAAGTGCAAAGGCCCTGATCCGGGAAAGAATCTGATATGGTCAAATAACAGAAATAAGGCTCATGAAACTGGAATAACAGAAATAAGGAATAAATATCAGGAGATAAGGGTGGGGATAGCAACGGCCAGACTCTGAACGTCCTTGGAGTCCGCAAAACAGAGTTTTTATTTTATTTTTGGTGTCATGGGTTTGGGGCCGGGGCAAGCCTATCATCTCATTTAGCATGGTCATTGGTCCCTGAGTACAGTAGGATGGGAAACAGTGGACATAAGGACATAGATCATTTCATAGCTTTGGCTTAGATTTAGCGGTTCTTTAAACAGTGGTCTTTTCCCCCTTCTCTCTCCCAACTCCACCCACCAGGGCTTCAGCAATTCGAACTCACCTATCCCCCTCACAGAACCTAAATCTAGGGCGCTGCCTCAGGAGGAGTGGCGATCATCATCATCACCATCATCACCATCATCATTATTTCCAGGCGGCTCTAACTGACATAGGGATGAAAGCAAGGAATAAATTAAATGATCCTTAATGGTCCAGTTCAAATTTTTGCCATAAAGGTAAGGACAAATGTATTAATCCCATAAGCATTTACAGAATGCCTGCTGTATGCAATATAGAGAGAAACAGACCCCTGAGTAGCTAATATGAATACTAATATCAAAAGCTGCTAACATTTATTGGACTTTTACTAAGGGCCAGTCCCCTTGCTAAGGGTTTTACATGAATAATCTCTAAATCCTTATGATAATCCTATGAGCCTTTCCACTTTTCTGATGAGAAAATTGAGACACAGGGAGCTGAAGCCATCAATTACGCAAATTAAAATCTATCTATTCCATCCCTATCCTTGAAGCAATTTTTGGCTGCTCTGCTTGCCCCCAACCCCCTAAAATGTTACCTTAGAGGGAACATATAGTTCAGCCTGGGAGAATCAGAGGTCAGTTTGCCCAAGTGAATTCCAATCTGAGCATTTTTAGTCTATTTATACTTGGCTTCTCTGAAATTATTTCTTTAAGTGTAAAAAAAAAAAAGGGCAATTGCTCAAGAAAGGGTGACTAGTGTAATAGTAATAGTAGTTTTAGAATTCACATCCATGTCAGCCCTTACGGGTAACTTCTTAAGCCCACGGGACGACCTAATTAATGGTAGAGTTTCAGACATGTTGTCAAGAAGAGGGGATAGTATGTTTTTGAGTGAAAGTCTGAGAGTGGTGGCTGATCCAGGGGCGGAAGGTTTCAATAGAGACAGCCCGTCCCTCTGGGCTGAGATAAGTGTCCATCCTCCTCCTTAGGGAGACCAAAGGGGAACCTCCTCACCGTACCCCCAGCACTGACATTCTCCCCCTAAGCCCTTCCTCAGAGCCACAAGCTATTTCACCCTTTCTGGAACGCATGACTAATAAGCACTTCGTCAAAGGCAATGTTCAATCGTGCTGTGGATGAAGGGACTCACGCACCATATATCACCCCAGCTGCTCTTACAAGCAGGAGATCGATAATCTAGCAATAGACATTTCATAATTAAAAGCAGACGACGAAGAAGATGACGAAGAGGGAGGAGAGGGTGGGGAAGGCAAGGACCCTGGCAGATGGCCCTGCATTTTCCTTAGCTTTTCGGTTCCTAAGGCTCTGGTGGATTTACCAGAACAATAAGTCCTGTTTGAGCTGTCCCAAAAGGCTGGCTGGAAAGGGACTTCAGTAAATTCACGTGGTCCGTCCGCCTGCCTGGAGGCTGGCTGGGGATAAATGCTGCCATTTTTAGACTTGCTGAAGTGCCTTTTAAGACCCCACCGATGTCTTTCTGCATTACCCAAAGCTCACTGGATTGGATGTCCATTCCTATTCTCTACCCACCAGCTCCATCTCCATTCTTAAGTTAAGCTTACAGATCTTCCTCTAGGAAAATCTTCACCTCAGGGTCATTTGGTCCAGCATGGGATGAACATGACCTCCCCAATCTCAAGGTGGTCGTGTGGACCGTTCTGGCCAATAAGAGCATCCCATTCATTCTCAAGGCTAGAACAGTTGGCTGATGGATGCACATGTGGCCTAAGTCAATCAAGGTAAATTCTGGGACTTTCACTAGAGCTGTTCCTCTCTTAGCTGGGGTTGGATGACAGAAACCTGAAGCTACTGTGGACTATCTTGTCATTATGGATTTAAAAAATACTTCCAGCTGGCACAATGGAAAACAAAGCTGAGAGATGGAAATGTGGGAAAAGAGAGAGAAGGAAACCAACCAAGTCCTGGCAAAATTGGTGGACCTCTGAATTCAGCCATGCATGAATCCAGGTTAGGCTTTTAGTTATGAGTCCTCATAAATTCCTCTTTTGCCTCAATTACTTTGGCAGTGGAGTTTTCCTCTCTGTATATTAAAGAGTCCTGGCAAATCCATTAGTCTTTCTAGGTCCACCCATCCAATAAATGAGTTGCTTAATGTAAAGGAAAATGCACAGATGGAGTTGGATTCAAAGTCCAGCTCCTGACTGTACTGTCTACTAGCTGTGTGATCTTGGGCAAATTGCCTAAGCTTTTGGAAACTCAGTTTCCTCATCTGTACAATGGGTACGGTGCCACCACCAAAGGGTTGTTGTGAGGATTAAATAAGATAGTATCTAGTTCAAAGATGTCATTGCGAAGACCCACCACTTACATCACCACCGTTTGCGGGAGCAAACTGGTCTGCTAGCATATGCTCTGGTGTGGAGAAAAGATGTGTGGCAGCAACACCTGGACCACACCTGCAAAACGAAAACGTAGAAAGCTTAACTGAGGCAACAATTAAGTACAGAATTAGCAGGAGGTCATCATGATGCTAACATGAAGATAAAATATCACTTGTTGAACATCCAAATGGCACCATCCACTTTATTTGTATTACCTTATGTAATTTTCACAATTCTATGAGGAAACCAAGGTTCAGAGAGATGAAGCAACTGTCCTAAGGTCACACAGCTGGCAAGCCTAAGTCCAGAGCCTGGGCCCCTAAGCACTGGGCTGTGCCAGTTCCCAATAATAAAGCCCGGGTCTTGGAGGTTGACCATGTACCGAGCAAGCCTCTCTAAGTATCTCCCCATTGAATCTTCTTACCATCCTTTTGAGACCTGTTTTACAGGAAAAAGCAGCAGTGCTAGGTGACAAGTATGCTTAAAGAGGGAATCCAAGGTTTCACTGCTTGATTTGGTATAAATTGCAATTGTATGTTATATATATTTTGCCACTATTTTCAAATGTTAAAAAAAATAACATTTTTAAGAGCACATATGCACGTATCCTTTGACCCACTGCTGGGAAGTACCCTGGGAAAATCACACTGATATCCTCAAACTAGAAACGACTTACGGGTCTATCACTGTTGTCCTGATTTTAAAATAAGGGACATACGTATATAAGAAGCTATTAATTGCTCAAAAGAATGAAGTAGAACTGTTTATGTTCACTATGAAAAGATATCCAACTATATTAGTAAATGAAACAAGACGCAGAACGACAACAAAACGAAACACCCCAAAGCAAAAACCCCTCCGTGGTCCATCACGTGCTCCCCGTCAGCTTCACCCCACACCTCTCCTCCACGCTCCCGGCCCAGGGAACCTTTGCTCACCCGTCCCCTCTGCCGGGAATGCCCTTCATTTCCACATTCTTGAAAGAAATCCTCATCAGCCTCTGTGTCCCAGCACCAAGCCCCGCCTGGCACAGAGGAGGGATGCAGTGGACAAGCGTTGGATGCCCAGTGGTGTGACTGGTGAGGACTGTGACCAGAGTCAGTCCCTAAACTTGAGTCTTTTCCTTGGTCATCCTCCACCGACCCTTGTGAATTCATGTGGGGTGGGAGGGTGAGGGGATAGAAGTGACGTTTTCAGGCACCTGCTTGGTTCCAGGCACCATTCTGGGTATTTCCCTTAGATATGTTTTCTTTGAATCTTTAGTTTTGTCCTTTTATCATCCCGTTTTACATGTAAGAAAACTAAGATCATGGGAGAGAGGATTTAACTCCGACGAGGTTACCAGCGGCTTGTTGCTGGGTTTGGGGTATACACCTAGGTGGGAAGGAAAGGACAGTGGAGCAGCTGGTACGCCCAGCAGCACACCACGCCCGGAGCATTGAGACCCAGTGCTATGGTGGAGTTCTTACATCTGATCTATAATGTGTCATTCAGGCTACGCCGATACATGGGGACTGGCCACTGGCGAATTGACCCATGAACAACTACTCATTCACCATTGAAAGGGATGTGCATTTGTTGAGACGCCATGGGCCTTCCTGAGAGCTGTCATCCTGTGACAATATTGACAGAGTTTGTGCCTCCACCTCGTAAAACCCCAGTGTACACACGTGGGGAAAGCAAGCCCATCCTCTCTCACTGAGAGAATAAGTGTAAGGCATTAAGGAGACTCTGATTAAACAAACAGATGTTTTTAGTCGGCAATATAAGTGTCAACATGATCCTAATTAATGAATGTGTTAATGGCTGTTCTCTGTTTGAAGACAATAGTCACCGCCTTCTAGACTTATCCACAATGACTCACAGGGCACACACAAAGAGCCTGCATGGGGTGGGGCTGCAAGCTGATATGCCCACAGGCAGCACCAAGGAGCATGCCCTGAGCTCACAAAAGGGACACACGGTGGTACAGAGTCACACACAGGGAATGTGCACCAAATCTGCAGGGATTATGCAAGACACTTGGGATGCAGGATGTCAGAGGATGTCAGAGGACACACGTGAATACACATTCACAACACACACCATATATGCACAATGCACACACAACATTTGGGCCATCCACACATCCCCTACAACACCACACAATGTACACAGAGCACCCATGTCACCCACACATCACACAATACACATACCGCATGTACCATGCTCATAGGATCCAACACCACCATCCACATGACACACATACAATGCAAACAAAACACCAGTACATGCAACACACACTCAGTATTCACGGAGTGCTAGCCTGACACACAGCACACACACTCACACACGTTTAGTATCAATAGTAATAATACCCACTGTGTGTATCCACCATGTTCCAGACTCTATAATAAGACATGAAAACAGAAATGAAGAGGGTAGAGTCTCTTTCCTCCAGGGTATCCCAAGCCTACAGAGAAGCCTGAGTACCTGCCTATGAGATGTATCAAGAGAACTCCTCTACGTTATTTATACGTTTGTGTTTTTGTGTTTATACATATTTTCACGTGTTTCAACAAGGTAGAACATGGGAAAGGGTTGCTATGCAGAAAAAGTACTGGACAATATTGAGTTGTGCTGCAGACACGCAATGATCTTTTCAACGAAGATGTAGAGGAAAAGAAACATTCTGCAACTCTTCCTGTATTTAACCTTAGCAATGGTGTTTTTATTTATCTCAAAGGCTCTGATAGTGTGTAACGAAACAGCTCTCCCTTTTTACCCCAGCTGCTAGGAAGCTCAGAGCTATGTTTTTGATCCACACATGGTAGTTGCTTTTCATAGCACACATTTCTGAGTGTTATATCTGGCACTGTCTTATGTTCCTACATGCATTTTTCTTTCATTCTATTTTTAAAATATACTTTTAAATGAATAAGCTCTTTCTGGAACAATATAGGATCAGAAAGAAAGATAGAGTTTAGTTAGATAGATGTATTAGGACAGTTAAGCTGCTGTAACCAAGGACCTCCATTTCTCAGTGACTCAGTATAATAAAGGTTTATTTCTTGCTCAAGGCACAGTCTAATGTGGGTTGGCATGACATGGGCCATTGTTCCATGCAATCATTCAGGAACCCAGGGTTCCTTCCACTGAGTGGCATTTAAAGTACAAGAAAAGAAAGTAGGATCATGTCCTACAGGTGTAGCTGTGTCTTTATCCCGATGCACAGTAGGACCTCAGGAATGACATACACTAGGACCCAAGGTCGTGTCCAGAGGAGGAAGAGGTAGCCTCCAATGTGCAAGAAAGAGAAGATGCCAGGTAGGGTCAGTCTCTGAGCTAGGCATTGAGGACATACCAATTCTGGGTCTGCAGAGAAGGTGAAAAGCAGATGGGCAGACAGACATCTGGACGAATCAACAGAGGTAAGAAATGGTGGAGAGTTTGTGGAGACCAGTGGGGACCTCCTTCTAGCTGAAGAGTGGGATGCGAGATGGTGGCAGAGGGCCGTCCTGGTGGAAAGAAAGGCAGAGCCCAGCCCAAGAGAGCCTTGAATGTCAGACACCAAAACCATCTCTTTATACCACAAGCTTTTAATCTATTAAAACCCAACATCTACTGGATGCTGAGAACTCTGTTGAGTGCTTCACTTGCAGTCATGGTATCCATTTCCATAATAACACCGTATGGCTCAGTACTACCGTGATCCGAATTTTACAGGGGAGGACACTGAGGCTGAAAGAGGTGAAGTGACTCACCTGAATTTACACAGGCAGAAAAGAGCACTGTCAGAGGTTGAAACGGTACACTTTCTTAATTGCTACCCTCCAGGGCACTCTCCTGTGTTATGGTCATCACTGTGGCAGGCTGGGCTACATGGGGAGATCAGAGGGCAGCCTGACAGGGGTGACCAGCCCAAGTCTCAGAGTCAACCACGGTTCATAAACTCAGTCCCCAGTCCTGTGTGATGCACCTAAGGTTGGAGCCTCATTTTCCCCCACCTGTAAAATGGGGCTAATAATGCTTCCATTGCAGAGCTCCTACAAGATACAACATCATTTAGCCCAATGCCTAACACACAGTAGGGGCTGCATGAACGGTGGCCATTATTATTATTGTTGTTTTTGTTGTTGTTAAAGGGATAGAGGACTCAGAGAACAGACTGCTATCCCAGCCAGGAGACAAGTAATTTGGGAATGCTCTAGCAGAGGCTGTGGAAAGGGACAGCTGTGAAGGAGATTAAGGAAATTCACACGGAATATATGTACGTCTGGTACGTATGGCACTTTGGCAAAGACAGAATCGGGATGGATGCAGTCCTCCCCAGAAAGATGTGAACGGCATTTGGCATCCCTTGTTGTTCAAGCCAGGAGCAGTCCTGTGTGTGTGCGTCTGTGTGTTTCATGCAAATGTGGGCACGTGGAGATGTAAATTGCACACAGCTCAGAGACACAGGGGAGGGTGGGGAACAAAGAGAGGGACAGGCGCTCCCCCCCCACCCCAAGAAACCGAGCCACTGGGCATCCTGAGGGGCTGGAGTGTGGATCTGAGCCCTCTCTTCTACTCTGGGCCAGAAGCGGGCACTTGGCATCGATGGACTTGTCTCTAAAATGGGGCTGAGATCACTTCACCTACCTTGAATCTGGGGCTGGATTAGGTCTATCTTGGAGGTCCCTTGTGGCCCAGGATCCTAGACCACTGAGAGGGGATGATTTGTACAAATAGGAGAGGAAGAACGAGTTCTAAGAAGGGATCTCGGCTTCTTGATGTCTGTGGATTTGGGGGAGAAGGAGGGTAGATAGTGGCAAAAATATCCAATGTCTCAAGGAGACCAGGAAAGAAAAAGGAAGAACTGTAAGAAATATTGAGAAAAGAAAACTGGAGCTGGGAACACCCCTGAGCAGGGCTTTCCTCTTAGATTATGAGCAGAATCCCCTGTCACCGTGCCCCTCTCTGAGGTCTCCTGCCCAAGGATCCTTGGTCCCCAGTGACCCATCCCCCTTGCAGTGGGGATGTGATCCTTGCCAAGAAAGTGATCGGCAGAGACAACTGGAGAGGAACCAGAGACAGCACACCCTCCCCAAGACTCTCCCCTCGAGAGAGGGACCCCTGTTTTAAGCCCCTTAATGGTCCCCAAACAAAAGACCAGCATCAAAACTCAGGGCAACTAATCTGGAAGCTGAAGGATGGACTCCAGCATCAGCCTGGCTTGGGTGGCTGGTCCCGGGTTCAGCTTATGCAGATCAAATGTCTTTGGCCCAGAACCTTCATCTCTTGGGGCCTCAATTTCCCCACCTGTGAAATGGGGCTGAAAATAGAACCTACCTCCCAGGTTGGAGATGAGGATCCACAGCCATAACTTGTCAAGTGCCTGCCTCAGTGTGTGGCAGAGAGTAAGAATCCTATAACTGTCATTCACTGCGTCTCCTTTTGTCAGGGGGACACGGCCTCATTCAACCTTCTTTGCCGTATCTTTGGTTTTCTAGAAAGTCCTTCCTTCCTTTAGCCAAACACACGCAAACATTTTCTTTTTCCAAAACGTTTGTCTCCAGCTGCCTCTCCACTTATGTATTGATTTAGAAGATCAAAATAAAACGTGAGAAGCCGTAAGCTGTAACACTTATTTTTTTTTCCCCTCGGTACACTCTGATTATGTGTCAACAGCAAATTGCAAATTATTTCCTCTTTATTTGTCAACTCCTTAAGCCACCTCTGGGTCTCTCAGAATGAGTAATTGGCTCTGGGACATCGTGTGACAATTGGCTCTGTGTAGACATTTATCTCCAGGGAGGCTTCTTACAGCTCTTGGGTATTCCAGGAGAGAAGGTACAGGGTGGGGGGGAGGTCAGACCTACATGATCTGGGGGTCTTTTACTCCCTCCATGGGATCTCTTTGGGGAGAGGGGTGGCAGAGAAGACCACAGACAAGTGATCCAAAGATAGACCTGTTGAAAAAGCCCAACGGGGCTGATCTTTGTGTGCCATTTGCTGTCTCAGAATCTCTCTTGATTCCTGTTACACAGGGCAGAGAATACCTCCTTCCAGGAGTCCCCAAACCTTGCATCCCCAGGTTCTATCCTTAGAACCTTGTGAAACTCAACAATCTTTGGGGGCACAGGGAGTACGGGTGGGTATAGCTGCAAATTCCTACCTCCTCGAGTCATGGAGTTTTACAACCTCGGATTCAAATGTTGGTTCTGCCACTGAAAGAGCTGCAGAATTCTGGGCAAGAAATCTAACTTCCCTGTGCCTCTGTTTCTTCATCTTTAAAATGGGTATAGTCATAAAGCTACCCTGGAGGCTGTGGGAGGATGTGATAATGTGTGCAGACAGGGTAGCAGCTTGCACAGAGCGCCGTTGTGGAAATTAGGAAAAGGCAGCTCTTCCTGGCAGAGATATTAGAGATCAGCATCCCCTCCTCCAGGATGCAACTTTACACCAGGGTCTGGGGAGCAGCTTAAGGACTGAGTCAGCTGTCCCTTGTCCCTCTGGCTGGGAGCTCTTCTGCAAGACCCACCCTGCACAGCTGGACCTGGCAGCCCTGCTTGTAAAGCACCCGGCAGGAGCCAGGCTCAAGGCAATCACTCAGTAACTGGAAGAAGTTGTGGTCACTGTCATCATATCTTATCGTTTGAATGATTTGACTCTTAAGACCTACGAAGGGCTAAGCACTCTGAAATTTTGTCATCTCTTTAACATACGGAGAACCTCCATGTGAATCCCATTTCCACCATTTCCTGGGTGATGGGAAGTCTTTTCGCCATCCAAACCTCAGCATCCTCATCTGTGGCATAGGAGACAATCATTCCCACCTAGTGCTGGGGTTTCGATTAGACAATGCATATCTCAAGTACTTGCAGTCCAGTGCCTGGCACACACTAGGTGCTCAGTAAATCTTAGTTCTTTTGCAGCAAGCAAAAGGAGACCTCCCCACCATGGCTTTTTCCCTTTAGCACAAGCATCCATGGTCAGTGTGTTTAGGAGACTGCGGGAAAAAAAGACATATCAAACTATTTTAGTGAAAATACTCTGCAGTGTGAGGCATAACCTGTTTGCAAGCCAAAAGCATCAAGTTTGGAATCAGGACACTGAGGGTCTAGTGCCCCTGATGCCCCTGACTCATCCTGTGACTTTGGATAAGTAACACGCTCCCTGAGATTTGGTTTCCCTTTCTGTGAACCCAGGGGTAGAGGAAACAATGATTATTACATATTTTGTACAGCAGTGGCTCCCTTAATTCCAAAGAAGCCTATGTATAACCACAGTATACAAATCAGGCAAAACAGAGATGCTCTGATTGAAGCAAGGTCCAGGGAAGGGCCAAACATTCCCCCGCTACCCAGCCAAACACACACAATTTTTCTCACCCTGCAGCACCCTCTGATGCTATTTTAAGGAAGAACAGGGTTCTGGGAATGCAATGTGGCAGGCATCAGACTCAGACCCCTTTCCTGCTGAGATATTCCAAGACTGTGTTTGTGCTTTGACATCCACTGCTTTGTCACTCAATTCATCCTGACCTGGAGTGTGAGTGAGTGTGTGTGTGTGTGTGTGCGCGCGCGCGCACGCCACAAACAAATGCTCAGAAAGAAAACAAAAAGAAGTTCCACCAGCCATTAAGGGGAAATTACAAATGCATTTTTCTCTGCCTCCGGCACATTAATAAAAGAGCTTATAAAGCTGCACATGAGTCGAAGAAGGGCAGCCTCACAACAACTGGAAGGCGAGGAGGCGGGCGGTGGGGGGGGCGCTGCTTCCTGTACAGTCACCTGACTTCATGGCCGTTCCCAGGCTGAGAGAGTCTGTCTGTGGCGGCTGCAGGGAGGACGACGAGCTCATGCATTAAACATCAGGGGGACCCTCACAATGTGCACTGTGGGCTGGGAGAAGAACAGAGAGGAGGACAGGCTGGCGGGGGTGCGCTTGTGACATGCCCCAGAATGGCAGTGCCTGTGGGCAGAGACCTAGAGATTGTTTAGTGAGGGCTCCAGAAAAATCGCTGAAAACTGCAGGGCGGGAGATGAAGGAGGGTATGAAATGCAAAAAGTGAAAAAATGTTCTAGTGTCTTAAAGACGGGGGGGCCACCGTGGTCACTTTGTCTCCGCGATCATAGTGAGTGGTAGCTATGTGCCATGAGCTGTGGGCTAGATGCTGGGGGTAGTCATTGAAGTAGACAGATTTATGGGTCCTGATGCTTCACCCCTAGATGTATCCATGCCTTCTGCCCTGGGACTTTGAAGCCTCTCCTCCTAGAGGGTACATCCTTGTCCATTGACTGAGCTTGACCACGTTCCTCGCTTTGGCCAACAATGTTGGAATGGAAGGGCCACGGTGCTTGTTCTGGGATGAGACCTTAAGAAATTATGTGTGTTTCCACTTTTTCTCTTGCACCTCTGCCCTCGCATGTTCTGGTTGGATTGCTGGCCCACAGAGGATGACACACATGCGGAGCTGAGCCAGACACCACCTGCAGCTCAGAGCTGCCCCAGCTGACTCACAAGATAAAACTAGATGAGAAATAAATGCCTATTGTTGCATGCAACTGAGATTTAGTGGCTGTTTGTTATGCAGCAACAGCTAACTGATACAGTTATATATGAAGTCATGCATTTTATTCACCTACTCATTCACTCAGTAATTATTTACTGATGCCTCCATGCCAGGCATTTGGTAGGCAACAGGGATAGAATGGTTAATAAGAAATCTGTGAAAATGGGCAGAGATTTCAGATTTATTAATTTAAGGATTAAACACCTACCATGTGCCAGGCATGAAAATAAGTGTTGCAATTACACTGGCAAACAAAATACATAAGGCCCTACACTCAAGATGCTTACAGACAGCAGATAAAACAAACAACAAAACAGAAAATTTCGAAAAACCCCTGACTGAGAAGCTTGTCTCTTCCTTTTAAACTAGCCACTGTCCAGCAGAAAAGGTGAGAAAGGCAGTAGACTTTTATACTAGGAAGTGTTAAGAACTAGGACGAGATACCTACAGGCAGCTCAGAGGAAGGGACTCTAGGAGCCTCGGGTTGGAGACAGGAAGTAGGTAGGTGAGAGAAGGTTTCTCAGGGCACAACATATCTGAGCTGAGCACTGAAGTTCAAGAAGTTTGCAGACAAAGAGAGGAAGGGCAAGGATGGAGCGCCAGGCAGAAGGTGCAGCAAGAACAAGGTAGGGAGGCAGGAAAGAGCATGGTGCCTGAGGGCTAACACAAACGTCTGCATTTTATCGTAAAATAGAGTGTAAGAGGGAGAGGCAAGAGATTAGGGGCTGAGAGGGACCAGAGCATGAAGGAGTTTGGATGCCAAGCTGAGATGCTTGGACTTGATCCAAAGAAGGGAAATAGCCACAAAAGGGTTTGATACCTGGCTGCCATCTGAGACTTTTAGAAAGGTGGAGGGGCTGGGGTGAGACCAGAGGCAAGGAGGCCAGGAGGAGGCTGAGCAGCAGTCCAGGAGAGGAAGGAGGACACCCACACTGGGGCAACATGGGGATAAGAGATGGCCCCACCCTTGAAATGACGGAATCAGAGACTGTACAGCTGGGCGTGTCCTGGGACCACCAAGTTCCATCTACTCCGTTTGCAAAAACTGGGTCTTAGAGAGGGTGGTGACCTACACGTAAGTCTCACAGCAGATGAGTTTAGGGCTTGGGACTGGACTCGAGACCCTCATATTCCTAACCCCAAGTTCACTCCACAACACCACTGTGTCCCAATCTCTACCATTCGATTAATAATGATAATTACAAGAACAATAATAATTACTATGACCCAACTACTGAGCCCCTGCTATGTGCTAGGCTCTGTGCTCAGCACATTGTGTGTAAAATCTCACTGAATCCTCCCAACACTCTGAAGGGTCAGAACTCCCCATTTTACAGATGAGAAACCTGAGGATCAGGAGGTGAAGTCACCTGAAGTTGAGCCTCAGTGTCTGTCTTAGTCTGTTTGGGCTGCTATAATAAAATATAAAAGGCTGGGTGGCTTAAAGGATAGATTTACTTCTCACAGTTTTGGAGGCTTGGAAATTCAAGATCAAGGTGCTGGCAGATTCTGTCTCTGGTGAGGGCTCTTGTCCTGGCTTGTAGATGGCTGCCTCCTCATTGTGTGTGACACAAGAGGGAGGGAGGGAGGGAGGGGGAGAGAGAGAGAGAGAGAGAGAGAGAGAGAGAGAGAGAGAGAGAGAGAGAGAGAGATCTGCCTTCTTATTATTAGGACGCTAATCTCATTATGGGGGACCCACCTTCATGACCTCATCTAAACCTATTTGCCTCCTAGAGGCCCCATCTCCAAATACCACCACATGGGGGTTAGGGCTTCAACACTGGAATTTGAAGGGGGAACACAAACATTCCATCCATAACAGTATCTTCATTGGGGATAACTGTGCAGCTCCTGTATAGAATTATGGCCAAGGGCTAAATGAAGTGAGGAGTGTAAGTGCCTGGAACCTAGAAAGCTTTCAGCAAAGGAGAGTGACAACAAAGATGATGATAGTGACAGTGATGATGGTGACGATGATGATGATGGAAAAAGTCAGCTCTGTACCCTGGTCTTGACTCCACTGGGTGACTTTTGGCAAATCACCTAACTCTCTGGGCCTCCGTCTCCCCCATCATTCTAATGAAGACTTTAGCCTAAGGCAGTGATTCTCAGGGTGTGGCTCCTGGCTAGCAGCATCACTGTCACTTGGGAGCTTATTGGAAATGTGCATTTCTGAGCCCTCCCTGGACCAACTCTGAAACTCTGGGAGGAGCACTCAGCAATCTGTGTTTAACAAGTCCTCCTGGTAAGTCTGATGCATGTTCAAGTTTGATCTGGTCTACACATGAATGATTTTTCAATTTTTAAAAAATGACATAAATGCTTTCTTGTAAACAAAATCGGGAGAAGGCAGGTACATAAAGCAGATAAAAGTGGCAGTGCTAGGCTGGAGCAGAAAGCAGCGCCCACAGCTCTGCCCATTCTCCCACCCTTGCCCACATGAAGGCCAAGGGGAGGTGGAAGCTCTCTCCACCCTGTGTCAATTCCTCCTGCCAACCAGAGCCCCATGCTCCCCGTCCACCCGCCTCCCACCCTCCCAGCCTCCATTCCCGTTGACATGCTCGGTAAAGTATGGATTTGTTGTGGCCTCCTGCAACCTGGTCTATTTCTTCTCTCCCTCTTTATTTTTTTTAAAAATAGGTTTCAGCCTGTAATTCAGTTAATTATTTCCCAGAGCGCCGGTTTGGTGGCTATGGCACAGCACGAGTCAGGGGAACAGGAGACAGGTCCTCAGAAGCTTCTTTCCAGAAAATCTAATTTCATCATTGAGAAATCTTCTGTCTTAAGCAGGCTCCGCCACCACCATAAATTTACATATTCTATATGCCGCTGCCAGAACGCACTGGGCCCTATTTGCATAATGCTGCTGGAGGGGCTGGCACTTCTCTTGAACCCAAATGCAGGGAGAGCAAGGAAGCAATTATTAAGCTGTAGACATTGGCAGGGAGAGAGGCCTCAGATGGATTTCAACTGCAAACCTCATTCGCCGCCTGGGCTGCTCATTACCCAAGGCCTAGATCCCAGGCTGATGTTGGATCCGAGGGCCGGGAACATTAGCGAATTGCTTTCTTCGGGTTATGTCTATAGCCAGGCTGAGGCCTGGTGTTGGGGAGCAGCTCTGGTTTTCCAGTGTTGATGGTTGGAGTAATCTTGTCCCTTTTCCACCAGGTAAATTTGTTTGTTGGAGGGTTTTGTCAAGTTGCCTTTGCCAACACATCCCTGCCCTTTTCTGTAACATGCTTCCGAACACCTACAAGACAGGTCAGCAGGGGTTTGCCCACCTCCTTCTGACAACTCGCCAGAAATGCTTAGTTAAGAAAATGATCTTCAACAAAATGCCACTTGGAAAAGGGCATGTGGGAACAGGGATTCTCTCATGCCGTGGTGGTCCTGCTTCACATTTATCCTTCTCCAAACTTAGGCTGCTGGAGAAGGTGGGGTCTTCCCTACTGCTGGCCTCTGAGAGGGTATAATCTTGTTTACCTAGGCTCTGGGTCTCAGACTAGGGATCCTTTGATGTTCCAGGATCCACAGGCCACTCTCTGTAGTTTCTGGACCTTCCAGAGCTCTGAGCTTGACCTCCAAGTCACTCCATGACCCACCACACCCAACCTCAGTAGTCCATGGATGAAAATAGCTGCTGCTGACTTGGGGCACCACCTTCATTTTACTCTAGCATTGATGTAAAAGGCTTCTTTATGTTCTCAATACTCAAAGAACAAGTCATGAGCACAGAGTGAACTCCTGGGCAGACTTCAAACCCAGCCCTTCCTGACAGTTTTTTCAACCAAGTTAACTCATGAAACACACAGACAGAAACCCACCTGTCCACTCCTACAGGTAAATTCCATGAGCATACTTGCCAGGTGATGCCAACAAAAGCACTAGGCACACTTGATAAGTTTACCAACAGAACAAAATATCATCATGGGAAAGGTAGAAAGCTGATTGAGGACAGCCAGTGCTTTACTTCTGATATTTAATAATAGACTAGGCAACTTTAATCTTTTCCAGCAAACATCTGTTATTTCTGACGAAGTGGAAATACATTTGCAAATACCAGTTTCACTTCTGGCAGCCTTGATGCTCAAAATTGGTGGAGTTCATCAGAAATGCCATGACATCAGAGATGACCCGTGGCATGAAAAGTTCACTCCAAGCCAGTATTTGAACAGAGACCCAGTTGTAAGAAATTTGAAACAGCAGGTCTTTCCACTGCGAAAAAAAAAAAAATTAAGCATCTCCACTTACTAAGAGGTACCATCTCCTCAAAAGACCTCAACATTTTGTCCTCAGCACTGACTGTCTCATTGCAAGAATTTGGAGGGAATTCACTTTTTCCATGATTGCGTCCAACAGTGAATTATTTCTCCAAGAAAAGGAGATTGCTCCTGATTAGCCAAACCCAGGACTTCAAAAGCACAAATCGTGACTTTTCCAAAGGAAACCATTTTGGCGCATAACTGGGGTTAGTCCTTCAGAGCAACAGATGGTCTTTAAAATTAGAATCCAGGGTGCAGATGTGGGTGTGTCCTCAAGCAAGTCCTTACCATTTCTAAGCCTCAGTTTCTGGATCTATCAAGTGAGGATGATAGCAGTACCTCTTCCTTATTGTCATTGGGGGAATTAGATGAGCTAAGGTTAAATAACCTGCCCAAAGTCACAGAATACTGATGGTCCAGGCGGGGTTTGAACTCAGGTATGTTTGTTTAGCCACCCCGTTGCATGCTGGTACCCACCATGGCACAGCAATGCTGGACAGCTGGTGCTTATCAGTCATAGCAGCTGGCTTTCTGGGCTGAACTGCTGAGAGGGGCTGGGATAGGAGGTCTTCAAAGGGAGACATTCAAGGGAACATGGGGTTCACTGAACAAGTCAGCCTTGACCACTAGACCATAAGGCTCTGGTGACCACGATCCATGGGTGGCAGGTAACCACACTGAGGGCAGGAAGCCCAGCAGAAAATCCAGGGGACATCAGAGGGCATCCTTGGGTTCAAGGTCACCCACCCGCTCAGCCCTGGGTCTCCACTTGTCTGAGCCCCAGGTGTCTCAGATGCCAGGCATGACCTGGGGGGAAACCAGCTGGTCTGACCCATCCCTAAGCTGTGGGAACTAAGCTGTGGAGTCCTGGCCAGCACAGGCCCATGATCCCTGGAGGACAAAGGACTCCTAAGTGATGCTGGGTAAACTGAGCTCCATCCGTCTGTATCTGAGGGAGGAGGGAGGTGGAAGTTATGGTAGTGAGGGAAGGGAGAGCAAAATTCAAAAAAGTGTTCACCTGAGAATGACATGACCTGCAGATGCAGATCGGGAGTGCACACGTGGGCAGGTCCACGCTGAGGATGGAGCGTCTTGGTGCACATGCGTGCAAGATTCCCTGGGCACGTGTGAGTGTGAATGTAAATGCCGGGAAGGTGGGGGCTGTGTCTATCTCTCTCACTGCTGAATTCCCAGCACCTGGTGCATGGTGCGAGATCAATAAACATTTGTAGAGTGAATGCATAAATGTGTGCTTGCGTGGAAAGGTTAAAGTTATCTGTTTTCTAACTTGACAATCTGTTATTTGAGCTTTCTGCCCAGGAAATACATTGGCATAGTGATCTACACCCACCATTTCTTTTATTTATTTTAAAATTTTTATCGATGAACAACATACATACACAGAAGTGTGCACATCATCTGTGTACATTTTAATGGATTGTCACGAAATGAACACCCATTGCCACCCAGATGGAGAATAAGCAGAACATTTCCAGCACCCATAAGCTGCCACGTGCCCTGTTTAGTTACTATCCTCCACAGGTAACCTGTCTTCCAGCCATGTAGAATAGTTCTGCTTGTCTTTACACTTAATATAAATGCAATTGTGCAACTGGTACTCATTTGTGTTGGCTTCTTCCATTCAAAATTTTGTTTGTGAAAATCATCCACATTGCCCAGGGAAGCTGTAGACTGCTTATTTTCATTTTTATATAGCAAGGGTTGGCAAATTCGTTCTGGAAAGGGCCAGAGAGTAAATACTTGAGGATCTGCAGGCTATAGTATTTCTTTTGTAACTGCTCATCTTTGCTAGTTAGTGCAAAAGCTGCCATAGACTATATGTAATGAATGGATATGGCTGTGTTCCAATAAAACTTTATTTACAAAATAGGAAATGGTCAGATATGACCATGGGCTGGATTTGCCCATCTTGTTATGTGGTATACCCTTCTGGGAGTACGGCACGATCTTCCAGTTTAAATGTTGATGGAGCTTTGGGTAGTCCTCAATTTTAGGCTGTTCCGAAGAATGCTGCTGTGAACGTGCTCACACACGTCTTCCGGCACATACATGTTTTCATTTTTCACTTTCTGGGGTGTGTACCTAGGCATGGGGTCTCTGCGTGCTAGGAGGTCCTGTCAAATGGGCAACTGTAGCACCGCTGGTTCTTAACTAGTTGAGCTTTTAGAGTCTCCACAGGGCAACTGTTTTCTCCTCGTCCTGCATGCTGCTGCTCTGCATAGGCACTGCTTATTTCTGCCACCAGGACCTGCCCTCAGAGGCTGCAACTTCACTGCAAGGACACAGGGAAGACAGCTACCAGCTTGCACGAAACATGGCGGATCCATGGTGCAACCTGAAATTGAGGGGTTGGTGACACACAGACCCAGGCCCAGCTCAAAGGAGCCAACTCAGATGACAGGTTTTATAAGCTCAACTCTTCTCTTTGGTACCTTTGCTTTTCCTGCCATTTCATCTCCCACTTCCTTGACCACAATAACTTGCATCTCATGGCAAGCAAAGGGGGCCTTACCTGAGTGACTGATATGCGTGGAGGTTGTATATTTGCATCCCATGTCCTTGAAAGAAGGTCAGAATGTCAGAGCTGGAAGGTCATGAGCCCATGTCCTGCATGTTGTGAATAAGGAAATAGAGGTTCCATGATGGGAGGAGCTGGCCGAGGCTTCCACACTCAGGCAGGGCTGGGTCTGCCAGACTCCAGCCAGGAGCCTGTCCCTAACTCCAGGTCAATGAATGCCTCATTGCTAAGAGGCCCACACTGAAAGGGGCTGGCCAATCATCCTCCAATGGCTTCATCACTTAGAACAAATCCAACCCCTTAGTCCTTTCTGTTCCTCCAACATCCCAAGCTCTTTCCCATCCCAGGGCCTTTGCACATGCTGTTCCCTATACCTGGAGCACCCTTCCCCCTGTGTTCATGGGGCTGACTCCTTCTACTCATTAGGATCTTAGCCAGAGGTCGCCTTCTCGGAGAGGTGTTCCCCAATTGTCCAGTATCAGCGAGACACCATCCCCCTCCACCCACTCTCCATCTACCTCCCTTATGTGACTTTCTTCACAGCACTCAACACTGTCTAAAATTATCTTATTTATTTATTTGTCTATTCTGTGAGCCCCATCAGGGCAAGGATTGCCTTCGTGCCCACTGCTCTATCCCAGTGCCTCCAAGAAGCTTGACGTGTAGTAAGCATTTAGAATATGTTGAATGAATGAATGAATGAATGAACAAATGAATGGAAAGAGCACCTACAGCAGAGGCGCTCACAATGCAGATACATCCTCAAGCAGCGCAAGCTCTCGAGGCCACCCGGAGTAAGACCTCCCCAGTATCGGCAACGGCTGCTAGCTTCTTTGTATATGGAATCATATTGACCCAGGGCTGAAGGAACACTTGCAGTGATTTGTGTTTACTTCTCTGATCAATAGGTATCTCAGTGCTCACCCCAACACTATCTATTGCTGATGGTTATTAATTACTCTGCCTGCCTTTTCTTGCATCTCTTGACCCTTCATGAAGTTTGTCCTTGTCCATCCTCTGCTTTGGGGATTTCCCAGGCCTGTGGCTGAAGTCAGGAGGGGGCCCGAGAGTATTTTCTTCTTCTTCTGAACTTGATGTTTGAACCACAGGTCTAGACTCTGCCCCGTTCTCTCCTGTGCATTTTCAGAAAAGCACCTGTGGAGAGGCCGGGGTGGGAACGTTGTAGGAAAAAGGGCACCTCGGTTCCAACCTCAAGCCTGCCCTTCACTTGCTGTGTGTCCTTGGCCCCACCACTTTCCCTCTCTGGGCCTTGATTCTACTCCCCTTCAAAATGAGAAGTCTCTCAGAGACTCCCTCAAGTCCTGATGTGTTAGGATTCTTCAAGTTTGGGATTCTTCATGAACAGCCTCCACACTCTAAATGCCCAAAGGGTCAAGCAACCCGAGTCCTGCCACCTTTCTTGATTGGGGACATTGTCCATCCCTGTAATCTCTGAACAGCATACCTTCATATATTCATTCAACAATCACTCATTCATCTAGATACACTTCTAACAGACACTTTTGGGGATCTGCACATATATCTGGTATGTGCTTAGTCAGTCACTGTTAAATAAAAGCCACTCCATCCCCCTTCCTCTGGTCATATAAAATGAAGCTCTATCATCCCTATTATATGGATGAGGAAACTGCGGTTAAGGACTCACCCAAGGTCACACAGCTAGTGGGTGGCTGAACCAGGATTTCAACCCAGAGCTGCCTGGCTTAAAGTTTGTCATCTGGCCATTCCAGCTGAGAACCCCAACCCTAAAATTCTCACCTCCTCTGCCCCCCTTAAAGAGAGATCCCTGGAGGTGAACTTGGCCATATGCCATTGCTTTTCGTCAAAGCTAGAGCACTTTAGAAAAGGACTGTGGTCATTACAACAATGAACTAAAGTATGAGTGGCTTATGGCCTGGAGGAATTCATAAACTAGGTCCAGTTAGTTGCCACCAATTAACACTGCACCACAGACCCCCTCCCTCCTGGCACCAAAGTCCTTTCAGAATCAAAAAGACAGACGACCCAGGTCATACCTGAAGAAAGGAGCTACGCACCAAATACCATTTACTATGCACAGCAGATTCCTTTTTCCTAGAATGTGCTGATGTTGAGACACGGAAATACATTCAAATTAACCTCTGAGCGATCCTCTTCCAAATTCCTCATTTAGGGTTGACTCCCTGGCACATGATATTACTAATCCAGAGCTCCAGGAAGGCACACTGATTACCTTGGATGCATATGAGAGCTCCACTAACACACTATGTGGTTCAGGGTGGAAATCAGAGCTCACGGTACAAGCTCCAGCCCCCAGTGCAGCATCAAAGGTCCCCCAGGACCTGGGTTTGTGCCCCGGTCCGGGAAGATCCCACATGCCGCGGAGCGGCTGGGCCCGTGAGCCATGGCCGCTGAGCCTGCGCGTCCGGAGCCTGTGCTCCGCAACGGGAGAGGCCACAACAGTGAGAGGCCCGCGTACCGCAGGAAAAAAAAAAAAAAAAAAAAGTGGGGAGGGAGTGGAATCAAGGGAAGAATCAAAGATGACCCCAAGGTGTCCTGAGCCCCTGGGAGGGTGGATCTGTTGACTCCTGCAATGGGCACGTCTGCAAATTAAATTGGCAGGATCAGTTCAGGTTGGGGGATAGCAAGTTTGAGGTGCACATTCAACGCGCAAGCGGAGTTGGCCAGCAGGCCAGGTAGTTTCCTTACAGATCTTCTACTCCGTGAAGAGTCTCTGCCATCTATCCTTGTTCACACAGAGCCTCTACCTGAAGGGCCCTCCCCATCTCAGCAGGAGCAGTCCCTACCCTCACTGCCAACCTATCCACGAAGCTGGAACACTGCCCCTCTTCAGAAATCTCCCAGCCCCTCTCCCTACAGCTTTCCCGGGCACTTGCTCTTTCCTACCAGAACTTAACAGGCTGACAAAAGAGGAAATATTTAGGAGTTGAGCAGGGGATGGAGGGAATTGCTGCCCTCATATCTCATGAGTGACCGACTGTCTCCTCGGGAGTATGTTGACCTGCCTTCTCCCCCTGCCTCCTGAGGACCCCAGTCTCTTCTTAAGAGTCACAGGCCTTTTCACAATATGCCTTTATCAATATGATTCCAATAAACGTTTCAGTTCCGCATATAAATTCCAGGGCCTGGCTGCCCAGCAGAGGCGACCTGCTCAATCAGCAGACCATAAAGATGTAATAATGCAATTAAAAGGTATGGCCTGTCACCCTCATAAAGCTGCAGATCAATGCAGGGGGAGCTGAGGACATCAGGGAGAGGAATCTGGATTCTCTGCAACATCTGAAGGATGAGGAAACCGGATGATTCAACAGAAGCGGGGAACAAGATACCTGGACCTGGAGAGGTTCCAGCTCCAGTTTAGGGTTCCATCTTGGACCTCTGGCCTCCTTCAGTGGGTTGGATGTCCAGAGATGTGGGATCTGTCTCCAGGTCACACTCAGAGACCCTGAGATTTTTAAACAAGTCCCTTCAATTCTTGAAGCCTTAGCCTCCTCACCAGTAAAGTGGGTGTAATGATAATACTACCCTCTTCCCAAGATTGTTGAGACAGAGCGGACGCAGAAAAACGTAATGCTGGAGGGATCCTAGTGCATAAGCTGCAAAATCAAATACCGACAGGGGCTAGGCAAACGATGGTATGAGCTGGACCACTGAGGCTGGAGAACCCCTTGCCATTCATAAAATCATAAAGAATTTGAGTGGAAGGAATCTCAGATCAAACCTTCTCCATCTTGTTCATTGCAGGCATAACACTGAGATCTGGGGAGGGTGAGGGATTCCGTGAAGCCCAAAAGAGCATCATGGATGGAGACGGGACCAGAACTCAAATACACTGACTCTGAATTTAGTGCTTAAAGCACTGTCCCACTCAGATGTCCAAGGGAAAGAGGCTGAGAGTGGGAGTAAGAATCACTGGAAGAGAGAAGAGATGAGCCCTAATTTACCTGCCGACAGAAGATAGTCAAGGAGAGATGAACCATAAAAGGCCAAGTTATCTCTGGAATGATGGGCACCCATGGATGACCTTGGAAATTATGGACTTGAAACCAGAGAACTCTAAGTTCAAGTCTTATGCTTATATTGCTTCCAATAGTGATATATTGCTTACAAAACTGGCCTTATTCTCCATTCCTCTCTGTGTGTTTGCCATTTGCAATGTGTCTTTGCAGTTCCTTCAGTTGGGAAGTGGAGTCTATTTCTCTACCTCTTTAGTTTGGATTAGCCATCTGGTGGAGGAGATTGTGTGTCTTTTCCAAGCCTGGGCCTCAAGAGGCCTTATGCATTTCTGTTCTTTATTTTGGAATTTGCTGTCTACCATGAGTCTGCTGGAGGATGAAAAGCACGCGGTTCTTAATCCCCATCAACACAGCTCAACAGTTAGCCAAATAACAGACTTAAGGAAGACTATCCTAGATCATCTAGAAGCATGAGTGAGCCCAGTCATGATTAGCAAGAAGCACCCATATGACTGTAGGGCTGTAAACAATAATAAGTGCTTATTATTTGAAGCCACTGAGCTTTGGCATTGTTTGTTACTCAGCAACAGCTAACTGATACATCTTGGTTCCTTACTTTCTAGCCTTATAATCTTGGGAAAATTCCCTCACCTCATCAAGCCTCAGTTTCCCCAGTTGCAAAATAGTGGCAATGGTGATGATAATGATAATGTCAACCCACCAAGGTCTTTGTGGCGATTAAACAAGAGAATGCACTCAAGGCTAAGAGCACAGTACCTGGCATACAGTGAGTGCTCAATATATGTTGATTTCTTTCTTCCAGGAAGCCATGCCACAACCTTGGTCCACCAAGAGATTAGAGGATATGTGGTTTGCTCCCATTTCAGAAAGACTGTAGTTAAATAGAAGCTAGGTCTTGGAATCCCAAACCCAAATCCTTAGGCACCCCTGGGCTCCTCTGGAACCCCTGGCCTGCAGACCAGTCAAGGCAGGGGTAAGTGCCAGGGCAGGCAGCCTTGATGCCGGCTGAGTGCAGCAGTGCAGTTTGCTCTGCTTGCCAGAGCTTGCGTGTTTACATACATCCCATAATTACCATCTGCACAGCCAGCGGCATTTGTTGCAAATGGGCCGTTTCCATCTGTTGAAGCAATTTCCTCAGAGGAATTTGCATTGATCACTTTTTTATGCAAAGCTTTTGTATAGATCATTTTTCCCCCCAATGGTTTTTAATAGGTCTAAATATCTGAAGGGCAGGGAGGGGCCTCTGAAGGAAGGAGGTTGAGGAGTGGGGAGAGTCGTGGTGCGGGGGTGGGGGGGTGGGGGGGGAAGAAGATAGGGAGAGAAGATGTGCTCTTCCACAGAACCCCACCTGTACTCCTCATCTGCAGTGACCCAACTCAACCACCGTTCAGGACCCCTGCCCAGGCAATGCCATTTCACATATTTATTGTTTGCCTTTATACTTGAGCTGGTAGCTCGTGGTTAATGGAGAGGCCTCGGAATGAGGGAAAATGGGGCGTGGTAATTAGCCAAGCAACTGGTGACTGCAGCTCAGAGCTTCGTACCTGAGAGGACCAGATGGACAACTTTGCATATTTTTGACAGCTGTAATGAACAGGGCAGCTCCATATTGATTAAATGTCTGGGAAATTAGTGCAACCCTCTGGAGCTTCATTATTTACTATTTCTGCTCAAATTCTCAGCAAAGTTTATACAAGCAGAAGTCTGCGGTAAGAGAGGGGGAAAAAGAGGAGACAGTTGAACAAGATGATAAATGCTTTCTAGGGGCCCCGACGCAATAGATGCAAAATGGGGGCTGACTGTGGTTTTAACATTGGCTCCTGGAGGGTAAAAATCTAGGTTGATTCATTTCTGCATTCCCAGTGTCCAGCATGGTACCTGGCACAAAGTAGGCTCTCAGGAGATGACTGGCTGGCCCTAGACAGAACATTTGACTAGAAATAAAAATCTAGATTCTGAGCTCAGGCAGAGATTTGAGGCTCAACAGGCAGACGACAGACTGTGCCTTTAAAGTAGATGAAGTCACATCCTTGAAAATATAACTAAATCTTTAGTAAACAAACAAACAAAAATCATGTGGAGGTAAGTGATGTCCCTACCGTTACCCCAGCCCCACAATGATTCTCCTTTTTCTCCTTTGAGCATCATGACACTCGGTGGCTATGGGACACTGGATAAATAAAACAAGATTGGTCTAAACATGCCCCGACAAGGCTCAGGTGGAGTTTTTCAAGGTATGGTTTGCAAAACACCTGCATCAGAATCAGCTGGGAAGCGGATTACAAATGTAGATTCTTGGGCCCTTGTTAAGGAAAAATTTATTCAGACATGTGTAAACAATGGTGAGGAAGACTTCATTCAAGGGGGTCGGGGGTATGTCACTACTACAATGGGGATTTTGCAATAGGTGAGAGATTTGGGGCTCAACTCCAAATGAATGCAACAAGCCAAAGTGGGAATTTACAGCTAAGGAGCAGAACTGGGGGAGAGGGGGCATCTGTGGATGGAAAATTACTAAGAGGCAGGGTAATTCTTTGCTAGACTGATCTAATAGGATTCTTGCTGAATACAGGCCAGAGTGATAAGATATCAAGGGTCGGGGATTAGGAATTTGATCAGATATCAAGGGTGATCAGACCAAGGATGGGGGATTTTGGCTAAACTGACTCAGCAAGATTCTTGCTAAAACTGGAGCAAGCAGGTCAGAGACAGAGTCCATGGTCCACATCTAATCAGAAAGAGGACTCAGAGGAGCCTGACTCAAATTTGGCCAAAAGAGAGAGTCACTGTCACCCCCAAGAATCAACAGGTTAAATAAGTTCCTAAGGGATTCTAATATGCTGCAGTTGGAGGATCACCGTGGGCTCTGGAATCCTGGGTTAGAATCCTAGCCTTGCCTCTTGCCAGTCATGTGACCTGAACAGGTCAGAGTTGCCCAAGTGAAAGGCCTTGGAGCTGTCCCTGGTGCTTCCCTGGGCTTCGGTGCCTCACTCTACTAGTCTGTTTTTCCCACCCTAATTCATGACCTCTCTTCATTCAGTAAGCCATGTTCTGTCCCTCCCACAGATGTCTGGTCTCCTGTGCATGACCTCATGCTAGGAAAACACATTCTGAAACTCCTGTATATGCTCTGACCCTTCTCTTCATTGTTTGTAGAGATCTCTCCTACTTCTTTTATTTATTTTTTTTAAGGCTATTTATTCTTTTTTTTTTTAAGACCATACTTCGTTCAGATTTCTTTTGCTTTTTTTAAAAAAAATTTTAATTTATTTATTTATGGCTGTGTTGGGTCTTCGTTTCTGTGCGAGGGCTCTCTCTAGTTGCAGCAAGCGGGGGCCACTCCTCATTGCGGTGCGCGGGCCTCTCATTATCGCGGCCTCTCGTTGCGGAGCACAGGCCCCAGACGCGCAGGCTCAGTAATTGTGGCTCACGGGGCTAGCTGCTCCGTGGCATGTGGGATCTTCCCAGACCAGGGCTCGAACCCATGTCCCCTGCATTGGCAGGCAGATTCTCAACCACTGCACCACCAGGGAAGCCCTCTCCTACTTCTGATTCCAGAGGACTGGCCACACTTCACCTAACACCTATTGATTCTGATCTTTGGCAAATGCAATCACTGCAACAGAATCTCAATGCCTCCATCAGGAGAAAAGAGAGAAAAATCCTGGGTGGGAGTCTAGGCATCAGACAGATATGCAGATTGGTCTAAGTGACTTATTTGCTATACTTTTTTTCATTTGTCATATTCACAGAGGTAAATCGGGTCTTGAAATCACAGTAAGTCCTCAATAAATGTTGAAAGGATGGAGGGAAAAAGGACAGATTCAATACATGACAGATTGATGGAAATGATGATGATGATGATGATGATGATGATGATGATGATGATGGTGACGACAATGCGGATGTCGATCATGGGGATAGTGATGATAGTAATGGCTCCATTTTGCCACAGGCCCCACAAAGAGTTACTCATTTATATCACTGGCTCCTGAAGACATTTGTGTTTGAGACCCTGGTTTATTAGCTGGATGAAGAAATGGGTGGATGGATGGATGGATGGACGGACGGATGGACGGAGGAGTACAGGGGTGGAGGGAGGGATGGAGTGATAGACGTATGAATGGATGGAAAGAAGGACAAGAAGAAAGGTTGGAGGAAGAGAGGTAAGAAAGTGAGACATAAAAAAAGAAAGAAAAGGAAGACAGTGAAGACTAGAGAAAGAAAAGAAAAATGGGGGGATGAGGGAGACCATAAATTCTATTGTGCTGTAAACACTCATCAAGCAAGACTAAGGGAAAATGAAGTAAATTCATCCAATTCATCACAGAATATTACTGTACTTCATTTACTTTCCCTCCAATTAGGTAAAAAGCCTATTCTATTAACAGCCACCCTTGCAGATCCAGACAAAATTAACTCCTGGTGCCTCATCCAGGCAGCAGGGCAATTGATTCTTTCCCCTAATCCGTTTATTTCATTAGCAATACATTTATCTGGTACATGCATTTTGCCACGCTGCAGCAATGAAATGTCCCTGCAAGGTGTGGGGTATGGGGGAGCGTTTGGAATATTAACCAAATCACTATTACCACCATGGCAGTGCTTAAAGATCATATGTAAATCAAATGTCAAGGGAGAAAATTGTAGCGAGGGCTGTCAGGAAACAATTTAGCAGTGGTTAAAGGCACAGCTCATGGCTGGGTGAATCGTGAACTTTGCAAATGGAAAACCGAGCTGGCTTCCACTGTGGAGGCTGATGAGACTCAGGGGAAAAAGAGTGGGGAGGCTGGGGAAATGCTGGGTATTTGTACCCCACAAAAATGAAAACAAACAAACAAACAATGCATTAGCTTTTAAATATTCACAGCCAGCTGCTATGGTCAGTTTCCACTGAAAGTGAATTTGGCCTATTCAAGAATTTCACCACCATTTCTGTCTTTTTCATTTAGAAGGAGGATTTAATTACATGGAAAGAGCAGCTTTTAAAAAAAAAAAATCTGTGGGCTCTTTATTTGTCCAGACTTCAGGAGGTTGGTTTCCATGTTGCAAAACAGATGATAATGACGATGATGATTTTATTATCACATGCCCCAAGGATGTCTGATCTATAACTCTTTTCTTGTTAAGTTATCCTTTTCTTGGGGAGTTGATCATGTGTGTGTGTGTGTGTGTGTGTGTGTGTGTCTGTATGTGTTTGTAAAATGATTGGTGGCTTACTCTGTCAACGTTCAGTCACTGCACAAGGTATTTCAAGCAGGAAGGATTTAATACAGGGAGTTAGAAGCTTTCTTAATTGTTAGAAACACAAAAAGAACACAGCTCAGGAAATCCAGAAGCACCAGAATCACAGGGAGTATCATAGGAAATATTGGTTGCCTGTCTCCTGGAAATAGATGATTCCCAAAGTTAATGTAGATGCCACCTGCAAAACTCATGCCTTCCTTTTGCCAACACCTTGCCCCTGCCTGCAGCTCCCTCTAGAGTATTATGTCTTCTCCTTTCCCACCTTCAAATCTCATGCAAGGGCTCCTCCTTCTTTCAGACAACTCCCCTCTCCATAAACTGTATCTCATGGAAAGAAAATTGCTTTGGAACTCAAATCATGACTCCAGCGGCAAAACTGAGACCTTGTGCAAGGAGATTCACCTCCGAGAGCCTCAGATCTCCCAGCTCTGATGTGGGCTTAATAGTACCTGGTCACAACAGAGATGTTGCTGGGACGAAGTGTAAAATATCTAGGTACCCAGCACATAGTAGACACCAAATCAATGCCAATTGCTTTTTTTCCTCTTCCTTCTTACCTTTGTGTCTCCCTGGGAAGTTCATTTGAAGCCAATTTCCTCCACAGAGATATTGCCAGGGCAGAGGAGAGAGTTCCCAAGGTTCCTGGTCCCCCTGGGAAAAGTCCTCCTTTAAAGAAAGCCATTAAGGATTTAATTTCTTATCATCTTCGATTCCAACTAGCCAGAGTGTTATGAATAATATCCTATTAGCTGGAGACGTTCAAACAATCACCCGTTAACATGTTCTTACGGCGAAATGATGAAGCGTTCTCCGAAATCACGGTGCTTATCTGCGGCCCACTCAGCAGGCACTCCATCACGCCCACCAACGACACTTCTTGTATTGCTGTCTTGGATTCCAACTAATCATTACGGGGAGGCAGGCAGCGGGAGAGCTGGGAGCCTCCCTTGGCTTCAGGCTTCTGAGACAGGGCCCTGCTTCACTTTGGCCTGCCCCCTGGTGTATGGTAAAGTACCTGCCCCAGAGGGGACTGGAGCAGCTTCTTGAGAGATAATCATTAGGCAAATCACCAACATTCAGTGATTTTGCAGTAGGGAAACCAAGTCAGGAAAGCACTGATTGCAAAATGCATCGAGCCAAGAACAGACAAAAAGGGAGGAAAATTACACAAAGGAGTTATTTAAAATAAAGAAAGATATAAATGAACAGCTAAACTAGAGACATCAAGTTTCAAGAGTAAGAAGAGCCCCCAAGATTGGCTATTCCAGTTTTTATTCCTCTCCCCCCAAACCCCAGAAAAATGTGTCATAGAAGCTGAGCCCAGCAAGGTCTGGCCAGGTAAATTAGGGAAGCACTGAGTAATCAGAGCCCATCTTGCTGCTTCAAAGTATACATCACATGCTAAGGACTCCGACCTGCCCTGCAGGTTAAGACAGCCACTTAATTCTTTCGGTACGATGCTTACCAAACCTGTTTAACCACAGAATCCCTCTTTTTGTCCCTGCATCTGCCAGAAACATTCGTTGGTAGTGACAAGGCTTTCTGTGACACAATGAGCCTAAGTTCTCTTTGTTTTTAGAGTCTCTCTTAAGTAAAAGAGATTTTTCCCTATTTTTATACTGATCTGAGATCAAAAGGAAGTGTGATATGTATTTCATAAAATGGCTCCTTTTGAGAATTTTGGATGGTGATGGTGACCCCACTGAGCTCTGCAACAAGGAAAGAGGAAAAGGAGTTAATAGGTACTGTGTTCCTACTATGTGCTAAGCACTTCAGAAGCATTGCCCCACTAACCCCCCCAGTAATCCTATGGAGTACATCCCATTGTTTCCCCCTTTACAGATAAGAAAACTGAGGCCAGCAAGGCTTGCTAAAGAGCCCCATTTCCCTGAGCCAGTGATAGCCCATGTGTGGATTCTGAGTTCTGGCCCAGAGCACTTTTACCTAGGACAAGACACTCCTTAGTCCTTAGAGTGCCGGGACCCACTTTAAAAATATGCTGATTTTGGGTGTTCAAATGCAGAGGATTCATGGACCCAATAAGGTCCAGAATTAAGGCTACTATGCTTCCACAGTGCTGCTACCAGAGGCAGAACAGTGCCCAGATGCAAGCAGGGGAAGAGTCTACCGGTCCCCACTGCCACCCTCTGTTGTGAAAAGACAAAAACCATCAAAACAGGTGAGACTCAGTCTCCCATCTCAGCGTGCAATAGCTCCAAACATTTCACTAATCCCTCCAAACAACTTGTAAGTTCTTCCTGTTACTGTACCCACTTTACAGATGAGGAAACTCAAGGCCTGGGGAGCTTGTTTACCTTGCCAAGAAGTAAAGTCATTTAGAATTTAGGAAAGAAAAAAAAAATAGGAAGGAAGGAAGCCCCAAGAAAGGACAAATGATCATTTTTGAGTACTTTGTATATGGCCTTCCAGGCTGGAGTTCCTCATTTAGTTTTCTCAGAAATTAGAACTAAGCAGGTGCCTGGCTCCCACTTTACAGATGATGATGCTGAGGTCAGAGGTTTTAAAAGAGTCCTTCCAGACCACAATAGGGTAAGATCTGGACCCACTCCTGCTCCCAGCCCAGACCTGTTCTCTTTCCTCTTCCCTTCCCTCAGCTCCCTGAGGAATTTCAGGGACTGTTCTTATTCCTGGGGTTGTGGATATGGAGGACAACAGATCAGGCACTTGGCGGGTGGGGGAGAGGAACGGCTAGAGGAAGGATACTACTATTTAGGGGAACTTCTATGCTTAAACACTTCCCTGCCGGTTCTCTCTGACCTTGGGCGGCTGCCATCACCTTAAATGCACAGTAATACACGCTCAGTCACTGTTCAATGCCCAGGGGAATGGTTTAAGGCCCTCCACTGGAGTGAATATTTTTATGCAGGGTATAATTCCTTTTAAGACCTTCACAGCGTTCCTGTAGCCTCCACCATGCCCTCTCCTCCGGAGAGCGTGTGGCAGAAAGAAAAGCCACTTTCTAATAAGGGAGCGGCGGGCTTCAGGCAGAAGAGCCCAGGCTGCACCGCCCCCGGGATGAGGGAAGTGTCTGCTTTCTTATTATCTTCTATTTTGTCCCCTAAAATCCATCCTCGGTAATAATAATTATGGCCAACATTTATAGAGTGCTTGCTGTGCATCAGGCCTATTGTAGAGACCAACACTTATAATCTCATGTAATCCTAACAACACTGAGAGACTGGTATCCCATTTTACAGATGAGTAACTGAAACACAGAGAAGGCAAGTGCTATATGACTTACCCAAGGTCACACAGCAAGAAAGGGGGAAGCCAGACTAGAAAACTAGGGAGTCTGGGTTCCATGTATAACACCAAAATACATTCCATCCAGCAACCAACCAGGGGGATCACCCCAAAGAACAAACCTAATCATGTCACTCCCTAGCTCCAAATCCTCCAGGCTTCCTACTGCCCTTGGGCTGGAGATCAGATCCTTCCCCACTGCATCTTCAGACCCTGCCTACCTCTCCATTTTTGTTTTGTCCCACACTGTTCCTGGCTCTCAGCATGCTGCTGCACTGGCCTCTTGTGTTTCTAGAACCCTCCACACTCTTGCTTTTGCCACAAAGGGCCTTTGCATCTGCCCTCCCTCTGCTTGGAACGCTCTTAGCCACACGCCTTCAACCCATTCTCACCTGGTTAACTCCATCTCATCCAAACGCCGCTTCCTCAAGGAAGCCTGCCCTGATCGCCACTCTTGGTCAACACCTCCGTTAGTTCCCTTTGCTGCAACTGCCACGTATCTACTCGTACATTTGTTTAGGAGATTATTTCATCCACATCTGTTGCTAAAATTAAACGGTCCATGCCAGGAAGGCAGAAACCATGATTATCTTGTACACTGCTATTTTTCTGGCTCCTGGAATCATGGGCATCCAAAATATATGCTGAATGACTGAACAAATGAGTCGATGAATGAGTGAGTGAATAGCCATAGGGAAGGAGCAAGGCATCCGGGTTGGCAGAGCAAGTCCTGTAGGGCTGGGACTAGGGTGACGCAAGTGAGGCACTTACCTCTGGCACAGAATTTAAGGGGCACCAAAAAATTGAATAATCAAGATAAACATTTTAGTGCAATATTTTAAAAATTCAAATTTAATGCAAACAAAAATCCACGATGGACAAAGTCTAAACATTTTAAATAAAGTGCCATGTGAGTCACATTGGTCCTTGAGGCAAAAGGGAAAATCAGTAATTCTAATTCTGTCTTTGTTTAAAATTTTGATATTTTGTTCATCAGAGATTGGTTTGCCTTAACTTTCGCTTTTTAAAAAAAGACTTCACTGAAGCGTTTTGTTTGTTGGTTGGTTTTTTACCTCGACTACGGGGATTTTTGATACCCTCCTTTCAATTTTGTGCCCAATGCTTTCCTCATTCTAGTCCTGGTTGGTTCCAGTCTTTGCTTTGCCATCAGGTAGCTCTGCAACCTCAAGCAAGCCACGTGACCACTCTGGTCTTCTCCTTCCTCATCATCAGCAACGGGAGGTGGCCCACAGTCGGGCCCTTCATCAGTGAGGTGGTGAACATGAGCACCAAGCAGGTGCCACAGGGCCTTTGCACTTGCAGTTTCCGTTGCCTGGAACATGCCAGGAACATGTAAATGGCAGCTGCCCAATTAGTAGTGTCATTTCTATTTCATAAATGAGGAAAGTGAGGCTCAGGATATTAAATGAGTTGCTTCAAGTTGCAAATCTTGTAAGCCATGGAGCTGAGTCTTAAACCTTCATCTTGTGTTCTCCACTGTCTCTCCAAGTCCAACCCTCCTCAGTGAGCAGAGGCAGAGCTTAAGAACAGAGCAGGGAAGAACAGGCAGCAAGTGAGGGGCAGAGATAGGACTAGAACCCAGGTCTCCTGGTCCCCAGCTAAGGCACTTTCCTCAACCCCATGGTGCTTTTGGAATTTGCAGAGACTTGTAAGGCTATGTGCAGTGCCCACCAAAGAGCCCATGAAACTATGTAGCTCAGGCATGGGGGCATTTGAGGCATCTTCCAGCGGCCAGCAACTGGAGGCATCCTCCCTTCACGGTGGTCTCATATTTCATGCAGCTCAGAATTCTCTCCTCTCTGACCTGGTGCAGCTACCTCTGCCCCCCTAGAATCATGGAACAGTGAAACGGAGGTGCTTGGAGAGGCAGATGGTTCTCAGAAGATGCACTTCGGGCAAACTCTTTAAAGACGATCCTTGCTCAGTTCCTTGGTTCCTCTGCTATTAGCAGAAGAAATATTGTGAAAACAGCGCAAGCTGTGCGGCTGGACAGAGGTGGACTTGAACCCAGTTGCCTGCCTTGGAAAGTCCCTTCACCTCTATGTCGCACCATTCATTTGTCAAAAGTGGGTAAGAGATGTAAGTGCATGTGTTTTTGTGTATATGCATGTCTACACGTATGTGTACCTCGTGTATGGGTGCACACCAGCCAGCACGTGTGTGCATGCCTGCGTCTGTGCTTTTGTGTATGCATGTGTATCTGTGTGTGTAAATGTATGTAAGTGCATGTGTGCTTGTGTATATACACATCTACACATGTATGTGGCACATGTGCATCTGAATATGTGTGTGTGCATGTCTGTGTGTACATAAGGATGTGAATGAGTGTGTGTCCTTACGTATGGGTGCACATCCGTGTGTGTGTGTGTCTGTGTTTCTGCATGTGCACGCGTCTCCTCTTTGGTAGACGAGAAGCCCAATAAATGAGGTGAAGGATAATGGATGCGAAATACTTTTGAACACTGCCCATTCCTTCACATGCGTAGTGAGGGAGTGTTAACATTCACGTTCAGGATGAAAAGCCATTTTGACTGATCTCCCCCACACCTTCCCCTCTCCCTTTGCTTCCCTTAAGTTCTCTAATTGTCAGCTCTGTCCACACAAAGAGCAGTGGATCCCAGCAGCATGTAACCTTCCCTGACCAAGTTGCTTGAGAAAGCCAAGTTTTCTGGTTGATGGAAGATCACCTCTCTTTAATTACCGTTTTGAAAATTACATTTTGGATGGAAATCTCTGCAAAACTCACTCTGTTCTTTGATACTTTGGATGGGGGCCCTTGAACTGAATCTCAGATCTATCATTATGAGCGTCACTAAGTTTCCAGAGAGATGAAAGGGTCTGCACAAGGGGTGTTTCCCACACACAGAGTGGCCCCAGAGTGCTCTGGTTTTGACATTAGTGAGGCTTCTTCCAAACAGTCCTTTCTCTCCCTAGCCCACGAAGGCACCCACAGCCACCTTTATCTGCTTTTACCTGCAGCTGTTTGCTTCCCTCTCCCTTCTATTTGTTGCATCCAACCTGCAGACCAGGCCAGCTAACTACCTTTGTTAATACTGTGTGCAAAATCAGGGAAACTAGGCTCTGAGTGAGAGTCAAGAGTTGCTGGTTAAGAGGAAGATTTTACAGCACTAATATCCTTGCTGTTATTGGTTGGCGGGTGGACAGTAAGAGTCCTGGTTCACCAAACTCAAAGAGCTGTGCCAGGCCAAACAAAGGCTCCATCTGCTTCATTCATTCATTCATTCATTCATCACAAGATTATAGAGCTCCAGCTACGTGACAGGTACTGTTCTCAGCACAGGGGCTCAGGGATGCCCAGAGGCTTTCTGGATATCTGAGGCTTCCAGAGAGGTGAGCTGTGGAAAGGGATAGCTGAGGTGTTCCTGAATAAGACATGGGACCTGCCCTTAAGATTTTTGTCTTTTGGAGACAGGACACAGTGGACACACAAGGGCATATGCCAACACTCAGAGACATGTACACACATGTATGTGTTGGCAAACACAAGCTCACACATCAGGCAGTGCAATAGGAGGGCTAAGTGTGGAGGGTGGTAGCCAGGCATTCGGGGCATCTAGGTGGGTTGAGGCAGGACAGGGAGGCCCCTCCCTACCTTGCCATCACCTCCCCTAATTCAGGTGAGTTTTTCGTGGCAAAGGACCAGGGAGAGTCAGGAGACCTGGAATCTAGTCCCTGTACCCCAAATGATGTCTGTGTGATTGTGACCTTTTTTTACATTTTTTAAATTGGTCTATAACTGACATATAACACTGTATTAGTTTTAGGTGCACAGCATAGTAATTTGATGTATGTTTATGTAGCAAAATGATTACCACAGTAAGTCTAGTTAACATCCATCACCACACATAGTTTTTAATTTTTTTTCTTG
This sequence comes from Mesoplodon mirus, assembly GCF_964341445.2. Taxonomy (NCBI): domain Eukaryota; kingdom Metazoa; phylum Chordata; class Mammalia; order Artiodactyla; family Ziphiidae; genus Mesoplodon; species Mesoplodon mirus. The sequence goes on along the minus strand of NC_138989.1, from coordinate 21,006,484 downwards.
CGATGTGAACTTTTAAGATCTACCCTCTTAGCAACTTTCAGATATGCAAGACAGCATTGTTAACTATCATCACCATGCTGCACACTATGTCCCTATGACTTACTTATCTTGTACCTGGAAGTTTGTACATTTTGACCACCTTCCTCCAATTCCCCCTCCTCCCACTCTCTCTGCCCATTTTTTAAACAGACTGTTTGATTGTGACCTGAATAATCCAACAATTCCCCAATTTGGGCCTTGGTTCCCCAGCTTAAAAATGATGAAATTGGACCAGATGATATCTGAAGCCCATTTGAGTTCAAACACTCTAATCTTTTGATACTAATAACAGAATCTATCATAATAATCACCTTGTACTGAGTGTTTACCATATTCTAAGGGTCATATAACCATTTTATTTAATCCTCACTTTAACCCAGTGAAGCAGGTGCTACTTTCCCATTTTATAGATGAGAAAACTGAGCCTACAAGCAATTAAGTGGCCTATCCAAGATCACGCAGCTAATTAGTGTGAGAGCTGGGATTTAGATCCAGGCTGTCCAATCCCAGAGTCCATGTTCTTAACCACGGATCTGCTGGGCTTCTAACATCCTGTGATGTTATGGTTCTGGGGTCCTGTGTTCCTAACCATCCATGCCCCTCCATGCTTCCCCATGCCTTTACTTAGGGCCTTTGTTAGCAACATCTCAGACTTCATGAGGCGGTGTGGGAGAGAAGGAAGAGGAGAGCCAGGGCCTCCGTTGCCTTGGAACTCCAGGCGGGCTGGCACCCCAAGGTCCCCGGGCCCAGTTCCCCTGCACGTTCATCTGGCACCGGCTGGCAGATGGGTATGCTGGCCAGTCCTGCCAGCTTGCCAGCTGGCCCCAAGCACCTAGTGGCTGGCACCTCAGCCACTTGGATGGGCTGCCGGCCCCCCCTCACACAGGCATGCAGCTAGCAGTGAGAAGCAGACTGGTCGGCCGGTCGGGCCACTGGGTCTGCGATAAACTGCCAGCTGGCTTTGCTGTGCCTGGTGCCTTGGCACCTCTGGGCTGGCATCGGGGGGCAGGAGGGCTGACACTCTGGCTTCCTATGGATGGGCAGCTGGCACAGGCAGCAGAGAGGAGGGCTCCTCGGCCCCCTCCTGGCTGCCCCCTTAAATGTCCAGGGGCCTTGCCAATGGGAACTGAAGCCAGATTCCACCCTATCGTCACCCTGAAGAGTCTGCAATGGGAGTGAGCTTCCTCTCCCACGCTTTCCATGACCTGCATCAATTTTCACAAGCTCTGGCCTCCCTGGGATGGGCCCCATTCCTGTGCTCTGACTCCCAATGTTCTAGCCTCCTTTGTCTGCTAGGGAAGGGGTGGACCCTGGCAGGCACTCCCAGTCCCTGCCAGCTCCTCTCTACCTCCCTCAAAGTCTGGCCACCTGTCCCTTTACAGCTTGGCTCAGGATCTGTGGCTGCCAGAAGACTGGGCCTATCGAGGGCTGGGATCCTGGTGAGATGCCATGTGAAAGCCAAAGAGATGTGGGCTCCAGTCCTGGCACATCCCCACGACTGCGGTAAGAACCTGGAGCTGCGCCTTTCCCTCTCTGGGCCTCGGTTTTCCCTTCACTTTTTTTCTCATCTTTCACTCTAAAGTGAAGAGGTCATAATAGAATACAGTCTCATCTTGGGGGTCCCTAGATAAACCTTAGTGAGCTCATTACCCCTGATATTTTATGCACAATCTCACGTGTTTGGGTGGTGTTATGGGTTGAATTGTGTCCCCCTGAAAGACGCTGAAGTCTTAGCCCCCAGGACCTGTGAATGTGATCTTATTTGGAAATTGGGTCTTTGCAAATGACTGAGTTAAGATGAATCATGAGGATGGGCCCTCATCCAAGAGGACCGTGTCCTTATAAAAGGGGGAATTTGGACACAGACACAGATGGAGGTAAGATGACGCAAAGATACAGGGAGAAGGCCACCTATGAGCCAAGGAACGCCTGAGGCCACCAGAAGATGGAGAGAGCAATGGAACAGATTCTCCCTCCCCACCCCTGAAGGCACCAACCTGCTGACACATTGATTTCAGACTTCCCACCGCCAGAACTGTGAGACAATACATTTCTGTTGTTCTAATCCACCCTGTTTGCGGTACTTTGTTACAGCAGCCCCCGGGCACTAATACAGATGGGCATAAACTTTTCTAAGAGACGGTCCATACATTTCACGAGGTTAGCAATGGGGGTCTTGACCCACCCCACCCCAACTCGGACCATTAAAGTCCTCCCCAATCCTGACATTCTAGAATTCTCCATAATGAAGTGAAAGGCACAGAAAAGCATGACAGCCAGGTTTGGCTCCCCAGGGGATGCTTTATTCAGGCAAAGGGAATTCATTACCCACGATTTCAGATTTGGAGGAACTTAATCAGGACTAAAGGCCAGCTCTCCTTTAATATCTAACTTTGCATGTGATATCAGAAGGCCTTGGTTCAAACCCCTGTTCCCTAATTTCTGGCTGGGAGACTGATTAAGCCTGTAGAGCTGCCAACTGGAAGGCAAATGAAAATGTGAATGAAGCAACTTTAAAAATTAATACTCTCTCATCCTATAATTCCACTTCTGGGAATGTTAATCTGAGGATACGTGTCAAATTACAGAAAAAGTTTTATTTAAAAAGGCATTTATGGGGGCTTCCCTGGTGGTGCAGTGGTTGAGAGTCTGCCTGCTGATGCAGGAGACACGGGTTCGTGCCCCGGTCCGGGAAGATCCCACATGCCGCCAAGCGGCTAGGCCCGTGAGCTATGCCGCTGAGCCTGCGCGTCCGGAGCCTGTGCTCCGCAACGGGAGAGGCCACAACAGTGAGTGGCCCGCGTACCGCAAAAAAAAAAAAAAAAAAAAAAAAAAAGCATTTATGGGAGTGGTTGGTTTATACATTTTTTAAAAAAGCAAACAAGGAAATAGCTGTCTCTAAATGGAGTTTGGTGGTTTAGGATAGTCTCAGCTGCAGGTAATAGGAAACCAACTTGGATGCCTGCAAGGCTCAGGACATCTATTATCTCACCTCATGGGAAGCCCAGGGGGAGGGTGCACTGATGGGATGCCTCCAGGGGTCTGGATCTACTCCTCTGTGTCCATCCCTGCATGTCCACTTTGTCCCTGGTCTGGCTCTCCTCATGGACACAAGATGGCTACAGAAGTCTTGGCATCACTCTCTGATCAAGCCACCTGCAGAGAAAGAACAGGGGCAATGTCTCATGAATGCCTCTTTATAAAAGTCAATCAAGGACTTCCCTGGTGGTGCAGTGGTTAAGAATCCGCCTGCCAGTGCAGGGGACATGGGTTCGAGCCCTGGTCCGGGAAGATTCCACATGCCGCAGAGCAACTAAGCCCGTGTGCTACAACTACTGAGCCTGCGCTCTAAAGCCTGTGAGCCACAACTACTGAGCTCACATGCCACAGCTACTGAAGCCCGCATGTTCTAGGGCCTGGTGCTGCAACTACTGAAGCCCACGCGCCTAGAGCCCATGCTCCGCAACAAGAGAAGCCACCACAATGAGAAGCCCGCGCACTGCAACGAAGAGTAGTCCCTGCTCACCGCAACTAGAGAAAGCCTGTGTGCAGCAACAAAGACCCAATGCAGCCAAAAATAAATAAATAAATTTATTTTAAAAAAATAAACAACAACAGTCAATCAACCTTTCCCAGAAGCTCCTATATCTCATCACCTGTGATTGTGCTGTGCACCCAGGTCTTAACCAACCCTGAAAAGACAAATGGGGTGACTGTGATTGGCATGGTCAGTCAGGGCCCACCTGTGAAGCTGGCGGTAGGTTACCTTGCAGGACAAGGATGGTGAATTTGGACTGTATCAGGAAGGAAAAGGTGGGAGTGGGACTGAATATCTGGTAGGCAATCACCAGGGAGATGATTAGCCATGGGACAGTGTGGTAGTCACTATCTGGTAGACTAGTAGCAATTTAAAAGTTAGAATTATGTTAAAATTAAAAGGCAAAATAATAAAAGGATATAAAATCTGAGACATACATGACAAGGGTTAATACCATCAGTGGAAAATGCATACTTGCAAATCAGTAAGACCAACACTCTGAGATGACTTGCAAATATAAATATATAAGTAGGATATAAATATCCATTCAGTCCAGTGAGAAAAGGAAAACTGATATCACTGATAATCAATATATTTTGTCTGTAAACCTGTCCAGGTTTATAGAAACTCACCAGTGCTACTGAATTTTTGAGGAAATGATCACTCAAATGCATTGTTGCTGAATGCATGAATCAGTATAGCAAGATGGCCTTGAAACTGTATCTGCTTTAGTTTTTTAATTGAGGCAAAATTCACATAACATAAAATAAAGCTTTTCAGAGCAGACAATTCTGTGGCATTTGGTACATTCACAATGCTGTGCGACCATGACCTTTATCTAGTTCCAAAGCATTTTCAACACCCCCAGAAGAAAATCCCATACTCATTAATCAATCACTCCCCTAACCCCCACCTCCCAGCCCCTGGCAACAACTAATCTGCTTTCTCTCTCTATGGATTTAGCTATTCTGGATTTTCGTATAAATGGAAACGTGCAATATGTGATCTTTTGTATCTGGCTTCTTTCACTTAGCATTGTTTTCTAGGTTCATCCATGTTATACTATACATCAATACTTCATTCCTTTTTATGGCTGAATAATATTCCATTATATATGTTGCTTTTTGACCCATCAATTTCACTTCTGGAAATTTATCCCAAGAAAATTATCACAAAGTGTGCAAAGAACAGCTGCCAGGATCTTCTGGAGATGTTATTTGGACAGCTGCAAGATGAGATTAAAGAAGTTATTTATGATTCATCTATATGATGGGATACTATGAAGGGGACAAGCGTTCGAGCCCTGGTCCGGGAAGATTCCACATGCCGCAGAGCAGTTATATTACAGTTATATTACAGTAGAGTGTTTCATAATACTAGAAAACACTTATGACACATTGATGTTTTCTGAAAAGCAGAATATACAACTGCATGTTCTCGATAACCCAGTTTTCCTTCATTCTTTACATTATATAAAATATTTGTTACTTATGGAGCATCCACTGTGTGCCAGGCACTGTTCTAGGTGCTAAATATAAAGCAGTGATATAGACAGAAATTATTGACCTCAGGTAGCTTTCTACGTCATAGTGTGTATAAGTCTGGTAGTTGTGGTGGGGGGCAGTGGGGAATGAATAGGAAGTTGGGGGTCCCATGAAGGAAGGTAGAAGCAGGTTATACTCTTATGTGTTGAGAGTCTGGATGCATAAATAGGAAACAGCCTGGGTGGCGGCTTACAAGCAATCTTTATTTCTTTCTTTTCATGTGCACATAATGTCCACATCTTCTTCAATTAACATATGTGCTACTTTTAAATTCAGGAAAAAGAAAGCTGACTTGAAAGTGGTGGGCTTATTAAGAACTAGCTGCATTACAACATCAAAATGAATATAATAGAAATTTAAATAAAACTGCACAATCTAAATGTTACAGAATCTATGCTTACAGAGATTTTATATATTTAAAAGCTGGTTAGAAACCCAGTTTTTGTATAGTGGTTGGCACATAGTGGGTATTCAATAAATACCTATTGGAGGAATGGTTTATTTTCCCTTTTACATCTTATGTTTTGTATTTTCCACATATTCCTCTGGAGCATTCAGTTCCTTTCTTTGTGAAACAAAACATCGTATTTTAAAAAAAATTTTAGGATTATAATATATTTGCAAGGTAAGTAAAGTTTAGCGTAAGGAGATAAATGAAACCAGGTTTGCACAGAGTGCTTTCTGCCTCATAGTAGGCCTTCTAGAAATGTTTGTTTCTACTTTTCTCCCTAGAGTGCTTTTAAAAAAGACCCTATTTACAAGAGAAAATTGATTCCCATGCAACTGTTTTTCTCCTGCACATCTGTGACATAAATCATAGCCTTCTTTTTTTTTTTTTTTTTTGCGGTACGCGGGCCTCTGTGGCCTCTCCCGTTGTGGGGCACAGGCTCCGGACGCGCAGGCTCAGCGGCCATGGCTCACGGGCCCAGCCGCTCCGCGGCATGTGGGATCTTCCCGGACCAGGGCACGAACCCACATCCCCTGCATCGGCAGGCGGACTCTCAACCACTGTGCCACCAGGGAAGCCCAATCATAGCCTTCTTGGAGAGCATCTTCAGAGCTCCAAACTCTCAGAATTGGAAGAAACCTTGAAGATTTCCCCATCCCATGCTTCATCGTCCCAATCCCAACTTATGAATAAGGAAACTGAGGCCCAGAGACGGGAAGCAACCTGTCCTAGGCCACACTGGTGGCCAGTGACAGAGCACGGATGGGAACTATCTTAGTCTGATCTAGCTGCCATAACAAAATACTGCAGACTGGGCAGCTTCAACAACAGAAATTTATTTCCCCACTGTTTTGGAGGCTGGAAGTCCAAGATCAAGGTGTTGGCAGGGTTGAGTTCTGGTGAGAGCTCTCTTCCTGGCTTGCAGATGGCGACCTTTTCGCTGTGTCCTCACGTGGCCTTTCTTCTGTGTGCACACGGGGAGAGAGTCAGCTCTCTGATGACTCTTCCTCTTATAAGGCACCAGTCTTATTGGATCAGGGCCTCATCCTTATGACCTCATTTAGTATTTAACCATAATGACCTCCCTAAAGGCCCCATCTCCAAATACAGTCACATTAGGGGTTGCAGGTTCAACATAGGAATTTTGAGGGCACATAACTCAGCCCATAACAGGAACCCACTCCTCACTTCTCTCAGTTCGGTTCTTTCTACTAGGTCCAGCTTCCCCTGCCAACTAGAGCATGAAGGATGCTCAGGATACTATAAAACTTTATGCTCCTTAGGAAAGAGTGGGTTGTCTGTTTGGAGCCTTTGCCTTCCTTACCCCAAATCCACACTTCTGCTGGAGGCTGCCTTCATCCTTGCAAAGAGACAAGGTCTAGCGTCTAGTAGAAAAGCTCTAGAAGGTTCCCACTCCACCGTGACCCTCCAACAGTGGACTTTACAGAAGGAGACATGCCTGCTAGTGCATTTAACATTTCCCAAGGGGCCTCCTGGGCCAGCTCCTGCATTGGGCTCCAGGGGACAGAAACAAGCACAATTCTTCCTTCCTGTATCCAGACACCAGTGGAGGAGAAAGACACACAAACAGATGACATGTCTACGTGATGGAACAAAGGCCTGAGTCCCAGGGAGGCCAGTCTCAGGGGAGGGGCTGATGCTGTTTAGGGCAAACCTGGGTAGAAGCTTCCATGAAGGCAGTGACTGTAGGCCCACGTTCTTGAACTGAGGCCTGGACACCGAGATTGTACGCAGAACAGTGGGAACGTGCATTGTTCCTTGGGAGAGTATGCAATTTTTCACCTGATTGTCCAAAGGCATTTTAAGTCTCTCTCCCCCTCAAAGAATTTAAGAATCACTGTGTTATTGGATGAGGAAGCATTTCTGGTTGCAGAAGATCGAGTCCTTAAGAGTGGAGCATGGCAGGTGGGGGCAAAGTAAAAGAACAGACGGAGCTCACATCACTTACCCCTAGCTCTCTTCGGTCTGGGTAAGGGAAGAATTCCTGAAGCCCAGGGCTGCACTTCTCTTGAGTCTTGTTAACTCCAGAGATGGTCCTTTTGCTTCTCATGCTCTCCTTTAAGCCACTGATGGCCCAAGCATTCCTAGTGCCCTGTGTCCAGAGACCAGCCACATTCTCTGGAAGCTGGTTGGAAATGCAGAATCTTAGACCCCACCCCAAAATTGCTGAATCTGAATCTGCCTGTTACCAAGATCCCCAGGTACACGGCCAAGTGTGACAAGCACTGGCCTGGAGAACCCCTGTCACTCAGAAAGTTCACCTTGCGGCCTTCCCCTGGACAAGGCCAGATCAGCCCACCACACCTCCAAGCAGGCAGTACTAGCATGCCAAGTTGCAGAGGAGGAAACTGAGGCTTGGAGGAGGGGACGTGGATTGCCTGGTCAGAGGGCTGGTGGATCCTGGCCACACCAACTTGTCCACCACCCTGTAACCTCGAGGGAAGAGCCAGCAGCTCTGACCACCTGCCTGCTGCGCCCACCATGGGAGCCCTGCCGGGGAGACACAAGGAGGGAGTGGTCCACGCCCTCCATCCCTCCTGCCCACCCCGTGCATCCTCCCAATTCTCCAGTCATGTATAAAACATTCCCAGAAACCACTTACTCCTCATGTATTTTCCATGAAGCCAGGCCCAAGTTAAAATATATAAACATAAAAATACCAAGAAGCACTTTTAAAATAAGAAAGAAAAAAGGACATGTTTCATAAAATACCAAGAGACCCATCTCTGCACTCGCCCCCCTCCCAGGGCCGCCGCCCAGGGTTGCTCTCAGCTCCCTCCTCTCCCCTGCTTTTCTCTCCTCCCTTCACATCACCCCTTTCCTTCTCAGCTTCTGCCGTTCCCCTCTGTTTTCCTTTTCCTTTTTCTCTTCTTTCCTCTTTCTCTCTTTCCTTCTCTCCTCTCTGTTCCTGGGTCTTTTCTCTCCCTTCATTCACCTGTCTCTCTGGGTTTCCACCTGCATTTCTCTGCTTCTTCCTGTCTCTCTTCCTCTTTCTCTGTCTCACTGCCTTCCCAATTCCCTTTCTCAGTATCGCTCTGAGTTAGCATCTCCTGTTTTCTCCCTGCTGAGTGTCTGCCAAGGTCTCCTCCTGTTCCACACCCATGAAAACGGCTAAAATTAAAAGGAATGACAACGCTACCAAGATTTGGTGAAAATATGGAGTGACCAGAATCTCAGGCACTGCTGGTGGGTGTGTAAAAGTGGATGCAGGCACTTTGAAAACAGTTTGGCAGTTTCTACTAAAGCTGAAAGTACATTTACCCTATGACCAGATATCCCATGCCTGGGTATATGCTGAGGAGAAAGGAGGGCTTATGTCCCCCACAAGGCATGTAGACGAATGTGCATGCCAGCGTTATTCAGAATAGCCCAAACCGGAAACCATCCATATGGCCATGGACAGGAGAGTGGCTGATTGGATTCTGGTTTATTTATATGCTGGAACACGGCACAGCAATAAAAAGAATGAACTACCATTACATATCACAATGTGGACCAATCTCCAAAACTCTGGATTTTGAGAAAGAAGTCTGGACACAAAAGAGTGCATGCTGTATGGTTCCACTTAGAGGAAGTTCAAGAACCAGCAAAACTCATTGGTAGTCCAAGAAGTCAGAGAAGTGTCTGTCCTTGAAGCAGCCTGTATGACTGGAAGGGAACACATGAGAGCTTTCTGGGGGCTTTGGGAATGTTCTGAGTCTTGATTTGGGTAGAGTATGAATCTGGGTAAAATATTCATCCATATTACACTTAATACACTTAGTGTTCGTGCAGCTTATTGTATGTGAGTTTTACCTCAATGTAAAAATACAAAGAAAATGCTATCTATCCACAATGGAATACTACTCAGACATAAAAAAGAATGAAAGTTTGCCATTTGCAGCAACATGGATGGACTCGGAGGACATTACGCTAAATGAAATAAGTCAGACAGTGAAAGACAAATACTGTATGACATATACTGTATGGTATCACTTATATGTGGGATTAAAAAAAAAAACAACACCAAACTAGTGAATATAACAAAACAGAAGAAGACTCACAGATAGAGCGAACAAACTAACGGTTACCAGTGGGGTGGGGAGGGGCCACAGAGAGGTGTGGGAGTGGGGGGTATAAACTACTGGGTATAAGACAGGCTCAAGGATGTATTGTACAACACAGGGAATAAAGCCAATATTTTGTAATAACTGTAAATGGAAAGTAACCTTTAAAATTGTACTTAAAAAGTTTAATGTATATAAAGACAAAATAATGATATGTGGTATTGGTAATTATTATTATTGCCACAACAGGGAAATGGCTAAATGGCTTGTACCCAGGCCCAGAAGCTCAGATATGTTTCTAATCCCATCGATTAAAATGGGGATAGGGGGCTTCCCTGGTGGCGCAGTGGTTGAGAGTCCGCATGCCGATGCAGGGGACACGGGTTCGTGCCCCAGTCCGGGAGGATCCCACATGCCGCGGAGCGGCTGGGCCCGTGAGCCATGGCTGCTGAGCCTGTGCTCCGCAACGGGAGAGGCCACAGCAGTGAGAGGCCCACATACCGAAAAAAAAAAAAAAAAAAAAAATGGGGATAGGCATCTGTGTCCCAGACATGGTCCTCATGGCTGAGAATCCACCTTCCTACTAGACCAGCTCAGGTCCTGGGCCCCCACAAACATCACCATCCCTGGGAGGGCCAACCACCCCAAGACCCTTTGCAAAGACCTGCCCCAGAGAGAAAATCTGTTTCCACTCAGTTCTCATACTCCAGGCATCTTTCTGATGCTTTGGGGTCTTTTTCCCCCCTGCTTCACCTGTAATGATTATGATTACGGTTTAACTCAACACTTACTCTGATAAACAAGTAGTTAATTAACAGCCCAAAACCTGAACCCAAGTTAATAAGAAGAGGGTGGCCTTGCTGGAAACCTCGGGGAAATCTTCCTGCCCATGGAGCCATCAGAACGCGATTACAGCCAGTGGGGGAGACCAGAGGAGCTCAAAACTCCAGCCTGGGGACTCTGAAAGGGCCTTTATTTATGTTTTTCTTCTTTATTCGAGTCTTCCCAGGAGGGGAGGAAAACACAGAACCCAGTTTTTCTGTTTCAGCTGCGTGGGTGTCAGCCCAACACACACAGCCCTTGGAGGCAAACTAAAACCCGCTTATTTTCATTGAAGGGGAGGAACGGAGACCAGAGGGACTCGAGCGCTATTAGTTAAATAATGGTGCTTAAAAATGCATTGAATTTAGCTGCCTCCCTCCCCCCTAAAAAAATCTGGAATTTTCCTATTGAGGATACTTTTTTCTCCTGGCCCATGAATATTAATGTTCCTCTCAGAGAGATCTACTTGAAAAAAACAAGAATAAATTAAATACCTACAGATTTTTCTAATTCCTCTTTTTGGTGACATGCCGTCATTACATCAAATTACTGAGATGGGCCCGCTCCCCCTTTTTTTTTTTTTTTTCTTTTTGGGTGAAAATTATGGAATATAAAGTATATGTAAATGGAGCAAAGGAGGAAAAAAAAAAAACCTGTGAAGGAAGAACAGGGGAAGGAGAGGCATTAGGTATTCTGCCCGCGTAGTAGTCAGCCAATTAATCAAGCGGTGGCGAGAAAAAGATGCAGAAGGGATGAGTTCGCCCTTCACGTTGATGGGGCCGGCGCAGGGCAACACCACGGCACCTGAGCTCACGGTTAGGCATGCAGAAAGGGATCATGGGAATATCTTCCTGTCTTTGTCTTTCTCGTGAAGGATGGAAAATGTCAAGCTGTTGTTTGGCTGGATTGAGGGGGGTGGGGGAGAGTCGAGGTGAATTCACAGTCTGGCAAGGCAAGGTTTTAACTCTTTGAGGATATCTCTGCCTCCCCTCCCTCCCCAGCCTCCAGCTCCACCTTCTTCTCCTTCTTCCAGCCCACCCCCCTCAGCACATCTGTAGGGAACTCTGCCTGCAAACAGCAAGGGGGAGGGAGCTGATTGATGGTGACATGCAGGCTGGGGCAGTGTGTGTGTGTGTGTGTGTGTGTGTTCTGTGCACATGTGTCAGGAGAGGGGGAGCAGGAGGCATTTTTCCTCTCCCCCATAGTGTTCTTTGTTTACTCTGGAAATGAGCTTGCATGACCCCTCTTCTCTCCAGCCCTGTCCCGTCCCCTTGGAAGTGAGCGGTGTCTCCAAATCTGAGAGTAGCTGTGAAAAGGATAAGAGCTGTAATAAGGATTTGAGGCTTCGGGGCTCCCTCTGTACAGCCCTCAGTGGACTGAGCCCACCCAGAAGGCTGGCCCGACGGGGTCCCCTGGAGCCCACAGAATTCCAGTGCGACTCTAAGAGTGGCACATCCCCGAGGCTGGGGGTAGAGGAGAGCCCCAGCCCAGGGCTTATCACCCGCACCAATAACACTGATGATGATAACAGTAACAGTAACAGCTGCCATCGTCCATCAGCATCAACTTGCCCTGTGACTCCTGTAAATTCCCATCTCGGTTCTTTATGTTTAAACTCTGGCAAATCCACGATTCCAAGGAAAAGTTTGTCATCAAATCACTCTCTGAGAAAATGAGTATTTGATTCTCCTCACCTGCCCTAGGAAAGGGCATTGAGTGGCCTACATGGCAGATAAGATGTTGACGGTGGGAGATAGGAGGGATGTGGTCTAGAGTGGTAAGCGGCCACAGAAGGGGCTCAAACTCACATCTCCAGTTCTCACTCCAAAGATCACTGTAATGTTGGCCAGAGGTGGATAGTCAAAATGCCCTGCATCCTGCTCTGCCAGCCTCACCAGGACCAGCCCACGACCTTGCCAGCTCATCATGCGAGCCCAGTATGAGCCCCAGATACTGGATGCAATCCGTACTCAAAGTGTGGTCCATGGACCAGCTGCATCCTTTCACCTGAGAGCTTGCTAGAGAAGCAGAATCTCTGGCCCCAGCCCTCCTCAGTCAAAATTTGCATTCCAGGGCTTCCCTGGTGGCGCAGTGGCTGAGAGTCCGCCTGCCGATGCAGGGGACACGGGTTCGTGCCCCTGTCCGGGAAGATCCCACATGCTGCGGAGCGGCTGGGCCCGTGAGCCACGGCTGCTGAGCCTGCGCGTCCGGAGCCTGTGCTCCGCAACGGGAGAGGCCACAGCAGTGAGAGGCCCGCGTACAGCAAAAAAAAAAAAAAAAAAAAAAAAAAAAAAAAAAAAAAAATTTGCATTCCAACATCTCAGGTGATATGTGAGCACATTGAAGTTTGAAAAACACTGTTTTAAGACAAACTTTTTCCCTACATTCACAATCTGAAATCTGAATGAATCTGACAATCAAAGGCAGCTTCTACTCCATGAAATACGCCAACAGGCAGCATTTGCTTGGATGCAGTGTGGGCGCTGTGCTAGTGCTCTGCGTACATTATTTCAGCCCATCCGCACCACCTATGAGATGGGCACTGTTGATGCCTCATATTACAGATGAGGTCACGGAGGCACAGAGAGGACTTGCCCAAGGACACACAGCCAGGAAAGTGGCATCACCCAGAATTTGAGGCAAAGCACCAGAATCCACAGGATTAACCTCTGAGTCAGTGGTTCTCACCCTTGAGCATACAACAGAATCGCCCAGACGACTTGTTGAAACATAGATTTCTGGGTCCCACCCCAGTTTCTGATTCAGAGGCTTGAGGGGCAGCCCAAGAATTTGCATTTCTAACAAGTTCCCAGGCAGCAGTGCTGATGCTGCAAATCGAGGGAACACTCCTTGAGAACCGCTGCTCATGGCAGGGTCATCCCTTCTGTTAGGAAATCAACTGGCCCCAGAGAAAACCATAATTCAAAAAGATACATGCACCCCAGTGTTCACTGCAGCACTATTTACAATAGCCAGGACATGGAAGCAAATGTTCATCAACAGAAGAATGGATAAAGAAGGTGTGATACACACACACACACAAAATATTACTCAGCCATAAAAAGGAATGAAATTGTGCAATGTGCAGAGACGTGGATGGACCTAGAGACTGTCATACAGAGTGAAGTAAGTCAGAAAGAGAAAAACATATATCGTATAATATTGCTCATACGTGGAATCTAGAAAAATGATACAGATGAACTTATTTGCAAAGCAGAAATAGAGACAGAGATGTAGAGAATGGATGTATGGATACCAGGGGGGAGGGGGGGTGGGATTAATTGGGAGATTGGGATTGACATATATACACTACTATATAAAATAAAATAGATAACTGATGAGAACCTACTGTATAGCACAAGGAACTCTACTCAATGCTCTGTGGTGACCTAAATGGGAAGGAAATCCAAAGGATATATGTATACATATAGCTGTTTCACTTTGCTATATAGCAGAAACTAATACAACATTATAAAGCAACAATACTCCAGTAAAAATTAATTAAAAAAAGATATCAACTGGTTTAATTATGAACATCAACCAAATACAATCGAGAGGTTAGTCAGTGCCCCTTCCCTCAAAACAATTTTTAAAAAGGGCAGGGGTGAGCAGGAAATCTCAAACAACTAAAATACAACCAAACAAAGTGAACGGCGCTCCAGAGAAGGTCCAATTGTGTCTCGATGATCCCTTAGTTGGTGGCAGACACTCCTCATGGCCGTGCCTAATGGAGGGTACATTGCAGCATCATTGCTATAATAATCCTTTCCCTTATTTAACCTGGACGATACATGGTGTTATAATGAGTTTCCTTCCTCTGTTCATTAAACAGACATTTACAAGGTTCATTCTGTCCTGGCGGTCTCTGTGCAGGTCACTGGAGACCGAGACAGATGGGACACAGGCCCTGTCCTCTGACAACTCCCCGTGGCTGGCCTCGCCCCTCCACCTCAGGGTAAGGTGTGCACATTCTGAGGAAAGGGGTCCTGAAAGGGAGTCACCGCTGAATGTTGCTTTGTGATAGTCATATGCTCTTCGGAAAAATTACATTTATTAATGGACTAAAACAATAATAATTTTAAGATTCAAAATTGAAAGTAAAATCCCAAAGTCCCTCTCCCCAAGGATAATAACTCAAAAATTTTTTTGGTAAACAATCCTTTTAGATATCTCTTTCTGTCTCTATATCTCTCTGTCTCTCTCTCTCCCTCCTTCCTTCTCTCTTTCCCTCCCTCTCCCCCTCCCCCTCCACAGTACAGATTTATAACTAGACACAGATCTCCACATTTGACAGCAGTGGTGGGAAAAGGCTTAGAAGTTCATCAGCCAGTTCTGGGCTAAAACGTGTCCGGGCAGAGGGGAAGATACATGCGAGACCCAGAAGTATAAAATGACAGAGGGAGCATCAGTGCTGAAGCGGTGATCTGGAGTTGGAGGTGGGAGGAGTTAACAGCAGGTGAGGCTGGGCTCAGGAGCTCTGGAAGCCCAGTTTTGTTTTGTTTTTTTAACATCTTTATTGGAGTATAATTGCTTTATAGTGTTGTATTCCAGTTTCTGCTGGAAGCCCAGTTTTGACACTTTTTGCCTTTACTTCTCGGATCTCTGATTCAAGTGCTAGACTCTTGAGAACCAACTTGGTAACCGAGACAACTGCCTACTTAGGGTGCGTTACCCATCCCAGGGGCATTCGTGTTCCCTGCTTCAATGTCCCCCATTAAAACAATAATGCCCGCATCAGAGGATAACAGCCCCCACCTTGAAGGAGTGGCTGGAGCCCTCGGGTGTATGTGGAGGGGAGCAGATCCTGCATAGGAGGGGCTGTATCTTAGGGGGCAGCCAACACTGAGCAAGGATGCGCTCCCTCTGTTCCCACCTACAACCACACCTGTCCTCATCTTTCTTTTCAAGAACAGAAATAACTGGCCCTGGAACAGCTGAGCCCTGGAAAAATTCCTCCCACCTCTTCTTGGTATTTTGTGAGTGAGTTTATAGAAGATGTATGGATGTGACACGATGCTCACAATCAATTCTCAAGTGAAAAAAAATTATTAAGTGAAGAAAGCAAGTTACAGGGTAATACATATGGGTCTGGCACTGTATTTTAAAGATACATACTATTTAAATGTATACTTATATGTATAAGTATAAATTTTATGGGGAAACGATCCTGGAGGCACATACAGCAAAATGTTAATGGTCGCTTTCTCTGGGAAATAGAAAAAGAAGAATAATTTTGTCTTCCCCCAGTTCCATGATATGTAAGTCACTGTACCAAGGATGACATGATGGTTAATTGCCTCCATATGTTCAGCACCTGGCATAATACTGACACATAGTAGGGGCACAATAAATATTTGCTGAATGGATGGAGAGGAATTTTGCTGTACATTTATTTTCTATTATGTACAATGACTTATTCTTATAAAGAGAAAAAGTTAATAAGTGCCTCACTGTTAAGTAAGTACTGTTCAAATGGGTAGGTAACTGGTCTAAATGGAGTGCTATTATGGAGGCCTGGACAGAAGAAGTAGGAGGGATACTCGGGGCAACAGGATGGAGACAGGGGAGAGTGGGATGATGCTATGTGGGGTGGCGGGCATGTGATGGTCAGAGGAGCCTCTCAGGGGCCAAGCTGGGAGAGCTGACAAGCCAGCAAAAGGTAATCAGAGAGAGACTTAGGAAGAAAGTAGCATGTGCAAAGGCCCTGAGGCACTTATGAGAATTACCAATAGTTTGGCAGAGCCCACCGATCCTCAACTGGGGTCAGTTTGGGCCCCCAGGAGACATTTAGTAATGTCTGGGGAAACTTCTGCTTATCACAGGTGTGTGGGGAGATGCTACTGGCGTCTAACGGTAGAGGCCAAGGATGCCACCAAACATCCTGCAATGCACAAGACAGTCCCCACTATGATGAGCCCAAATATCAATAGTGCTGAGGCTGAGAAACTGGTGCGACGGCAGCAGCAGCAGCAGCATGACCTGGGAGCTTATTAGAAAAGCAAAATTCTCTGGCCCCGCCCAGCCCCGCTGAATCAGAAACTGGGAAGTGGGATATTAAAAAGCCCCCCAGGTTCTGAGTCCCCCAGTGTGAGAGCCACTTGTACAGCACTGGTTCTCAGCCCTGACTTTGTATTGCTCTCACCTGCACATGGCAGCCAGCCTCTACC
Organism: Mesoplodon mirus; assembly: GCF_964341445.2. Lineage (NCBI taxonomy): Eukaryota > Metazoa > Chordata > Mammalia > Artiodactyla > Ziphiidae > Mesoplodon > Mesoplodon mirus. The sequence goes on along the minus strand of NC_138989.1, from coordinate 20,989,859 downwards.
CGCAGAGCACCTGATTAAGGAGTCCTGGGGCCCAGGCATGGGTGTTTGTTGAAAATCTCCAGTTGATTCTAATGGGCAGCCAGGGGTGAGACCACTGAGCTAAAACAAAGAGTTCAAACACAGGGAGAAGAGAGACATTTGCAAGGACCAGACCAGCAGGGCCCTTAAATTTCATGCTAAGGATTATAGACCTTATTGGGAGGGCAGTGGGGAGCCATGGATGGGTGAAAAGCAAGGAAGTGGCTCTTCCAGATGGTTTAGAAAGATCTCTGGCTACAGGGAGAAAACTGGAGGAGACAGGCAGAGGCTGATGCAGAAGACCAAGGAGGAGTCTGGGAGTTAATGGTGGTCTGATTTGAATTATTCCCCCTAAAAGAGATGTTGAAGTCTTAATCCATGGTCCCTGTAAATGTGACCTTATTTGGAGATAGGGTCTTTGCAGATGTCCTCAAGTTAAGAAATCATACTGTATTAAGGTGGGCCCTAATTCAGTGACTGGTGACCTTATAAGGAGAACCAGATATGGAGACATACAAAGTCACACACACACACACGCATACAGAAGGAAGACAGCGATGTGAAGACAGAGGCAGATTGGAGGGACGCAGCTACAAGCCAAGGAATACCAAGGATTGCCGTCAACCACCAGAAGCTGGGAAGAGGCATTAAAGGATTCTTCCTTAGAGCAATTGGAGTGAGCATGGCCCTGTCAAGAGAAGTGGTCCAAATCCCAGACCAATGACCCAGGGGGATCAGACCTCAGACATACTCTCCTCCGGGCCACCTGCTAGCCCCTGAGGGCAGCTGTGGGCCAGGTGCTGGTGGGGGAAAGCCCAGGTGCCCACAGTCTTCTGAGCCTGGCTGGGATTGGCAGGGCAGGTGGAGGGCAGGGAGGACAGCCAGGGTGGGACGGACAGACCTGGAGCCCGGTAGGAGAAAGCTGTCTGTGTCCTACAGGGCTAAGGAGCTTCAGGAAACCATGTCGCCCATCCTTAAACTGGGCATGGCTCCACAGCCAACCTGAGTGTTGCCTGCTGAGTGCCTTGACCAAAAAAAGACTTCTGATTCCTCTCCCCTAAGAAGGGTGACCTGGGGTAGATGTGCCAAGTGTCACCCAGCCTCACGGGCCCTCACCAGGGTCACTGCAGTGACCTCCTAACGAATCTCTCTTCTTCTGCCCTTGATCTCCTCTGATGCATCCTCCATGCAGCAGCCAGGGTGACATTTTTAAAATGTTAAGTCCAATCTTTTCACTCCTCTACTCAAGAGCCCACGGTGGCTCCCATCACACTTAGAGTAAAAGCCAGCGTCCTTATTATGACCCCCAGGTTCTGCGTGATCTGGACCCATGTTAGCTCACTGACCTCATCTTCCCCTCCCATTCACTCTGCCCCAGAAGCACTGACTTTCTTGCTGTTGCCTGAACAAGCACGTGCCTACCTCAGAGCTTTTGCATATGCTGTTCCCTCTTCCTGAAATTGGGAAATATCACACCCTCGCCTTCTTCAAGTCTTTGTTCAAATGGCATCTTCCTCACTGAGTGCTCACCTGACCACCCTACCGGAGACTGTAACCCTCTGCTCTATCACTTCTAATCCCCTTACTTTGCTCTTTTTTAAATAGGTACCTTTACCTGCTGACCTTAAATATTATTGGTTTGTTATGTTTCATGTTTCTTGCCCTTCCCTGGAATGAGAGCTCCTGCGGGCAGGGTTATGGTCACTGATTGTCTCCAGTTCCTAGTACCTGCACTCACGTAATCCTTCCAGTCCCCCTTTGAGGTGGGCACTATTATTATCCCTAATGAACAGATGAGGAAATTGAGGCACAGAGAGGGATAGAAGCTTGCCCAAGGCCACACAGCTGGTAAGTGGGAGGGGAGCCAGGAATCCCACCCAGGCCGTCCGACTGCAGGAACCCTTTCCCCCACTCAGCCCATGCCTTTCCCTGAGGCATGCTTGTGGGGGAAAGAAGAGCATGGTCCAACCCACTGCGAAGTTATTTGCAGTGATAAATAACACATGTAACAGAAGTTTATACAAATCGTTACAGGATTTACGTGGCGAAGGCTGGGGGCAATGGCCTGTGACCAGTACCTGTAGCTGTTAGCGCTCCACAAAATGACAGCATCGCTGCCCGCTGAAGCCGGCAGCTCTCCTCGTGGGCGCTGGCAGCCCGGCGCAGCTGGAGGTCAACTCACTCTGGGGCTCCAGACACTGTGGTCCCCTGAAGGGCTGTCACGCACCCAGCCAAGTGGTAGGAGGAGAGGGTAAGTCCCCTCAGGGCAATACAACCAAATGTGGAGGTGGTGAATACAGAAAAAAGAGCCCCTCCCTCCCTCCCTCCCTTCCTTCCTTCGTCTCTCCCTCCCTCCCTCCCTCTCTTCCCTGATCAAAAATTTATTGAGTACCTACTATGTGCTATACACTAAGCTAAGGGATGGGATCTAATATGAGCAAAGCAACCTGAGTTGTTGCCCTCAGGAGGCTTACGCTCCAGTGGAGGAGACTAGATTAAAATCTAACCATGCAAATAAAAGAAGAACATTGTTGCATGAGTGTATAGTGAATAGACCTGACCCAGACTAGGGGAGGTGTGGAGGGGGATGGGAGAGACTTGCAGAAAGAAGGGATGCTTGATCTGAGATTTGAGAGGGCAGAAGGTGAAAAGCACCTGAAGTAGGCAAAGTGAACAGCATATGCAAAGGCCCTGTGGCAGTATCAAGTTGCCAAGAGACGAACTGTACACCTGAAGCTCAGAGACTGATGGAGGAAAGGATAGAGAGATAGGTTTGGAGAAGTAGGCAAGGGGAAATCTCATGGGGTGTTGCAGGTCATTTCCACTGCTTTAGCCCCCCGTAGGTGGGGTGACCACAATGGACTCAAGGAAACCAATAAGAAGACTCCTGTGGTTATCACATGAGGGGCAGTGGTGCTTTGGATAACTCCTTGGAGGATGTGCTTCAAATTCCAGCTTTGACACAAGCTCAGTGGTCTTGGGCGATCATCTTTCTTTCCCTGAGGCTCAGCGTCATCATCTATAAAATGGGGATAACACTACTCAGCAGGCAAGACTACTAAGAAGATGTTACAAGATGTTAAAGCTCATATCCCAGCAGAGGAAAGGAAATCAGGAGAAGCTACCTCGAATCTCAGTTAAGCTCTACCCCTCTACTCCCTGATTTGATCTTGAAATAATCTAAGTTCCACCTTTTTTCCCCCTTTTTAAGGGATCTGCAGGGAATAACATCCCCTCAGAAGAATATCCGGCCTTGCTAGACACATCCATTGGAGGACTAGAGGCTCTTTAACAGTCACTCGGTTGAGGTTTGACCACTCAGCTTGATGTTCAAGACTTTCCAAAATCCAGCCCCAGCTTGCAACCCCCTGGGCAAAAATAAGAAGGTGTCAGGACAGGACGGATGGCCCTGTAGAGCATGGTGGAAACCTTGTTTTGGTTTTCATTTTTCCCTAAGTGCAATGAAAATCAACTGAAGTGTTCTAAGTAGAAGAGTGCAAGAATGAAATTTCTGAATTTGTAATTTAACATGATTACTCTATCCACAGGTTAGAGAACAGACTGAAGAGAAGCAAGACTGGAAAGAGCAGATGGGGATGGAGAGAAGTGGACAAATTCAAGATGAAATCTGCAGTTAGAATGGATGGCGTGAGGAATGGGCAGGGAGTATAGAACGAGGGCATGAGGTAAGGAGAGATACAGAGGTGACTTCCAGGATGGGGCCTGAACAACTCGAACCCCTTGAGTTAGAGGACTGTCACATTCATCACTGTATCCATGACACCTGGCACATACAAGGTGTTCAATGTCTCTTCTTGGAATAAAATGACAACGAAATCCAGGGCTTCCTGGACAAGTGTTTCTTAACAGAGGCAGTGCCATCTCCGAGGAGGATTTGGGGAATGCAGGGTGATGGGGTATTATCCTGGCCCACTGTTTCTCCACAGGGTGTTATTTTGCACCCCAGGGGAAACTTGGCAGTATCTGGAGGTATTTTTGGATGTCACCACTTGAAGGGGAGGAGGGTACTATTGGCAGCCAGTGGACGGAGGCCAGAGATGTTGCTCATCAGCCTACAATGCACAGGACAGCACCCCCAACACAAATAACTATCCAACCCCAAATGTCAGTTGTTCCTAGGTTGAGAAACCCTGTCTAGAGACTGGAAGGATTAAATCAGCCACGCTGGATGTGCAACGCCCAGGGCAGTCCCACATCAAGAAGAATGGTCCCGGGCTTTCCTGGTGGCACAGTGGTTGAGAATCTGCCTGCCAATGCAAGGGACACGGGTTCGAGCCCTGGTCTGGGAAGGTCCCACATGCCACGGAGCAACTAGGCCCGTGAGCCACAATTACTGAGCCTGCGCGTTTGGAGCCTGTGCTCCGCAACAAGAGAGGCCGCGACAGTGAGAGGCCCGCGCACCGCGATGAAGAGTGGCCCCTACTCACCGCAACTAGAGAAAGGCCTCGAATAGAAACAAAGACCCAACACAGCCAAAAATAAATAAATAAATAAATAAATAAATAAATTTAAAAATACAATTAAAAAAAAAAAAAAGAAGAAGAATGGTCCCAAGTCTTTGGGGAATTTCAAATGCCCTTCTGGACATTCATGTAGGTAAATTTTTTACTTAATAATTACCTGAGTCTGGAATCTAAATCCATCTTAAATACAGCAAAATCTTCTTTGCACAGTTTTACTTTGCACGGGATTTTCCCGGGATAAAGCTGCAATATAAATTGGGGGAAGGCGGTGCTTGGTTTTCTCCAAAATTCTATCAAGTTGTTTTCCATTTTGGAAAATCCAGGCATTGGCCTCAAAGCTGCTCGTGGAATGTGAGTTGCTACAACACACCTGCATCAGTAGACATCTGCAGCAGCCCCAGTCATGGTGATGCCACCCATACATATGAATATACTAATTTAGCTCTTATTTCAAAATGTCAAATACAGAGAAAAATGTCGACAATATTCAACTGAATATTTGTCTGAAATCTCAACTTATTCATTATAAGTAGGTACAAGCACCAAACTGCTTCATTATGTCTCCTGGCAGATAGTGGTTTCCCGATAATTTACATATTGAAATAGATATTATTTTATTATAAATTGCTTTCATTTTATTCCTTCTTTATATTATAGTTAGGGCATTATATTGATTTTTTTTTTTTAATTACGTGTAGGGCTTCCCTGGTGGCGCAGTGGTTGAGAGTCCACCTACCGATGCAGGGGACACGGGTTCATGCCCTGGTCCGGGAGGATCCCACATGCCACGGAGCAGCTGGGCCCGTGAGCCATGGCCGCTGAGCCTGCGCGTCCAGAGCCTGTGCTCCGCAGCGGGAGAGGCTGCAGCGGTGAGAGGCCCACATCCCACAAAAAAAAAAAATTATGTGTATATGAAGATGAAATGCATGAATTTCATTTCAGGATAGCAAAGTGGGTGTTATAAAATGAACTTAATGAAAAGAGAGGGTTGGGTCTGCTGGAGTAGAGACCCACAGTCCTAGACTAGTTCCCATACTGATGGGGAAACATTGGCATTTAAGGTACAGAAGACAAAGCCTCTAGATATACTATAATTCACAAAACAAGTCCTCAAAAAACAACTCTGTAAAGAATTGCCCTGAGTCCCACACGAATTTTAAATGTTCTGCAGAGTATTCATGAAAGCAAACCCCTGTTTATAATCATCTGAGTCTAGCTACTTAATGAGTCAGTTTTTGCTGTGTAACAAACAATCCCCAAAATCTCAGTGGCTAACAACAATCATTTGTTTCCCTTACTCACAGATCTGTGGGTTGGCTCAACTTGACTCTAGGCTGCTCCACATGTCTCTCTACCTCCATAGACCAGAGTCTACATAGGGCATGCCATTCTTGAGCAAACAGCAGGAGTACAAGAGGCCAAGACTCTCCTTGCATCACTTGCTCACAGGCCATTGATTGAAGTAAGTCACATGGCCAGGTCCACTAACAATTGGATGATGAAATAAGCCCCACTTCCAAGGGGAGGGATTGCAAAGTCACATGTCAAAAAGTATGGGTATATGAAAGTTGGAAGCAACATATCCAATCTGTGTTTTACATCTAAACACAAACTACTATCACAGTTTTCTTTTCCATGCTTAATAAAAAGCTTGTTGGATAAATGCTTTCACTACAGAGTGTAAAAATGGCACAAAACTTTGAAAGAAGAAAGAAAATGGTGGGTAAACCCACTTGTCCCAACAACTCTCGTAATTCCTATATTGAAAACCTACTATGTGCCAGACACTATGCATGAGATATTCTTGTCCTCACAATAACCTATGATTGTCTTCATTTTACAGATGATAAAACAGAGATTCAGAGAGGTTAACAAATTCATTTGGTGTCACACAGCTCACTGATGTTGGAGCCAGCATTCAAACTTACACACAACTGACTCCAAAGCCTGCATGCTTTCTGTCTCATCGGGGCATCACTCTATGGATTTGAAGAACCAACCTTGACCCAACCCCTCCCAAGAACCCTTGGCTATTAGACCTGGGTTCTAACATTGGCTTAAGTCATTTCTAGTTGCTGCAAGGCAAGTTGAGTAACAGGGACATGTGACACTTATTCAGTTACATATCTCCGGTGGGAGGTTTTGGGGGCCATTAATGTAGTGTGTCTGCATGGCTAGTTTACATGCTACTTCTTGTTATTGCTGTCTCTATTCCATGGCCCTCACACTCAATTTCAATTCAAAGTTTGGCAGTCAAGGTGTCAGAGCTAAAAAATGGAATGGCCTCCCTCCGAAATGAAATAATTTTGTTGTTCAGTTCCAAGCGATTTTGTAATTTCATGCTTGTGTATGATAATTTTATGCTGTCCTGCCTCACGTAACTCAGTTCTGGCAGATCCTGACAGGTGATAAATACAATCTTTTCCGCCCCGCATGCGACAGGCCGGTGCGAGCGGGGAGGAAAAAACGGCAATTTCACATCTGAGGCCGGTGCACAACTGGAGGCAGCGACAGCCCCATTCTTTCATAATTTCACGCCTGGATTCCAGCCGGCGCCACCTCTGTTGTGGCTGAAGGACCCACGGGTCAAGGGAGCCTTCCTGGAAATGGAATGGCACTGGGCAGGGGCCAGGGCACTGGTGGTTGGGGAGGGGCCAAAGAGAAAGTTATGACGTTGGGCCCGCCCTGGGCTGGCACATCGTGGGCTGGCGCATGGTGGGCTGGCAAGGCTCAGTTTAGGGTGCTGCTCCCTGCTTGTGTACTGTCCTCCGCCTACTCCTATAGGATGAATTCCTCTTGGGGGAATTATTTTCACAAATCTGTTAAACATTTGAAAGATATATATTTCCAGTAAAGAGGGAGAGGTGGGTGATACCTTTAGAGACAGAGAAAGATAGAGAAAGAGAAAGAGGGAGAGGGAGAGGGAAGGGGAAATCGAGAGAGACTAGGACATGAACACTGATGCCTACTGAGACTCTTCCATGCCCCATTCTGAGGCTCCATCAACTGATCTGAGAGGTAGGTGACATGATCCCCATTTAGCACATGAGAAAACACAGGCTCAGTGCTGTGAAGACCCTTTCCTTACATGTCATAAGAAAGCAAAAAACAACCTTGACACAGGTTTATCTAACTCCAAAGCCTTGGCTCTCTTCTGCCCCCTTACCCACACTAAGGTCATTTTCTTGAGCTCAGAGCTTCCCAGGTAAATAGAGGTCACAGGGTCACTATGCTCTCAGAAAGTCTACCTGGACCTCCCCCTCTTCTTATGCACCGCTCCAATTTATGAAGACATTTCCACATCTGTGACTCCATCTGGACCCTGGGGACATTATCTCGCTTCATAAAGATGACAATGATCATTGTTCCAATGCTACCAATGGAAAATGAAGGCTTGGAGACTGGAGTTGGGGAGATAGCACTGGGCAGAATTGACCTGGTCCCTGCCTTCATGGAGCTTATAGTCTAGAGGACTCTAAGACAAAGAATAAGCAAAAAAACAGTTCTAAAATATGATAAATTCTATAAAAGATTCATGAACTGGATGCTTCTATAGGGAATATACTTGAGGGGGTATTTTCAGGAAGCTTCTCCAGGGAGTGATGATTAAGTTGAGACTTGAAAGATGAGGTTGGAGTGGGGGGACACCCCTTCCCAAAGCAAATAGCATTTGAGAAGTTCCTGGGGTGGGAAAGGGCTTGATCTAGTCAAGGAAATAAAAGAAGGCTTATGTAGTAGAGCATAGTGAGTAAGGGGAAGATGAAGATGATGTTTTGGGGATCAGTGACAGACAGACCCGGCCTTCAGGTCAAGGGCAGGAGCTGGAACTCCATCCATGGGAAGCCACTGAAGCATTTCAACAGGAGAAGGCAGGATGTGACTTTGTTTTTTTAGAAGAGTGTTCCACCGTGCTGGTGGAAAAAAAATTGTGGGGGACAGGGAAGCAGGGGTGGAATAAGCATGGGGACCAGATGGGACCTGACTGCTGTCCAGGGGTGAAATGATGGTGATGTGGAGCTGGGTGGAGTGCCAAAGGTAGCCAGACATGGTCAGACTCGAGAGAGATGCGTAGATGTATCTGGAGCCAGAACTGATGGGACCTACTGATGGATTTATTAGATGTCTGAAGGAGAGGAAATAATTCAGATGAAAGCCCTCTCTTTATACTCCTGGGTTTCTTAGAAAACTTTATTTTTTCCAGCTACTGGAACTTCCATAAGAAAGTTCTTGCTCCAAGACACCTTACTCATGTGTAAAAGAGTTTTGTAAGTGATACACAGCAATCACAGGGAGGTCTCTGTTAGGTCATGGCCAAGTGCTATGTGGACCCTCAAACCCTGACAGAGAAGGGTTCCCTCTTGGTCAGAAGGGCAGCCACAAATTGCCTGGAGACTCTGGCAGGATCCATCTCGGGGATGGATTATTTGGAAGCCTCTCTTGCAAATGAGCTTTTAGACTTCTGGGCATGTTGCCTATAAAATGGCTTTATCTTTCCTTTTGAGACAATCACAAATAAATTCCTCCTTGTGAGCTATCTTCTCGGACGGTCAGCTCCTACAGGATTAAAGGTTCCTGTGGGAAGCCCCCCAGATCAATTTCGTGATTGTTAAGTAGACTTGCCTCTCTGGCAGAGGTCTGGAAATCTGTGGGCACATAAGCCGCAGGATCCCATGCCATGCCACTCAGGCAATCTTGAGGGTCTGACTTGAGAGATCATTGAGAATACAAGGAAACTGAGGTCCAAAGTGGCCCAATGATTTGCCCAAAGTTACAAAATAATCACAGGCTCTGACATGGAAAAGACAAGGGGACATCTGCCTTGGAAACCGTCAAGAAGACAGGTGTTCTAGTGAGCTTATCAGTGTATAAACAAAAATAGTATCTTGTCTTAGTCATCATTGCATCCCCAGATCATAATATAGAGACTGCATGGAGAAGATTCCACCAGTATTTGTTGAAGGAAATGCTACATTTACTGAGGATTTACTCATGGGTGTTGGGTCTCCATCCCACTTTCCAGCTAAGCGAAGCTAAGCATAAAGAGAAGAGGAGGTGGAGCTGGGATTTGAACCCCATTCACTTGGTCCCAGAGTCTGTGTTCACACTGCCACCGCCTCACCTGAAAGCAGAACTCATTTACCAATCCACGAAGTATTCAACGGTTATCTCAACTAATATGAGAAGTGCAAGCAGTACTTTCTGTGGGTTATATAGAGCCCCATTCCAAAGACCATGATGGTGCATGGCAGGGCCATGTAGCCAACCAGCTCTGCAGTCAAGATATGACCTCTTGGCCATGTGACTTTCCTGGGACCTCAGTTTCTATATCTGGAAATATGAGGGGAAAATGGTTGCCTTGCTACATAAATACGCTGTGAATATGAAGGAATATCTCAAAGGAGATAAGTGTTTTAGCAACTGGAGAGTGCTCTGTCCATGGGTAGAATTTGATTATTTTAAAGGCTCTTTTGCAACTCAAAGCTCTCGCACCTGTTGTTCCCTGGGCCATGCCCCACCCCAACCCCTTCACCTAGCAAACTCTGACCCCTCCTTCAGGACTCCAATGAAGTACCTCTTCCTCCAGGAAGCCTTCCTGAAATTTTCAGGCTGAGTCAAATTCTCTCTTGTGGCACACTGTGTGTCCCCCTCTCAACTGACATCACATTTCTAATCACTCAGTCATTGTCTAACTCCCCATGACACCATAAGCTTGTGAGGCCAAGATCACATCAGCCTCAATCCACCCCACATATTCACTTATCCATTGATTCAGGAATCGTGTACTGAGCAGACACTCTTCTAGAATGAGAGATGCAGTGGTACAGAACAAAATGAGCTAATATGTGAAGAGACAGATTGTAAACAGTAAACATTACAGTGTACTGGCAGGTCGTGATAAATGCTATGAAGAGAAAATACAGCAAGATAACATAAATCTTTATTGACCAGGACGTGATCAAAATGATTTGCTTATTCATCCAATGAATCTACTTTTCTGTGATCTCCTTCAAGGCAGGGACTGTGTCTAATTTGTTCATTTCTGTGACCCTGGTGCCTAGAACAGTGCCTGGTACATAGGAGGTATTCAAAAAATATTTGATGAATGAATGAATGAAATAGATAAATGAATAAATGAAAAGGAGGGATGGATGGATGGTTGGATGGATGGGTAAATAAGTGAATGGGGGGGGTGAATATATGGATGGATGGGTGGATTGATGGATGGATAATGGATATATGAGTCCAGGGATGACTGGGTGGTTGGATGAATGCCTGTGGTACATTCAGATGGATGGATGAAGTGTAGAGTAGAAGCATAAACCTGATACTGGGTCACCAGAATCCTGGAGCTTAGAAATTGGCATTGGAATAAACAAGAGGTGAATTCTTCCCACAAGAGAAAAACCAGAGCAAGGTGATCAAGGCAAATTCACAAACACACAATGGTAAAGGTTCACATTAAGTCATGGATGGTGGCTTCACAGCAGTGGGAAAGCAACCGTGTGTTCTCACAATCGAAGGCCTGTATGTCACAAATGACTATCCATGCACAGCTGTCATCAATGTTCCTTTCTTCCTCGGAGCCACCTTCCTGACATCAACCTGAGGAGTGTGATGTGGTTTAAAAAAAAAAGAGGCCAGTTTGGTTTGGTGTCAGATGGTCAGGTGACTCCCAGCTCTGTCATCTGCCAGCTGTGCAGGTTGGGCGATTTGTTTTTTTCTCTAAGCTCGGCTCCCCTGGGGCCAAACTACAAGAACTAATTGCAACCTAGCAGGGGGATTGGGGGACTGAAAGTAATGCACGGTGTCAAGTGCTCCTCCTAGGCTGGGCATACAATAAGTGCTCAATCAGCCACAGGTATTCTACTGCCGCATCACCATTTATTTAACCAATCCCCTACTGTTTCCATTTGGGTCACTCCCAGTTTTACCGCTAAGGTAAAACTCCAGAAGTAAAAGTTGCTGAGCCAAAGGAAATGAACACTTTTATGGCTTTTGATACATAGAGCCCAAGAGAAGATAGGACCCCTTGTAAATATTCCACTAGCATTAGTGAATGTTGGAGTTGCCAGATTTAGGAATCCTCCCCTTAAAACCCAAGACACAATCCAATCCCTTATTGTACAGATGGGAAAACTGAGGCCCAGAGAGGGGTAAGAACTTACCCAAGGTGAGACAGGTAGAATAACGGTAGTGATGAAAACCGACATTTATTAAGACTGGGGATGCTGTGATAAACACCTGCCACACACTGGACCATCCTCTGCTCACAGCACTTCTCCAGGCTAAGTGTCATCATCCCCTCTACACATATGGGGAAATGCGGCCCCCAGAGAAGTTAAGCAGTTAGCGCAAGTTCACAGAACTCATAAGTGGTGAGGCTGGGATTGGAACCCAGGAAGTCTGGCTCTGGAGCCTGTGCTCTAACCATTAGGCTACAGTTGTTCCCTGGAATCACTGACTCAGAAATTAAGAGCTTAAATGGACATGAGACTAGGAGGGCAGAGTTTGGGCAGTTTAGCAGGGCACGGGTGAAAGCGTTCTAAGAGACAGAGCTTGTTTCTGTGTGATTGCTCTGAATCCCTCCACCCTGCAGGAGCTAACAAGCCAACACCCCAAGCCCAGTGCAATATATAAATTAATGCCTGTCTAGACCATAAAGTGCGTGGCACTGCCAGCTTGCAGGTCCTGGTCCCCTGCCTCCAAGTGGATTTCCAGAGCCACCAGTGTAAATTTCAGCTCCAGCACACCTCAGTTCTGCTCTGCCCTGCACAGCGTGCTAGCAGAGGGCCACGGAGGGAAGCTTCACAAGTTACTGGCTTGCTTTGTTTGCCCCCTTTGGAGTTGTCCCATGTCTTCCTGCAAACTGGAGGCCACAGGGGAGGTCACAAAACCTGTGACAGATTCTTAAGCAGCTTTGTGACGACCCAAGGAGGAGCCACAGAGGGCTTTTAATCCCAACTCTGCCACTTGCTTGCTGTGTGACTTTAGAAAACTCACTTAAACTCTCTGGGCACCCCCTTTCCTGTCTGCAACAGCAACATCCCCCCTGGCTCTACACCACTTCCTTAAAATGTTCAAGACTCACGAGCATCCCTATGACATACTTACCACCAAATCCAGCCTTTGCCAGAATTAATACACCCGTTGCCACTACTGCAGACCACAGTCCTCCCACACCATCTCCATCTCCACACATCTGGAAATTAACCTCATAACTTCCCATTTGCCATCACTCCGTGAGTAACCGTAAATCACCATCGGTTTGGGTTGCATATTTTTATACATCCCCCTTCTAATGTCTCTCAGAAAATATAAATAAAGCATACATAACCATTAGAACACTGCGAATCCTGAAAAGTACATAAGAATTTATTTGTCTCCATGTGGATCATACATATTGTATTAAAACCACATAAAGAAGTTTAATAAAATGCCAAAAAGAAAGGCAGGAGAGCAGCATCTCAGGCAGCCGGGAGAGGTGGAAGCGATCTTTCTTTGATGCCTGTTAAATGTTCCAGCAGATGAACCCTGTATTCTGCCAGGAAATGAGTTTGCCACCGGCCTATTGGGTCTGTCGTAAGAGGTTGGCCTCACCACGGTCATCCCTCTTCCGCGCGTGGCAATACATTACGCTACCTCAATTTTTCATTCCTTGCTGCCCAAAATGCAAATTTCTTCTCTGTTGTTTATATTAGGTTTTCAAATATATGGAAATCCAGAGATCTGGAGGGAAATGCCAGAGCCACAGAGGCACTCAATCTGTCTTTTTCTTCTGACTGACTTCTTTCCATCACTTACAGGATGAGTGATGGGGGCTGAGTGTGAGGTACAGGGTACCAGGACAGAAAAGGGCTCCCAGGGTAACGAATGGCAGAGGGCAGCTCTTGAATTGCGGACTGCACTTGGAGCCACAAAGGTCTGGAGGGGCCTCATTAACTGCCGTCACTGAGTGCCCAGGGGACCAGCAACTCCTCCAGACTCTGTGGGCAAAGAGATGAGGCCCCCAAACTCTGCCTAAGCCTAAAAAACGGGAAATTCCTGCATTTGGCCACAGGAATATATTGAGCACCTACCGCATACCAGAGACCATGACACATTAACACCTATGGCCTAAAGCTTCATTGAGCTCTTCCTGCAAGCAGACACGGGAGAGCATTTCACGTGAGCATCTCATTGTCCCAATCATCCTATGGCATAAGTTTATCATTTCAATGTGGCAAATCAGGAACAGTGATTTCACATAACACACACCAGTCACGCAGCAAGGAAGGACAAAGGTTGAGTTTTAAACTCTGGTCTTATAAGTACCAATGCCCATGTTGTTCTATGCCTGAGATCTGCAAACTCTTTCTATAAAGGGCCAGATAATAAATATTTTAGGTTTTGTAGAGCATATGGTCACTGTAGCAATGACTCAACTCTGCTATTATATGGCAAAAGCAGCCCTAGCTAATGTGTGAACAAATGAATGTGATTCGATAAAACCTTATTTACAGAAATAGACGGTGGGCTGGGTTTGGCTCATGGGCTGTGCTTGGCTGATGCTGCTCTCCCAAGGCTACCCCTGACACGATCAGGGAACTTGATGCTTTATGGTGACTCACCAAGATCACACCTTGCAGATGCCGATCTTCTGGGGACCAACTGGGTCTCCCAGGAAATTTCATCATTGTCATCATGACATACATAGTCTTTTTCCAACCTCACAGCAGCTCGATGAGGTAGGGATTTTAATCTTCCCTGTTTATAAGGGAGGAAACGAGAGCACTCATGCTCAAGTTCGCAGCTAAGGCACTGGGCACCAGACCTTTGCCTGGTCAAGGGGTTTCAGAGATAGTGTGACAGAGCAGACGCTGCTACTGGTGGAAGCCCGGACCAGTCAGAAGCAAGACCAAGGCAGACATCAGAGAGGGATGGGCCTCGGCTGCCAGTCTGTGTGGCCACTGTGAGATTGATAGCCCCCTCCCACCCAGCTTTCTCACAATGACCACACTCAGGAAGAACACCACATGGGTGAAGATGGAGGTGATGCAGAGATAGGGGTGATGCTTCCACATTCCAACAAAGGCCAAAGAGTGCCAGCATCCCATCAGAAGCTGGGGGAGAGGCAGGGAACAGACCCTCCCTCACAGCCTTGGAAGGAACCCACCCTGCCAACACCTTGATCTCAGACTCCTAACTTCCAGAACTGAGAGAATAAATTTTTTTAGTTCTTTAAGCCACCCAGTTTGTGGCACTTCATTATGGCAACCCTAGGAAACTAATACAGCTTTGTGTGTGGCCAACATCCCAAGCACCAGCTCTGAAAAATCCCCGAGTTGTCCAACCAGGATCCCACCTCTGAGAGGCTGATTTTTCCTTCCTCTGAAACATGAACTGGTCCATCCATAGATTGAACTTGTGACCTTGACAAGGAAACTGGGGCCCAGAGAGGGGAAGCCACTTGCCCAAAATCACACAATGAGAAAGTTGAGCGGTTCAGGCATGATTAGGCCAAGACCTATTGGACTCCAAAGATCCTAAGCCCTTCTTTCTGCATCACATGGAAAAGAGATGGCCAATGAGAAAATGGAAAGATGCTCAACATCACTAATCATTAAGGAAATGCAAATCAAAACTATTTATTCATACCCATCAGGATGGCTACTATCTAATATTGTATGTTAATCATAACTCAATTTAAAAAATAAGACGGGTTCTGGTGGTGGGGGAAAAGGATGACTATTATGAAAAAAAAACCCTCCAGAAAATTATAAATGTTGGTGAGGAGGTGAAGGAATTGGAACCCTTATGCATTGCTGGTGGGGAATAAAATGGTGCAACCACCAAGGAAAATATTATGGTGGTTCTCTAAAGTATTAAAAATAGAATTACCATATGATCTGGGAATTCTACTTCTGGGTATATACCCAAAAGAATGGAAAACAGGGTCTTGAAGGGACAGTTATATATCCATGTTCATAGCATCAATAGCTGAAACATGGAAACAATCCAACCGTCCATTGACCAATGAACGGATAAACAAAATATGGTACAAACACACAATGGAATATTATTCATCCTTAAAAAGGGAGGAAATTCTGACACATACTACAACATGGATAAACTTTGAGGACATTATGCTAAGTGAAATAAGCCAGCCACAAAAGTACAAATACTGTATGATTCCACTAATATGAGGGCCCTAAAGTAGTCAAAAATTTTTTTAACATCTTTACTGGAGTATAATTGCTTTACAATGTTGTGTTAGTTTCTGCTGTATAACAAAGTGAATCAGCTATACATATACACATATCCCCATATCTCCTCCCTCTTGCGTCTCCCTCCCACCCTCCCTATCCCACCCCTCTAGGTGGTCACAAAGCACCGAGCTGATCTCCCTGTGCTATGTGGCTGCTTCCCACTAGCTATCTATTTTACGTTTGGTAGTGTATATATGTCCATGCCACTCTCTCACTTCATCCCAGCTTACCCTTCCCCCTCCCCATGTCCTCAAGTCCATTCTCTACATCTGCGGCTTTATTCCTGTCCTGTCCCTAGGTTCTTCAGAGCCTTTTTTTTTTTTTAGATTCCATATATATGTGTTAGCATACGGTATTTGTTTTTCTCTTTCTGACTTACTTCACTCTGTATGACAGACTCTAGGTCCATCCACCTCACTACAAATAACTCAACTTTGTTTCTTTTTATGCCTGAGTAATATTCCATTGTATATATGTGCCACATCTTCTTCATCCATTCATCTGTCAACGGACACTTAGGTTGCTTCCATGTCCTGGCTATTGTGAGTAGTCAAGTTTATAGAGCCAGAAAGTAGAATGGTGATCACCAGGTGTTGAGGGGAGGGCAAAATCAGGAGTTAATGTTTAATGGAGACAGAGTTTCAGTTTGGGAACACAAAAAATTCAGGAGATGGATAGTGGTGATGGCTGCACAGCAGTGTGAATGTACTTAATGCCACTGAACTGAACACTTAAAAATGGTTAAGATGGTAAATGTTATAAGTGTATTTTGCCACAATTTAAAAAAAGAGAGCGATGGGACACTCCCTGCAAAGCCCGCAGATTCAGAAGGGGTGAGGCAGTGCTGGGGGCCATGGGCAAGGAATTGGCCAGGAATCCCTTGGCTGGAGTCTCAAGGTTGATACTTCCCAGCTCTGGGCCCTGAGCTGGTGCATCTGCTCTCCAAGCAGCAGTTAGCACCTCTGACAAATGGGAACATCAATCGTCTCTTCCTTCTCTCAGTGCTGGATCTGAAAATGCTCTATAAACTCTAAAGTGCTGTGCTCTGCAGTACTGCCATTTTCCGTGCACCTCCTGGTCATCAGAGGTCCACATTTCTTTGACCTTGTGGCTGGAACCAAATGCCCTCCCTCCCTGCCGAAGTCCCCCATGACCCTCAGGAGTCTTGTCATTGGAATTCCATTTCTGTCCTTCATGCTCTTGGCAACTGTGATGTGAGGGTGTGACAGAGCCCTGCGAGTTCCTCTCTGCACCCAGACATCGCTCAGCACAGACGTGAAGACACCCAGGGTCCTGCAGCCGCCCTCCCACCCCCACCCCAGAGCTGAACGTTAGAGCAGCATCTCCCTCAAGTAGAGTCCTCTCCTCTTAGGAGGGAAATGAGGAGCTGCATCTTTGGTGGGTAAGACACTGGAGCCAGGGGAGTGAAGGAGGTGACCTCAGACTGGAGTCAGTGACATAAAGGTCCTCCCTTTATGTCAGTCCCAAAACTTCACGGGAGCCAAAGGCAGGGGCAGGGGAGGGGGATTCTGTGCCCATCCACGTCCCAGCCCCTTGCATCGCTGTCCACGCTGCAGCTTGGGGGATCTTCTTTCCATTCTGCTTCCCTCCCAAGTGTCCCTGGAGTCTTTTACTTATTCACTCACCATCCGACAGATACGTACCGAGTCCCCAGCATGTCAGGATGCTGGGAAAGAGCAGCACCTGCTGCCATTCTGAAGCTCTCTGTAAAGTGCTCGTCGGAGCCTGGCATGTGGTGAGCCCGTGACACCTCCATGGGTATCCCCCCGGGGAAATGGCATCATCAGAATTTCCCCGGAGCCGATCCCCCCTCTGGGATTGCAGGCCAGGGCTGCAAACCTCTCTTTTCCCTTCCTTCCACCTGGGCTCTCTAGACAGATGCTCCAGTCCCTGGGTCTTTGGCTCCTGATCTCTGTGTGGATCTATCCATCATTAGCCAAGGTCAAGTCGCAGGTGCCTCCTATCATTTCTCAATTACGGGTGGCCCCTGGGCCAGCACCATAAAGTGGGCTCTGCTTGGCTTATATTAATTAAATATCACAGGCTCCAGGGAAGGAGCCAGGGAGGGAGGCTGGGCAGCTGGCCTCTCTGCAGCAGCAGCTTCTCCTCAAGGTAAAAGCGTGTTCATCCACTCATATAACAGGTATTTATTAAGCCCCCACTTGTGTGTGGGCCAGGCAGTGTGCTAGTTTCTGGATATCCAGCAGCAAAAAAGACCAACTCCGATTATGCCCCTTGGTGCATACACATCAGTGGGAAGGTCCCCAAACTTCAAGACACATTGTCTATGAACTGGTGTGTTAACCAGGGTAGGAGAACCTCCAGGCTCAGTAGGCAAGAAGAGAACATTTGGGGTGAGAGCTGCCTCTTGTTTTATGAATTCGATAAGCATAAATCCTGGAGTCCCAAGGCAGCACGGCTCAGGGCAGGCGACATGGCACCAAGAGTAAAGAGACCTGATTTCTGAGGCCTTCTTCAGCCCTATCACTCTGATTCTGTGACTTTCAAGTTCTTTTTGGCACTTTCCTTACCACTGTCCAGAAAAACATATTAACTAACTCAGGTTAATAAGCATTCACTAGATGTCATCTCATGGAATCATCACCACCACCCTGCAGGGATCCCTCTCACCCTGCTTGATGCTAAAAAAAATGTGAGGGTTCAGAGAGGCGAAGTTATTTGCCCCAAACCTCACAGTGAGAGCAGGAACATTTCAGAGCTTCTGCTTATAAAGAAGAGGAAGGAGTCTGTTCTGCATCTTTGGGTTCCCATAGTTGAAACCTACCTGCTTCTCTGCCCGCTTTCCTTCTTCCTTTCTTCACTCAGTTAGTGAGATACGGCACACCATGTCCCGCCCAGCACATGGGAGACACCTGACAAGTTACCCCCGAGAGGGCATCCATGCACCTGCTGAGGGGTTGTAACCGCAGAGGCTGGGGTGCCAGCATGGGTCAAATGCCAGACACACACTTGCTCATTTGATCCTCCCAACCTGCAGTAAGCTGGGTGCACCTGGCCCCATCTACAGATGACCCTCAGACTCAGAAACAGGAAGCTGCTTTCCCAAGGTCTCTTGGTTCACAAGCGACAGAGTGGCAGTCTCAGCCCAGGCCTCCCTGACCCCAAAGCCCTGGTTCTTTCCACCACACTGTTCAGAGGAAAGATCTGGGGTGAGACCAGAACAGTGAAGGGGAAATGACAGTGCAGGTTGCTGGCAGATATGCTTTGGAGAAAGGCCTCCCCAAATTGTGAGCTCATGATGGGAAAAGAAGATGTTTCAGCTTTTTTTTTTTTTTGCTGTACGCGGGCCTCTCACTGCCGTGGCCTCTCCCATTGCGGAGCACAGGCTCCAGACGTGCAGGCTCAGTGGCCATGGCTCACAGGCCCAGCCGCTCCGCGGCATGTGTGATCCTCCCGTACCGGGGCACGAACCCGTGTCCCCTGCATCGGCAGGCGGAGTCTCAACCACTGCGCCACCAGGGAAGCCCGATGTCTCAGCTTTTATCCTGGGCATTCGAAGGTTTAGGATTTCAGCAAGGCCCTGGCTATCCTAATAGAATAGTCAGAGGTACAGATCAAACTCCACCCATTCATACATCCCTCACTAAATCACGTATAGTTGACAACCATGAAGCAATAATTAACGTTTACTGGGTGCCAGGCACTGTTCTATGTACTTATACTGATTTTACCCTCATAATAACCCCATAAGTTATTACCCTTGTTTACAAATGAGGAAACGGAGGCACAGGTCACTATGGAAAGGTCACTTGTCCGTAACTGTATGGTCACACTGCTGAGGTGGTGGCACAGCAGTATCTGAACGCTGCTGCTTGGGGATGGAACCCAAAGCCTTAACTTACAGGAAATATCAGTTTCCCAAATGCATGCCATTAGGAAATTAGTGAGTAATTTAGGGAACATCTACCCAGTGGAGTACTGCACGGCCATCAAAAATGCATACAGTTGTTAACATGCAGAAAAATGCAGAATAAAAAAGATGTAAAATTACATGTTGTATCATTTGAACAGTATCTTAAAATGCAAAGGAAAGACTGGAGAATATTCCAAAATAAGTTCAGCTACCCATCCATCCATCCCTCCACCCATCCACTAATCCATCCATTCATTCAACAAGTACTTATTGATGCCTCTTTGTATCAACTGCCCCTGAGATGACCACTGGGACCAAAGGTTAATGAACCACATAGGGTTGCTCCCTGTCCACCTGGAACAATCTGCCTAGTCAGGGAGACTGCAATCAAACAATTAGTGTTACATGTAGATGGCTAATGGTGATTATGACATGTGTGTGTAAGACATGGGCAATAGCATCAAAAGGCAGAGGTACAACCCTAAGTGGAGGAAGAAAGAGAGGGCTTCCAGGAGGAAGTGGTGTTTAGGCAGTACCCTGGAGAGAGAGTAGGAGTCATCCAAGGGCAGAGAGGACAGGTAAGTGCTGTGGGCAGAAGGAACAGCAATGTTCAAAGGCCCCGAGAGGGGAGAAGCTCAGCCCATTCCAGTGACAAAAGAAAAGCCAGAATTGCAGGACAGGGGTGAGCAAGAAGTGGGGAGAGGATCATTTTGCCTGGGGTCTGAGATGAATGGTAATTTTTTTCTTCCTGTCTTTGTAATGAGCATGCATTTCTTCAATAATGAGAAAAAGGTTTAAAGAGGGTTAAAATAAAAAGAGTGAAGCTTCCTGAGGAAGACATAGAAAATCCAGGAAAGGGTTGTCATTACAGAAAAGAGACTGGGGCCAGAAACAGACCCGGGGCTGGTGAGGGAGGCAAAGACCTAGCTCCTCTCGACCCCCACTCCAGGCTTCCTTCCTTGCTGGACGTCCTCTGGGGGCTTTGAGCAGAGAAAACAAGGAGGGGGAAGAGTTGGAAGAATCTGGCATGTGGAATAGGTATTAATGTCGCAGAATGGGGAGCTGGGGGGAGGGCAGACTATTAAAATTCTGTAGTCCTGAAAAATACATAAGTCTAAAATAAGACTAATGAGACATTTACTGGTGTGGTTGCCTTGCATTAATGACCCCGCTGAGGATAAGATCGCAGAAGGCTTTCAATGTAATTACCAGGCTAATGATTAGCTGTGACATCACTGGAGACTAGAACGCAGACCTCGTTTTGGATTGCTTTCAGTCAGGATGCTGCTGACCGCCTCTCCGCCTGAGCAATCTTGGGGTGCCTGCACCCCACCCCCTGCACCCTCCTCCCACTGCTGTGGCTTGTGGCTTCCAGCCAACACCTCCCCAATCTCCCTCCTCACCCCCCATGCCTGCATTCCTGGACACTTTAAGAAGGCCTCTGGGACCATGAACTTCAAGCAGCAATTTGTCAGCACTGGTGGGGCTGGGGGTCAAATGCCTGGAAAAGTAGGAGCTACGAGGATGTCCAGAAAGAATCTTTAATGAACAAGTGATGCATTAACTGATGAATGCTTTCAAAACCCTTCTGCCCTGTGAGACCCGAGCGAGACACAGCAGGAAGCATATAATGCTTCATCTCAGAGAATCATTGGCTCTGAGCCCATCCAGCACACCCATTTGAACAGATGGGGAATGCTGAGGCTAAGAGAGGAGAACCGGCTTCCTGAACATCACCCAGCAAGCCTTCTATTCTCCATGTGGATTATAGGAAAATAAAAGTGGAGAGTGACAGTTGTATCCTGCCTTCCCCCTTCTGGAACCCCACAGCTCTCTAAACTTCTGATTGCATCCCTATCATCAAAACTCAGATGGAGTTCTTACTAGCTGTTGACCTTTGATTAGGACTCTGATTAGGACTCATCCTTCCAATGCAGGATTAGGTAGAACTGTCTGGACAGTGATATTGAGGTGGGAAAAGTTCAGTGAGACTTGCTGTAGTGTGGCTGCAAGACTCAGGTCTTTATTATATAGATGCTGGGGAGGCAGGGAAGGAGCAGAGAGTATAGGGAGACAGCTCCTGGACTTCAGACTAGCTGACAACACTAGGGACACACAGACCTTCATAGAGGGCAACATGTCCTCTTTATCAAGAATCTATGGAAAATTGGGTTGCAGGAACCATCCACCAGGATGAAGCAGGAATCCTGGAGGAAGACGACGGTCCAGGGCAGTATAAGGAATAGGTTGGGGTAAGTGATTCGGAGCCAAAATTCTAAAGAATAGGGTAATAGAGCTCTTCTCCTGCATGAGTTTCACACAAGAACAAGGATGGTGCCTTACAAGAGCCACTTAGACCTAGACAGTAAGCTTCCAATGGAGCAGTTCCCAGAGTGCAGGGGACTGGAGCTTTGCGGGGTGGTGGTAGTCAGACTGGGTACAGAGAGATTCATTCAGCAACACTGAAGTATCCCCAAACAGTGGATGGTACATGATAAATACCTGCTTCATTTCTGAGGTCCCAGAAGCTCATATTCTAGAATCAGTCCCTCCTAGGCTTGTATACATCATTGGTGCATATCATTTGCACATATGGAAGAGCATAGCTGTGGGAGGTAGGGCCACCTAGGAGGTTGGACAGAGGGGACAGGATTGGACAGAGCCCTCCTCTCACCAAGTGACAGAGGAAGAAGCTGTAGTCCGGGCTGGGACATGACTGGCCTAAGTTCAGACACACCCAGCCCCTCCAGGCCATACTTCAGTTCCTTCCGTCTTGCATTTTAATTTTAGGAATTTCAAGATGGTGGGCACGACCAGTGCTTCAGCTCAGAAGCCAAACTAGGAAAGGAGGGGACGTCTTCAGCAGCCATAACAACAGCACAATCAACTGCTCTGTTTGGGGGAACAGGCAACAATAAGACTGAGAGGAAGGTAAAGTAGAGCTGGTTTTCCTTGAGCACCAAATGTGTCAGAACTCAACAGAGAGGCAGCTGTGAGGTCACGCGTGGGTGCCAGACAGAGAATAAACCCCAACCCAACACACAGCCTCACGCACTCGGGCTTACAGATATGGAGGGCGGTCCCCACTCCTCTGGAGCCGGGGTCAGATCCAGGTTTGACCTTCTTGGGTAATGCCAGCCCATCATTCACCACCTGTCAATCTCCCAGGTCCCACTCAGCCTTTGAGACTATCTCAGCGGGTCAAAGCCAGAGATGCTTTCAGCGTTCAAGTCCTGGTTCTATTCCCTCACTAGTGAGGGGGCTTCAGAAGAGCGAGTTAAGTCTTCAAGGTGGCTTAGATCTGGATGTTTGATATGCTGGGTCCCATGTGTCTCACCCTTAAAATGGTCATAGCAACTATTTTTAGATGCTGGGAGGCAGGGGCTGCACCAGATGGAACCGGAAGTCTCTCCCAGGATCTGGGATTTCTTTTCTCAATTTGTCTCACCTTTGAGTCTCTGCTCCCCAGATAACTGGGCATATTGTCCCAAAGGCAATAAGATCATAGGAAAAGACTAGATAAACTTACTTCCAACAGTCTGAGCTCTATCACTTAACAAAATCTGGGATCTTGGATACATTTCTTAGTCTGTCCAACTTGATATCTATTCCTATGGATTAGGTACAATAAAGATACTGTCTTGAGATATGTTCCCTGGAAGGAGAAACTAAGACTGGGACTGGGGCCAGGATGAGAATGAGGCAATCCAGGTACCCAGGGTGGAAAATATAAGGAAACCCTCTTTCTCATACAAGTGCCAGGTCAGACCCTGAGAATGAGTGCCTCCTTGAATTTTGTGCCCTGAGTGCCATGCTTGCCTTACCCTAGTCCCATTCCTGTGGCCCGGATAAGTACTCTTCTGCAAGAGATTAATTGCATGAGAGCTCTAGAGAAAAACTTGTAAGGATAGGGGGAGCTGGCCAGCAAAGGAGAAGAAGCAGCAAAGCAAAGATGTGGTTTCAGTTGAGGTCCAGTCTCTGCCTGATCCCACCGGGAGCTCTTGAGCATGAATGGCACCAAAATGTTTGCCCACAGAAAGCCAGCGGAGCTCCTGTAAGAGTCAGTCATCATCTAAAGACCGTCCCTGGGTGTGCATAACTCCCCAGGCATTTCTGAGCAAGGTGGCTCTAGGGAGCATCTCCAGAAGTGGGGAAGATGTGAGCTATCAGCAGCCAATACTCATAGATGCTGGAGGCTTGGCACACTGGTCAGGTAAATGGGACCAGCAATGTCTACTGTAAGTACCAACCCCACAGAATGGCTGTGAGGTTTAGAGAAGGGGATGTGTTCATGGCTCATCTTGTTTCAGTGGTGCAACAGTAGGTTCTCAACAAAGCATAGCTAATACCACCCTGGACCAAACTGTAAGCTCCAGCAGGGCTGCCTCCACCTCCACCTTCTTCTCTGTTCTAACCCCAGTGCCTAGTTCAGGGTGAGGCTCACAGTAGTGCTCACTTATCTGCCAAATGACTGCACTGTTACTGCTGGTCTCCATTATTACTATAATCTTTGCCAAATCTGAGCCTGCAAAGATATGGCAGATGAACTGGATTACTCTTCCAAACTTGAGCTGACAATATGCTTCCAGGGGAGAGGATCTCCCATTTTATTTCAGGTTTTGTTAGTTTCCTTTTGAATTTCCAGTGGATGGATGCTAGAGGCAGCTTCTCAGCTTCCCAAGCCCTGGAGTGAGCAGCCCATGGTGGCCCCTTCTCTGCCCTGTCTGGTTGAGGTAACTGGCTCTCTGCAGACCCTTGGCACCCTCAGATGGTCCCCTTTAGCAACCCCCAAGCCAAACTCCTATGCAGGTCATGGTGACACTGGGTTCTTTCTCAAGGCTATCCATGGCTCCCAAATTCTGATCTGAACCTCCCAACATTTGTCAGATTCCCACCAAAGATACATCCAGGGATTTGAGTTTTCCTTTCATATTCTGGAATCCAAACCTTCTTTTTTAGCTACAAGTCCATAATGTTGGGCTAGAGAATCTGCACTCAATTGCTTATTGTCTTTGGGATACAACAGGACCAGTGTGCCACTCCTTTGCTATGTGACTTTGGGCAAATTGCTTCACCTGTCTGAGCTGCAGTTTCCTCACTCAAATAATAAGGAATCATTATATTTACCTCACCGGGTTGCAGTGAGGATTTGATGAGATACCTTGAGAAAGGAGAATCTGATCAGTAACTCTCCTGCTTTAGAATCTTCAGTGGCTCCCCATTGCTCTGTGATGAAGTCCAATCCTTTCAACTCCCACAAGGCCACAGCTGGCCTGGCTTCTGTTTAAATCTCAGATATGTCTGAGCCCTGTCTCTCCGTGCACCAGCCACCCTGGCCTACTTTTTGTTGCTCACAAGTTCCAAAAGCCCTACTGCCTCAGGGCCTCCATATGGTTCTTCTCTGTCTCCTACTCTCTGCTATATAAATGCACACTCCACCAAGTTAACCCTAATTCATCTTTCAGCTCTCATTTCAAATGTCACCTCTTCCAGGCAGTCCTCCATGACCTCTACTTAAGTCTTCTAAGCCTTCACCACTCTGTTTTTCTCCTTGATGCACTTTTTATGCAAGAGGCATGATGGTCTGCTTAGTTCTGTCTGCCCCACCAGACTAGGAGCTACATGAGGGCAGCGACGTGCCTGAATGGTCAGCCTATACCCTCAGTGCCTGGCACTGAATAGGTGCTCAATAAACACATGAGGAGTGAATGATTGGTACCACTGCAAGTGGGTAAGTGCCCTAGGTGTCAGTCTGGGAACTTCGTTCAGTGGGTTCTGGTCATCATAATTGAAAACAGATGCCACCCCTCCCCCACCATCCCCCTTTGCCCCGCCTTCAGATGCCTGCCTGCTTGGATGCTATATATTTTCAAGACATTACCTTATGTGATGTATATTCACATCACCCCCGGCAGCTCAATCTTCCCCTCCCTGGCGTCCATTGGCATAATCAACCGGGGGCCTGCCCGGAACCTGCCAAGCTTGTATTAATGTTGGCTCATGAAGAGATTTATTCCTTTCCAGCACAGCTGACACTGGTCTGGGCTCAGCTAGGACTCTCTCCACCCTTACCCCCCCACACACACATGCACATGAGCTCGGTGTTGAGTTAGTTCCGATTAGCTTTTTGGAGGGAAAGCTCCTTGGCCTTTGCCCAATACAGCCAATTAACCCCAGAGGGTTTCAGAATGTCTGCATCATTGGGACAGAAAACCTGTTTCCTGCCTTGCTGTGGGCCACAAACACATTGGGAATGTGGTCTTACTTGGAGGTTTAAATGCCAACCATGGGGTCGCACAGCTGTATGATCTGAGTGGATAATTTACCTCTCCGATGGTCAGTTTGTTCATTTATAAACTGGGGATAATATTAGTGGGATTATCTCACAAAGTTGCCATGCATTAAATGTATAATTTGAAAAGGAAGAACTGAACAATCTCTGCCCGTGGAGGTGGGAGCAAATTAAGAGAGAGTGTCTACTCCCACCTCAGTCCGAGATGGAATTAATCTGCAGGCCCTGAACCCTCCTGGCTCTAGTAACATACACCCCCCACGCAGAGAGACAAGGATGTGCCCTAGATTCACCTGATTCTGTCCCTGCCACATAACCCTGAGCTCCATTCATGCCAAACTTTTCACTGATCCCAGGACACCTCGCCTTTGCACATGTTCTTCCATCTGCCTGGATTTTCCTTCCACCTATTCTCTGCCTAGAAAACTTATATTCATCCTTCAAAGTCCAGATCTAAAGCCCCCACTTGTTTGTAATTTTCCCTGATCCCTCCCCTTCCCCTTCAGACCCAAGCAGAGATCATTTCATGGTTTCCTGCAGTATCTCATTACAAGTTCTATTTTAGCACTTTTTGCACTGCACCACCGTAACCTGGCTCTTCCACCAAACGGTGAACCCCCTGAGGATAAGAGCTCTGTTCATCTTTAATCCCCAAATGCCTAATCGAGTGCCTAACGCATGGGAGAAAGTTAATCCATGTCTGAATGAATTATTCTTTATATCCCCAAAGCTTAACACAAAGACTGGAGCATACTAGTTACCTAATGAATGTTTGTGGAAAAAATCAATTGATTATTATTCATTTATCACATAGCCCTATAACCTCAGAGCCGAGCATTTGAATAAATGAACTGTGTTTCACATTCCTGGCACTCAGTATGCTGCCTGGACCACCGTAAATGGCAAGGAAAGGCTCTCATGAATGTTTATGCCCCCAATACCTGTTATAGTGTCTAGATAACCACAGTAACCAACGAACCCCATGTTTCTGCAGCTCAAGAAGCACAGGTATATTTTGCTCACCTGACGATACAATACAGGTTCAGGTCAGTAGAGGCTTGGGATGGGGGAGAGGCTATGTGCCACGTGCTCATTCAGGGACCCAATATACTTATGGCTCTGCCAGTTTCAACAAGTGGGTGTTGACACCCAGCAGGCAGGTTGCAGAAAGAGCATGGAAGATCACAGGTAGGAGGATTTTATGGGCCAGGCCAGGGAGTGAACTGCATCACTTCTGTTCACATTCTATTGCCTAGAATTCAGTCGTATGCCCACACCTAACTTCAAGGAAGCCTGGGAAATGTAACCTAACTGTGTGTTCAGGAAGAAGATGAAATGGGTTTGATGAGAAGTTTAGCTCCTACGAACTAGTCAATCATCAATAGGTAATTGAATGAATAATAAGTTTTTCTCTATCTGGATTCCATCACAATGTTTGCACACAGCATGTGCTCATTAAACAGTTGAAATAATTCATCTTTGTATCCTCAAAGCTTTACATGGTGTCTGACATGAAGATGATACTCAGGAAATGGAGGGAAGGAAGGAAGAATCTCTATAATTCCAGATCCTAATATAATTATTAGCATATATTGAGAACTTAGGAAATTGTTACCTCCATAAGCTTGACCAATCAGCAACTCCTGCAGACTCCTGTCTTCTGGCCTTTATAGATAGTGACCATCAAGACCGATGGGATCTGTCCTTGGTCCTGATCCTTTGGTCCACTCCAGCCCGATCACTCGTAACACCCTACACAGTGACCTGGCCAACTTTCAGCTTCTGAAAAGGAGTGAGGTTACCCCATGTTTCCCAAGCTTTGTGTATTCTACAGTCCCAAACAGGAGAACTAGAAGGAAGGGGGTGGGGAGAGAGAGCAGGGTTTTCGATTCAAGGTCTCTCCCTGCTTGAGTGATCAACATCATTTCCATAGTATAATTACATTGCCCAATCCTCTCCTGATTTTACTGCTATCTTGTAAGCTGTCCCGGTTGTGAGTAATTTAAAGCTATATGAGATGTCAGACTCCGTGAAACAATCACCCCTCAAAGAAATATGGCCCTAGATCATAATTGATAAGTCCCATTAGGCAATGGGGACTCTTATTTCCTATTTGGTCTCTTCTGAGATGGCCTTGCTGATTCGCCTAATGTAGACTATGTCCCCAGCATTGCTGAGGGAGAAAGATTCATCCAGCTTTTGGGGACAAGAGCTCCCTTCCCAGCCAGAGAGTAGGAGAAGGATGAGGCTGGGACTTAGGAGGGGGAGGGGGCTCCTGGCTAGATCAGATACACCCTGGCTCGTTTTTCTACATGATCTGCCTGATTTTTCTGGTGCAGAGAACTCCTACAGGGAGAGTTTACCACTACTGGGATTCAGATCAGGGGCCACAGGATCTGTTCTCATGAAGCTTGATTAGGATGAAAGGAAGAGGGGGAGCATCGGCTCTGATGCCCAATGTGCTCCCCAAGGGATGTCCCAGCATCCTGCAAGTGGTCCAGAGGAGACACCCATATTTTCAAAGGCATTGTGACCCTCCAATCCTGCTGTCTCCTTTCCTCGGTCTCTCTCCCCTAGGCCTGGCACTCCAACCGAGCTAGGATGTGTTGAAATAATTGCAGCTACATTGTGCTATTGCAAAATTTAGGATAGATTTGCTCAAACATCCACCCTCATATTCCATCCCTTTACCTGCCTTTCGTAGGTCTGGAGCTCAGAGAGAAGAAGCCTCTCCTGTCAAACAGGAAAGCAAGATGGAGTGGAAGGAAAGTCACTGAACTGAGAGTCAGGCACTGAGGTTCCAGCACCTACCCTGTCATCAACTTGCTGAGCTGCATTGAGCAAGTCCCTTCCCTTCTCTGGGACTCAATATCTTCATCTTAAAATAAGGGGCTACTCAAGAATATCTTTGAATTCGCTGCCAGCATTTAAAACACAAAACAGTCCATCCAAAAGGTTTATAGCTCCTCTAAAAAATTCTGATTGGAAAATTCTTCTCACATTCCCACATGGTCTCAAACTCAGTTTGAAATGAGAGGTGGCTGTCCTGTTTAGATGCAACATGTGCCATCTGGTTAGCCACAATCCCCACCACTCCCTATTGTCTTACAACTTCTCTCCCTTGTTTATGTTATCAACTGGCCCTTGTAGGCTTACGTATTTATGATTTCTGAATATCTGTCCCCCAACTCCAGCTTCATCAATCCACAATAAACTCACTCTAACACAGGAGTGAATGACTGACTGATAACCGTCTCCTGTGACTTCTCTCCAACACAAATGAACACTGAGTAGTACAATTCAGCACCATGGACAGATCACTGCTCTGTGTGAGGTATTGGAGGCAAGTGACCTGTCTTGTGGGCAACCACCCATCTGCCCCTCACTCAGATACACTGGCACTCCATCTTCTCACTACCACCCAAGCCCTGAGTCTCTGCTGCTTCTGTTCTCTGCCTGATTGATTTGTTTGTAATTCTGTCATTCCTTGTAATTGGGCCAGGATGGTTGAGGGACAGGGGTGGGGCGGGTGATTCTTCTCTGGCAAGACGTGTCGAAACTACCTGTCTGTCTTTTGGGTGCAACTGCTCTTTCCCAAACGCCACCGTCCACCGTGCCGTGAGGAACGAGGGGTCTGATATCATATCCTACTGTTGGTGCACGTTCGTTTTTTTTGTTTGTTTGTTTTGTTTTTTTGTGTGTGTGGTACGCGGGCCTCTCACTGTTGTGGCCTCTCGCGTTGCGGAGCACAGGCTCCGGACGCGCAGGCCCAGCGGCCATGGCTCACGGGCCCAGCCGCTCCGCGGCATATGGGATCCTCCCGGACCGGGGCACGAACCCGTATCCCCTGCATCGGCAGGCGGACTCTCAACCACTGCGCCACCAGGGAGGCCCGCACGTTCGTTTTTGATGTCTATTTTTCCTTCCAAAAAGTGCTGAGTGATTGAGAGGCCACGGGTGCTTTTTTGAGATGCATCATAAGGCCTCCTTCATGAACAACCTGGCCAGGCAACATGGATCATCAGAAATAAGGGAAAATCGTCAAGTGCCTCCAAGCTGTTTCTCCCAGGCATCTCTTTGCAAGTCTCCCACACAGCTACTCTCCGGGGGTCCACAGCTGTCGACAGGAGATCGGTTGGTGAAGCTGGTTTAAACTCCTTATAATTACTTGGCATGGTACTCAAAACCCACCACAGTTTGGACCCCACTGAGTGCCCTCACTGTGTCAAACAACGTGCCAGTAACTAAGACACGGAAGTGGAAAAGTAACGTCTCTAGTCTCAGGAACTCATATTCCAGTGGGTGAGACAGACAAAAGAAATATATAAAATATCAAGTAGTGGTAACTGTCGGGAAGAAAAATTAATCTGAATAAAGAAGGATGGTGGCAGTGGATGTTTTAAATTAGAATAGTCAGGCAAGGCCCGCCCCAACCCCCCAGATGTGACATTTAAGCAGAGATCCAGACCAAATGGCAGTACAGGGCATTCATGTACCTATGGGAGGAGCTTTCCAGTGGGAGGAAACAGCAAATGCCCAGGTCTGGCAGCTAGATCATGCCTGGTACATTTGAGGACTAGAAAGGTCTTTGTGGTCGGAGCAGCGAAGTGAAGAATGAAAGAGCATCTCCTGTTGCTCCCACTGACCCTGGCCCTAAGTTCTCACTTGGGACTCTGTATCCATCAGGGGTCCCCAGAGAAACAGGACAAGTAGGATACATAGATAATGACCTAGACTTAGATCTATTAAGAGATTTATTCCAAGGCCTTGGCTCATGCAGTTGTGGGGGCTGGCAAGTCTAAAATCTGTACGGCAATTCCACATCGTGAAAGTGTGCAAGCAGGAGCTGATGCTGCAGTCTTGGGGCAGAATCGCCAGTCTGGCTCTTAAAGCCTTTCAACGGATTGGATGGGACCCATCCTCACTCTCAAAGATAACCTCCTTTATCTAAAATCAACTGATAGATGTAGAGAATGGACTTGAGAACACAGGGAGAGGGAAGGGTAAGCTGGGATGAAGGGAGAGAGTAGCATGGACATATATACACTACCAAATGTACAATAGATAGCCAGTGGGAAGCAGCCGCATAGCACAGGGAGATCAGCTGGGTGGTTTGTGACCACCTAGAGGGGTGGAATAGGGACGGTGGGAGGGAGGGAGACGCAAGAGGGAGGGGATATGGGGATATATGTATATGTATAACTGATTCACTTTGTTATACAGCAGAAACTAACACAACATTGTAAAGCAATTAGACTCCAATAAAGATGTTAAAAAATAAATAAATAAAATAAAATAAACTGATAGTAGATGTTATCCACATCTGCAAAATACCTTCACAGAAACAGAATGGGGTTTGATTGAATCACTGGATGCCAGAGACAAACCAAGTTGACACATACAACTTGCCATCACAGGCTCTTTGAGTCCTCCATACTATTTCCCACCCTGTGCCTCTGCTCATGTCACCCCCTCTGCCCACATCTTCAAGTGCATCTCCTACATAGTGGCCAGTATGGTGTTCTGCTCCAAGGATGTACTAAAAAGATGTTGTTGTTATTATTTTGTCAGCCACCTTAGAGGGGCTAAAGAATGCATTACCAATGAAAATAGATAATTTCAATGTCCATATCTGGGATTTAAGATGTTTGGATTTAGGAAAGGGGAGGTTGGCATTGGTAGCCAAGTCCTAGTAACTTAGGAAGCAAGGAAGTGCAGGTAACAAACTTCCTTTGATTCTGGGTAAGATCCAGCAATATTGGCTCCTTAGACCACCTCTGGCACCATTGTTAGCAAGCTAAATGCAAAGTTCTCTGAGTCCCTAGTTCCTGGGAACGGGGGACTCAGTAATCCTTTACATTTGTGAAGTATTAGTCACAAAGCATTTCATGCCTGTGAGCTCATCTGAGTCTTGCAACCCTCTCTGTGGATAAGGAAAATGAGGTCCAGAGAGGGGAAGGGACCTCCTCAAGGACACACAGCAGTGAGCTGAGGTAGAGCCAGGCCTGTAATCCAGGTCTCCTGCTCGAACCCCCCAGTTCTTCTCAGGCCTCTGACATGTCTTTCATCTTAAAGAAACAGGGTTCTTCCTAGACACAGAACAGACAGCCTTGCCCCTTCACTTCTGAGGCTCTCAGACAGTTGACAGATTAAGAGTTGGTCTGTGACCCTCTGAGTCATCTCCTTGTTCTCTAAGCTTTTACTGAAGAGCAGAACAGTGCCAGACTGTCAGGGCCTGAGAGGGCTGTGATGTTATCCTTAAGGACGTCATCCGTGAATGTATCCCCATGCCCCAGCTACAGTCTACACCCATCTGTGGAGAAGCAATGCCAAGTCCTATCTATGCAGCTGCCCCAGGCCTGTCCAGCCTGGGCCCTTCCTCCCCCAACAGCCCTGCCTCCCCCAGCTTCACCTCAGCCCTTCACCTGCATCCTAACACTCAGTGTTGGACTGATATTCCTAATACCTGCTCTGGTTTTGGCAGCCCTTGCTCAAAACTTCAGCCCTCTGTGGACTTCAGGAAGGAAGTCCAAACTCCACATCCTGGAATTACAAAGCCCCCGTGATCAGCCCCCAACACCTCCTCCAGCCTCACCCCACGCCCAGACTCCTACACCCCATTAATGTCAGGTCACAGCCAATGTTCTTGTTTCCTCCAACGCTCTGACCTTCCCACCTCCCCACCTCTGCTCGAACCCCTCCCCCCACTGGAAAAGGCTGCTTTCTGCATTCAAATACACTTGAGAAAATGCTATCCTACTGTAAGAAAAATAAATAAATATCAATAAAAAGCACTACATTAAAAGTAAAAACACCTGCCCGTCAAATGTCACAATTAAGAGAGTGAGAAGGCAACCCACCCCACAGAGTGGGAGAGATCATCTCCATAGTATATTCTATAAAGGACTCATATCCAGAATATGTAAAGAACACCTTCTAACCAATAGAAAAAGGTAGATAACTGAATAGGAAAACAATAGGCAAAAGTCTTGAAAAAGCACTTCACCGAAAGAGGATGAGCAAATGACCAACAAACATATAAAGACATGCCCAACAACATTAGTCGTCAAGATGATGAAAATTAAAACCAAAATGCAATACCTTCTCACCCCCACCAAGAATGAAAATAAAAAGAAATGAAGTAAAATGAAAATGACAGATAATACTGAGTGTGAGCGAAGATAAATTACTCAGACGCTCACATGCTTCTGGTGTGAGTGTTAATTGGTACAACCATTTTGGAAACCAGCTTGGCAGCATTAGCAAAGCTCAGCACATACACACCCCTTGACCCAGCAAGTTTACTCCTGGATCATACCCAACAGAAATGCATACATATGTTCACCAAACGACACGTACAAGAATGTCATAGCAGCAACACCCAGGATGGCCAAAAATGGAAACAACTCAAACCTCCAGCAATAGCAGAGCGAGCAAAAACAAAAAACAAAAAACAAAAAAAACCCTCATGGCGTATTCACACATTGGGATTCTGCATAGTAATGAGAATAAATGAGCTACAATTACACACAACATGGATGAATCTTACAAACATAGCCAAGCAAGAGAAACCAGGCACAAAAGAGGACTCACTGTATGTAAAAACAGGCAACATTAACCTATGCTGCTAGAACTCAGGGTACGGGTTACCTGGGAGTGGCTGGAAGGGGTCTGAAGGGACTTCTGGGGAGCTGGTCATTCTGTTTCTTGATTAAGCTGCTGGTTACAGAAGGACATTCATCTTGTGAAAATTTATCAAGCTGTGCACTGTCTGATGTATTTATACTATTAAAACAAAGAGTTTAAAGAAATTCCACTTGCCCTTGATGTCCAGGGCAAGTCCTTCCCCGACTAGACAAGCCCTTCCCCTTCCTATTTTATGTCACCCTTTCTATATCTGTCTGGGGCCATCAGGTTGTGTCCACCATGAGTCTGTCTCCCCTGCCAATCTGTGAATCCCCTGAGGGCAGAAGTTGGGTCTGGCAGACTCCATGATCTCACCTGCCCTCTGACCCATGCCACCACATGTTAGGTGCTCGGGAAAGCATGTCCTGAGTTGGATAGCATAGTTGGAAAAGAGAGTGTTAAAGATAGGCAGACCTTAGTTTTATCCCACCTCAGGGCCTGTGCACCTGCTACTTCCATTGCCTGAAGTATCTTCCCTGATGTCCAGGTGGCTTGTTCCTGCCTCACTTCATCCAGGTCTCTGTTCAAAGTCATTTAATCAGAGAATCCTCACCTGGACCATCCTCTGTAAAATAACACTATCCCCTTCATTCTCCAACCCTTCCCTCTGTTTTTAATTGCTGTTGTTGTTCTTTTTAGAACTTGATGCCATCTGATTCATTATGTATTTATCTGTTTATTTATTTCTCTTTCCTCTCCAACTACTAGGAACCAAACACCAGGAGAGCAAAAACATGATTAATTTTTTTCTCTGCTATAATCCACATGCTGGAATGGCACCAGGAACTTAGGAGGTTTGGGGCTGAATGTTGAACAAATGAGAGAATTCATGAATTCACAACTCTGGCCATTTTCTTGCTGTGTGACTTTAGGCTAGAGATGAGCATCTCTGAACCTTACTTTTCCTCATCTGCAAAGTGGGCTGTTAGCAGCACCTACCTCCTTATTGTGAGGACTGGCTGTAATAACCCATGAAAAGCACTTCCCACAGCCCCCAGCACAGCACAGGCACTCAAGAAATGATAGCTGCTCCTCTCACGGTAGCTCATCCTTCCAAGCTGCTAGTCTGGCATGTTTTAACATCTCTGAAATCAGGTGCCTCTGACAATTGATGTGTCATCATTTACCCAGCAGTGGCCATGTGTGTTTTGCTTTCCATCTTATGCCCTGTGCCTAGTAGAGGGCCTGGCATATGGATGGTCAGGAAGAAGGAATGGACCAAGCACTGGAAGAGGAGCCAGGGGTCCTGGGCTTCTCCAACAGCCCCTTGTGTGACCTTGAAAGGACCTGTTGCCCCTTCTAAGCCTCAGTCTCTGTAATCCTAAAATGGGGAGATGGGCAGGGTGATGCCCAAAGTCTTTTCTAGCTCAAATTTTGGTGCTAGCATCAAATTACCAAGAGATGGGGTCTATCCTATTCATACACAATGTATCCTATTCATACACAGTGTGTCACTGCTCCAAACCCTCCCCTGGGGGCTGTTTCCCATACTCATTAGAACCTACAGAAACCTCAAACATCATACAGCAAAACCAAACCCAGCATCTTCTCCCAACCTGCCCCGCTGCCCCCTGAATTTACCATTGCTAGCTTGGGAGTCATTTCTGATTCTTCCCTCACATCTTCATCCAGTCAGACCAGATGTGCCTACTTGAGTTCCCCAATGTCTCTGGGTTCTATTCACTTCTCTCCTCACCACTCCTACCTAGTTCAGACCACCACCATCTTCCAGATGCCTCAATGCAATTAACTATTACTTAGTCTTTTTATTAGATAGGGTACAAGCTGAGCTGCCGCCATAACAAAAAGAACCTGAAGTCAGTATCTAAAACCAGAGAGAAATTAATTTTTCTCTCATCTCTCACTCTTGATATAAATGGGCTGCCAAGGTGGGTAGGTGTCTCTGCTCCATGAAACCACCCAGGAACCCAGGTTCCTTCCATATTGTTTCTCTGCCATCCTCTAGAGCAGGGTTGTGCAAATTTCTGGAAGGGGTCAGAAAGTAAATATTTTTGGCTTGAAAGCCATACCAATCTCAGTCACAACCACTCCACTCTGTCACTGTAGCAAGAAAACAGCCACAGACAACAGGTAAATGAATATGCGTAGTTGTGTCCCAATCAAACTTTATTTACAAAAACAAATGGCCAGCCAGTATTGGTTCACAGGCAGAGTTTGCCAATCTCTGCCTTCATCACTATGGTTGAAGCTATCTCCCCATCATCATGACTATATTCAAGACAGATAAAAGAGAGAAAAATGAGGTAAACAGCTTCCTTTTAAGGAGGTAGTGTGAAAGTTGTACCCATGGCATCCACTCACATCTCACTGGTTAGAACCTGGTCACATGGCCACACCTAGTTGCAAGGGAGGCTGGGAAATGTAGTCTCTAGCTAAGCAGCCCTGTGCCTCATTCAGCTTCAAAGGATTCTATTACCAAAAGGAAGAAGGGGAAATTGGAGAGTGGGGGACCATTAACAGCCTTGACTAGTCTCCAAGCCTACAGTTCCAGCTAGCTCCTCTCTTCTTCCTCCACGCCACTGCTCACCCATCATCCATCCAGAAGGACCTTCCTAGAGAGCAAATACGATCTCATTGCTCCTGCACTCAAGATTCTTCCATGTCTCTCCTGTGACTTCTGGAATCAAAAAACCAGTCAACAAATATCTGCTGGGTCCTGTTTTGTGACGAACAAAGTGCTAGGACATGAGGCCTCACTGGTGAGAGGATAAAAAAGACATAGTCCCTGCCCTCAAGGAAC
Organism: Mesoplodon mirus; assembly: GCF_964341445.2. Taxonomy (NCBI): domain Eukaryota; kingdom Metazoa; phylum Chordata; class Mammalia; order Artiodactyla; family Ziphiidae; genus Mesoplodon; species Mesoplodon mirus. Next base: position 20,953,477 of record NC_138989.1, on the reverse strand, counting down.
TTTCAGTCTAGTGGGAGCTAAGCACCTGAGCCCTGCCTAACGGCCTGACCCCTGCCTCACTCTCACCACACCTCCACCCACGCAGTCTATACCCCTTGCAAAAACACACTGTACCCCATGGTGCCTCAGAGCCTTTGCACATGTTGCTCATTCCTACATGGAATGTCATTCCCCACTCCACCTCTTGTCTATCACTTGATTAATACCTATGCCTTCTTTAAGAACCAACTCAAGCTTCACTTTCTCTTAGAAGCTTCCCTGATCATTCCCTGGCTGGATCCATTGCCACCTCTTCATCCCCCCAGCTCCCTCTGCTTCCACCATCACATCATTGATCACTCTGGGTTGTAATTCCCTTTTCTCCAAATAGCCTGCAGGTCCTTCATCAATACAGGACTCTGGTTTATTTATCTGGCTTCATATGCCTAGGACTTTACAATGTGACTTGTGAAGAGTAGGGACTTAAATAAAATTTTGGAAGAGAAAAAGAGAAGAATGGGAGGGAGAGATGGAGGAAGGAGACAGGGAGAAAGGAGGGGTGGAGGGAATGAGGAGGGAGGGAAAAAAGGAAAGAAAGGAGGGAGGGAGAGAGAGAGGGAGGGAGGAAGGAAGGAATTAGGATACCCTCTGAGTCCCAAAGCCTTTCTCTTCCCATCTGCCATAGCCCCTGAATCTTGACCATTAGAGAGAAGAAATTAGTGAAGTTTCCATTGACATTCTTAAGTCTGAGAAACGACAAGTTACCAGCAAGGTTTTTTCTCATTGTCTCCACTTCTTTTTTCATGTTTCCTCTTCCAATGCTTTATTTATCTCTATTTAATGATGATACAACTCACATCCTCCTTTTTTTCCCTTTAAACTTCTGAATTTTTAATCAAGCAATGTAAACTTAATTTCTTGTGTCTACCAGATAAGAAAGGTCTTAGACCCTGACAGGAAACTGAGTGATGAATTATGCAGGCAGCAAGCACTAATCTGACTTCCGTGATGTGTTGGGTTATAATTGCACAAACTATTGCATCCCCAGATCTGGGAAATGTGCTTTTATACTTTTTCAGACATCTTTACAAAAGGATGGCAGTAGATTTCCCAAGTGGAGAGAAACAAGAAAACTGGACTGTTTTTCCAGAAACAGCACGGACTGGGATGCCCATCTTCTCCTGGTCCTTCAGAGTGTGGACTCAGCTGCCTCGCCCGTGTTTGGCAGGAGGCCCTGGTGTCAGCTCCAACTGAGAAATAAGGTCTCGTGCCTTCCCACAAAGATGGCCATGTATCAGCCATGACGCTCGGTGACTCAGGGGACTGGAAATGGGATGTGGCATCTCCTCTCTGAGATTGAGTCAGAGTCCATCCATAACACGAGGACCCCCAAGTAACATGGGATAGAATTCATTTATTCAGTGCTTCATTCCACTGATATTTATTAAATGTCTATTTTTTTCCAGCACTTATTCAGGCATTGGGGATACCCCAATGACCAAGACAGACACAGCCCAGCTTTCATGGGGCATATGTTTTCATGCTGGAGACAGAGAATAGAATAAACTGACTGGGTAATTCCAGCTGGTTTGGTGAATGCTGGAGAAACAGCAGAACAATGCAGAGTGGTTATGGGGGATGGGGTGGGTGGCATATTTTAGACGGGGTGGGCAGGAAGACTTATCTGTGAAGGTGATATCTGAGCTGACACTCCACTGAGTGGAGGAGAAAGCAAGTTCCAGGCAGAGGAAACATCCAGTACGTCCCTGAGAAGGGACTGAAAATGGAATATTTGCTGGACAGAAAGTCTAGCCAGGTGACTGGCGCATAATAGGAAGGGGCTTTTTCTTATAAATCTAACCAACACTGAGATTCACCATTTAGACATTTCTTTTTTCAGTTTTCGAAGAAAGCATTTGTTGTTGCTACTTGGGAGCCATTGGATGTCAGAGCGAGGGCTCTAGAGGTAGGTGATTCATTTAAGCAGTGCAACTGACCACATAGAGATTTCACTGGATTATCAACAGCATGGAGATATAAAGGCACTGGAATTGACAGTATCCAGCAGCACAGAGATCTATGGTTTATGAATCACTTTCATACCTATGATGTCAGTAAACCCTCATCCAGTCCCCATGATGTAGACCTCTTTGCTTCCATTTTACCTATAAGAAAACCAAGTTTCAGTGAGATACAGAGGCATAGCCAAGTTCATGTGGCTAGAAGGAGGTGATGCTGGAATTAGGATCTGAGAATCCTGCCTCTATGTTCCCTTCTATTTCAGGATGCCTAAATCTCTCTAAGCCTTGTTCTATAATGGAAAGTTTCATGTTGGAAATAAGAACAGTAGGATTTTGGTCCCAGCTATGTCCCTCTTGGGCTGTGTGACCTTGGCCAGGTCCTTTCCCTCTCTGAAGCTCTTTCAACACCTATATTGATAATAATGACTGCCTTATTACATCAAAGAGTTTAGTTGAGACCATGGCCACAAAAAAGCGTTAGAATTTCATGGATGAGAGTAAAGTTAGACAGACTTGCGTTCAAGTCACAACTCTGCCCCTTACCTGCTGGATGACTTAGGCAATACTTTAAATCTCATTCCTTCATATGTAAAATGGAAATAATAATGAGAGTTATATATATGGATATAATAAATGTAGAGTTATTGCAAGAATCATGTGAAATAATGCATGTAATCTATACTTGGAATGTAATAAATGTTCAAGAAATGGTATCATCACCATTATCATCATCATCGCTGTCATCAACCATCAGCATTATCTCCATCACAATCATCATATTCATCATCATCATCATCCTCTTCATCATCACCATCATCTCATCATCATCCTTTTCACCATGAGCATTCATCAGTATTAAGTACTACCTAAGTTGTGAAGCACAGTCCAGATGCAAAGAATCATTATGACTGAATTTCCTTGCTAACTGCCAACCCCTCTCTCACACGTAGTTTAATACCTGAGAAAACCTTGGCCATGAACCCCTGTATCCACTCATTCCTTTATTCAACCAATGTTTATTGAAAATCGTCTACGTGTCAACTGCTGGGGCAGGCAACAGAGACCCAGCAGTGAATAAAAATGGACATAGTCCTTGCCCTCATGAAGCTCACAGGCTGGAAAGAGAACCCACGAGTAAACAATTAAACCAACAAATCAATACCCTAATTACAGGTTGCTGTGTTATTTAATTACAGAGGGTGATTAATGCCTGGACTGGGAGGAACTTTTCAGAATGTGTAGTACCTTGGAGGTGACAGGCACACCGAGTTCTTCAATCAACAAAACATTGGCATGTAGTCAAATGACCTCTCTTGGGGGTAAGGAAAAGGCCTGTATTAAAAGCTAGTGAATGTGGCTTTGGCTTTGGAGCCAAATATCCCACACTTACAAGACACAAGTTAAAAGGACCCCATTTGCCTCTCTCCAGCGCTGCGGGGGAAAGAAAGAAGGGACAGAATTAAGTGTATCCTTGGTACTGTCTGTGCTGCCTCAGTTACTGTTCATTAAGAAGTACTGACCCCATTTAACATAGAAGAGGACTGAGGTGCCAGGTGGGGAAGACCCCACACCAGGCTCACACAGCCAGGACAGCCAGAGGAGGGATCACACCCACGTGTGTTAACTCAGGGGTCCCGGGTTGTAACCAACAAGCAATTCAGCCTCCCTTTCCCGGAGGCCTTGGGTATTTAGGTCCTGGATGGATTAGTAAGGGAAACGTGCATGAAATACCCAAGTGTTCCCTTCTCCTGAGCTAGAGAGTGGCTTGCAGATCTAGAGTGGATGATTCCCCAGAGAAATCTTGGAGCCAGTGGAAGTCAAGTCAGTCCTCTCTAAAGACACATCCTAAATTATTGTCTGACCAGAATGGGCGTGGAGAAAGCACATACCAGTGTTCCTGGGGCACTGAGGGCTGTGGGTCTGTTGATTGGATGTTATCACCACCCCCTCCCCCACCACACACACACACACACACACACACACACACACACACACACACACACACACACCATCTGGGGCCATCACCAGCCACCTCCTGTGGGAAGAAAGGGAAGCCCTTGGCCCTCCATACTGGGCGACAGTGAGCATGGTGGACCAGAGGTCCTTGCATGATCAGCTCAGGCTTCAGCAGCAATTGCACAGTGGATCAATGTCTCATCTCCACCAATCTTTCCTTCCTTCCTTCCTTCCTTCATACCTTCATTCCTTCTTTCCTCCCTTCCAGGTATATCTCCAGAGAGCATTCTTCAATAAACCTTCCACATGCAACTTTCCATCTCAGAATCTGCTTCCTGGGAGCCCAATCCAAGATAACCCCCTGACCTTCATTTCACTCATATAAAAATGGGGGTGATGGGTGCGTGGCCTAACCATGATTGGTGCTCAGGCGATGTATCTTGAATGACAACATTTTTAAGTGTCCCTCCTGCAACGTGGTTCATTCTCTTGGGTTGGATGAGGTTGATATGGACATTTCCATTTAGCCCACAAATATCAAGTTCCAACTGTATGCCATGCCCCAGGCTGGGGCCTGGGATACACAATAGTCCCAGTTCTCAGTCTAAAACCCAAGTCCTTCCTGCTGCAGAAATATTGCCTTGGCTCGCTGAGATCTTACCCAATGAGCATTTACTGAGATCCCTACTGTAGATCCTGCCCTGTGCTGGAGACTGGAGATATGAAGATGAAGAAAAAACTCCTTAAGCAGCATATGGTGCAGTAGAGGAGATGGACAATGACAGCACCATGCGATACACGTGGGACAAGGAAGATTGTATCAGATGGGAAGCCCAGATGTTCTGCTCTAAGGTGCCTGGGTTCAAGTCCCACATTTAATACATTCCAGCTTCCTGGCTTTAGGGCAGTTTACAAATATTTATTGAGCACCCACAATGGGTGAAGACCTGTGCCAGCACTGAAGAGATAATAGTGAGCAAAAAAGTATGAAAAAATGGCTCTTCCCCCACCTGGGGCATACAGTCTAATGCTTAACGCTACCTTTTATAACTTGCCCAAGGTGACAGCTCTTGGCTGCATAGCACCCAGGAGGTGTGGGTTTCCTCTTTGCCCACAGATAACAATGGGTCAGTAGACTCTTCCTCCAAGGCCCAGCTGTGGGTCTCCATCCCTAGGCCAGATCCCTAAACTCAGAGAGTGAGAACAGTGGATTCCCCAAATGCCTAGTAGATTCCCCTTCTCACCACCACTATGCACCGCACAGCTCATGATCACAGTCCTCATGGCAGTAGCGGGGCTCCCATGCTGGAACGTTCATTAATGTCTAATTAGATCCTGTTCACCAATTCCTCTATTTTAACAGAAGCAAATGTGGACAGTCTTAGTTTGTCAAAATATGTCTTGATGAGGAGCTACCAAAGGGAAACTCCGAATCCTAGGTGCTCATGGAAACCACGATGGGATCCAATGTAACCGTTTACCTGGAGAGCCGTTGACCAGGCTGCTGACAGATGGGTGCAGTTCATGAGCATTGGTTTTTGGGTTTTTTTTTTTAACATCTTTATTGGAGTATAATTGCTTTATGATGTTGTGTTAGTTTCTGCTGTATAACAAAGTGAATCAGCTATATGTATACATATATCCCCATATCCCCTCCCTCTTGCGCCTCCCTCCCACCCTCCCTATCCCACCCCTCTAGGTGGTCACAAAGCACCAAGCTGATCTCCCTGATGAGCATTGGTTTTTTAAATCAAGTGTGACTAATCCCAGCCCCATCAGCACACTGGCCAGGAAGAGCTGCAGAAATGCTGGCTCCATTACATTTAGTGTATAACTCATAGGAGCATAAAACTAAGCCTAATTCAACACTGCCCTCCTGCTTTTACAGAGACAAATGCTGAAGCCCTTCTGCCTCTATCACCCCTAGGCCTGACACATGAATGAAAATTTGACAAAAAAGGCTTCTAATATTCCTAAGAAGAGTTTCCTTCGGATACGGTGACCTCATGGAAAAATCCAGAGACATCTAGAACTGTGGAATGTTGGGGCAGGAAGTAACCAGGAAATCATCTTGATCAACCCCCATTTTACAGTTGAGAAGATTGAGGCCCAGAGAGGGGAAGGGAGAATCCCAAGGTCACACAGAGTCCAGGACTCCTGACTTCAGTCCAGAGTTCTACCCAGCAAACATCATCATCTCACAGTAACTTTTAATTCTAACTCCAGCGTGCTTCCTACAAATGAATTGGAATTAAGCTTCACCACTTTCTCAAAGGAGAGAAGGGAGTGCCTTTGATAATTCTAATAGAGAATGTACTAGGTGATGAATGGATAAACAAAATATGGCATAGCCATACAATGGAATATGATTCAGCCACAAAAAGGAGCAAAGCACTGAACATGCTACCATATGCATGAACCTCAAAATGATGAACATGGCGCTAAGTGAGAGAAGCCAGACACAAAAGGCCACGTGTTGTATGATTCCATTCATATGAAATATATTCAAAGTAGGTTAATCCATAGAGACAGAAAGCAGAGTAGTGGCTGCCAGGGGCTGGGGGGAAGGGGAATGGGAGTGACTGCTTAATGGGTATGAGGTTTCCCTTTGGAACTGGATAAAATGCCAGATGCATGTGGTTGCACAACATTGTGAATGTACTAAATGCCATTGAACTATACACTTTAAAATGGTTAATTTTATGTTGTGTGAAATTTACCTCAACACACACACACACACACACACACACACACACACACACAGATTGTACTGAGCCCCTGTCAGAAGTCCCACATTTCACTGATGTTATCTTGTTATCTCAGTGAATTCTTGTATGATCTGGTGGGACCTGTAAGGTAGGTGTCATGATTCTATTTCACAGGTGAGCAAACTGAGTCACGACAGTTTTAGCAATGGGCCCAGGAAGGCTCAGCCATCAAGTGGTGGAGCCGGGATTTGAACTTCTGTGTCTGACTGCCAAGCAGCCTACTTCCTCTTAGCGCCTGCCCTTGAGGACTATGAAACCAGAGGCAGACTGTGAGGGGTTGGCTGTGATAATTCTCAGCAGTGTCTCAAATTTATCTCTTCTGGGTACAGATGAGGGGTAATTAGTTCCTCCTTGGGATCTTGGTGCATCTGAGAAGATGGAACATAGAAAGGATCTTAAAAAATAGAGAAAAAAAAAAAAGCAAGTAGTGTTTTGATTGTCAAAGAAGGAGGAGTGGGAAGAGAGCCCTGTTAGATGAGGCTAATACTTCCCAAAGGAGTTAGTTCCTTGCAGCACTTGGCTAAGTGGATATCTTCAGAAATCTTTGGAGGAAACAAAATTCAACAGGTGTTACTACTGCAGGCCTTCTCAGAGCCTTTACTTTCCCAGTGTGTTCTGTGATTCTCCAAGAGCCCCCTACATCATGTGCACCATTTCCCAACTTATTAGACCCCAGGTCCCTCTCTTCCCATTCCCTGACCAAGAATCCCTGGGGCTTGCATGAAGTGTCACACGTCTGGGGCAATCGTGGGTTAATGGCTGCTACGGTTCCAATGGAAGAAAATAAGGACTTGCAGGCAAGCAATGGTGGGAACAGTCAGAGTGCACGTAGATCCCTGTGGCTCCTCTGAGTTGTAATGGCATATTCCCCTTTCCTGCCAGAATCCCATGTTTAAGCTAGTCTGAACTCTCTTTCTAGGGAAAGAGGAGAGGCTGAGTGACAGAGATAAAAGGAGGCAGGAAGGGAGAGAGAGACAAAGGCAGAGAGAAAGGGAGCGGGAGGGGAGGGGAGCAGAGGGGAAGGGAAGGGCCAAGGAAAGCTGGAGACTTACAGATAAACAGGAGGGTGAGAGAGAGAAGAGGCCCCAGAAAGCCCCAAGTCGGCTGGGTCTCCTCCAGGCCCAGCAGCATCAATCAGCTGCAGAAAAAGACCCCAACGGCTATGGCTGCTCTACAAGAGGCAGGCAGCCACTAAATTAATGAGGTATTACCCAAGATGAAGGAAACAATTAGGACATTTAGCACCATAAAGCAAACACTTTTTCCACCAAAAAAAAATATTAAAGCTAATTCAATTGGAAAAGAGGCAATGGAGAGAGGGCCTGGGAAGCCCAGGGAAGGGGGATAAAGGGCTTGCTGATGAGCGTGAAGAAGAGAGAGATTTATCCAAACTCAAATATGTGTGCAAGGAGGATGGGGAAGGGGGTTCAGGGGCCTCCCCAGCTGGGCTTGGATAAACAAGTCGATGTCTGCTTTTCCTTTCGATAAGTGAGAGGGTGATGGGCAAACCGTACTTCCCCCAGTTGGCAGACTTGAAATGAATGATCGATAGGGCAAGATCACCGAGCTAATTAAATCAGAGCTTCACGGGGCTGATTTCTTTATAGCCCAGGACCAGTGAGAGACTGATGTTCAGGGCAGGATGGTGCTTGAAGGTCTGGCCCAATCTCCTGCCCCCAGTTCTGCAGTTGAAGCTCTTCTGCCTCTTACCAAGCTCACCCCTTCCCATCCCTCCCTGTAGTACCCAAGGCAGCTCATTCTGCAATTTGGAAACATGGAGAATAATATTCATAAATAGCCTTACACTGGGTAGCCCTGAGCATCAGCCTTTGAGGTTAGTGCTTCTTTATCTCATTTCATCCCTAAGACAACACTCTGCAGTGGGTACAATGATTACCACCATTTTACAGATGAAGACACTGAGAACCAGAGAGGTAAAGGAATTTGCTCAAGGTCACATAGCTGGTGAGTATTAGACTATGAATCCACGTCTCCCAAAATCCCAACCAGGAGGTCTTGACCACTAATTCTGAGAAAGTCCAGTCAAATCAGCCTTCTGGCACCTTTAACCCACCAGGGCAATACTTTTGTTTATTTCTTCATTCTACACTATTTATAACTACAGCAGGTACCAGGTTTGGCAATGGGAACAAAATGGGGCAAAAGGCAGACAGGATCCTTGCTCTCAAACTAGAGGGGGAAGACAGAGGGGGAAAATGTAGCCAATTATTAAACAGATGCTTACAAAGTATGGTAGATGCTGCATGGAGCAAAGAGGGCTGTGACAGGGTACAGAGGGCTCCTGCAGAGGCACAGTAATCAGCGAAGACTTCTCAGAAGAGGGTGGTGCTCACAGTGAGGCCCAAAGGATGAGAAGAAGCCAGTCAGGTGGGAGGTGGAGGAGGCTTTAGGGTGCGAGCAGAAGGAAGCCTGGAGCGGAGTGATTGGGGCAAGCAGTGGTGGGAGATCAGGAGGGAGTTGCAGGCAGGGCACTATTTTGTAGGAATGCCAGGGTGAGCCTTTGAATGTACTCCTAAGTGTGAAGGGAAGAACTCGCAGGGCTCTAAGCTAGCTAGTGACATGACTCAAGTTGTGGGTTTTCAGGTTTATTCACCGCTTTATGGAGGAGGACACAGACTCAGACATGGCCAGTGATTTTCTCAGAACAACAATGCACATTCGTGGCTGTACCAGCCCAGAGCCCAGGCCTCCTGATGCCCAGCCCAGAGCTCTTCCATCTGGCTGTGCAGCCTCTCCTACCAAACGGTAAGTGCTATGGGAACAGTCACCATGTCTTTTTGATTTGTCAGCACATCCCCAGCACTGAGTCCTGGATCTGGTACACGCGAAGCACCCACTGAATGTCTGTTGAGTGAATTAATGACATTAAAAGGGGGACTGGAGATCGACTTAACACCTATCGAGCACCTATTGCGTACAGGGCACCATGACCATTACAATGGGCTCAGAAGTGATGAAAGATCCTCTTTCTTCAAGGGATTCTTAGTTTTATCTTCTGCCACTTCCTAACTCACAACCTCCACTCTGGCCATGCCAGCCTCCTCTCTCTCGTGTACATGTCTCACGCACGAATCTCCTCCCCATGGTTTGCCTTTGCCCTTGCCGTACCCCCACCTGACCTATCCTCCACCAATATCTGCAGCTGCCTGAATTAGTCGTCCTCCATGACCCTCCTCCTCTGTGATGCTCTCCCTTCACCATTCCTCCGGACTCCCTCTGCACACACTATCTATGTCTTAGTAATGTGTAAGCTCACCAAGAGCCCAAGCCATGGTTCCTATTTTCCTTGCAGTACTGGACCTAGGGATGTGGGTGAATAAATCCTTACTCAACTGACCCCTAAGGGCCTTGGGCAAGTCACTCCCATTCTTTGAGACTCTGGTTCCATACCTGAAAGATAAGATCAAATTTTAACAAGGATGACAAATCTGTGCTATCTGTACCACTGCACCTCCTCCTTGAGGCGAAGCAGATATTATTAATTGATCACTGATTTTTTTTCCCACTGTGACCAGATACACATTAAGAATGCTTTCCCAATGCAACATTCCAAGCAGCCACTACTAAGAAATGCAAAATGTGTGAGCAAGGTGAAACCTATTTGCCACTCTTTAATACAATAAACTCTAAAGTATTTTCATATCTGACCTTTGGGAATCTACTACGAGCCTAATGCAGAGAATATGAGATTAGGAGATTGAAACATAATTTACAGATTGTGCAAACTTGAGTAAGCCCCAACTTCCATAAGCCTCGATTTCCTTTTCTGTCAGATGGGGCATATCTTATAAGATGTGCTCTATATACATAGCACTGTTGTTTGCCTGTGGTAATAAGGAAAATTAGATTACTATGTTTGTTATAATTGTATGTAAATATAAAGCAATTATACTCCAATAAAGATGTTAAAAAAAGAAATGCATATACTAAAAAAAAAGAGAATCCATCAGAAAAAATATATCAGTTCTGCAAAAAATCTTGTAAAATAATTATACTCCAATAAAGATGTTAAAAAAAGAAATGCATATACTAGAAAAAACAAAAAAACAAGAGAATCCATCAGAAAAATATATCAGTTCTGCAAAAAATCCCTGGAAAGTTTCATCTATAAAATCTATAAAATAATGTGACCATTCACAACAGAAGATTCAGAGAATGTTTGGTACACATTCCATAATGTAAGTCTCTATGGTTTCTAGTAAAGACTTGCTTAAATAAAAACATATTCAAGATTTAATATTTTTCAAGTTAGTCTTTATAAAAACACAATCATTTTAAATTATTAATAAAAAATTATGCTGGCTATCGATATAAAAAGAAGAAAAGTTACTAGGCTCTAAGTGGGAAGGCCTGAGGATTTCTCTTAGCAAGCTCCTAGAAGTTCTCTAATAAGTGTGGGTTGGTTCTGTTGCCTGGGCAGAAGTAGGCTGGGTATGGAAACCCCACATGTCAGAGCCCCCAGGCCCACAAGACAGTAAGTCCCTTGAGGGCAGGGGCTCTGTCTCATGCACAGCTGTGTCCCCAGCACCCAGCCCTGGGCCAGGAGCTTCACGGATTCTCAGTCAATATTTGTTGAATGAATGGATGAAGGGAGGAAAGGCAGTGACACCATTTAATGCCCCTACATCGTGCATTCTGCACGCGGAGCCGGTGCACACACACTGCTCTCACTTGGACACAGTTATGTTAAAAGAGCAATTAGCAACCTTTTAAGCCTGATTGCCAACTCCTCCATTAATCACTTGCAATTATAAACCCCAAATCTTCAAAACAATTGGTCCCAGATGCCCACTAGAGAGAATCGCTAATAACCTTCCTTCTTCATCTGGAAAGCTCTACACAGCTGGAGTCTCTGGGTCACAGAAGGATGGAGAGGCCAGGAGCAGCTGAATAACCTGACATCGGAGTGGCCACCCCGGAGAAGGGAGTAGAAAAGTCACCCTACAGGGGCCAGAGGACATTCTGGGAGGCCGCCCCATCATCTCCCTGCCTGCTTCTCCCCAGTTACCACCGCCAGCCTGGGCCATATATCTCCCTGTGCTTTCACCAAGCCACTCTAATTCCATATTAGGAAGACACTCTCTCTAATTACTGCAGCTAATTAGCCCCTCACAGCCACCCCAGTCGAGGTGCACGAGAGATAGAGCAGCCCGCAAGGCCTCGGACGTGGCTGGCTGCTTCCAGCCACCGGCCGCCACTTTGCTACCACAATGACACCCCATGAGTTGACCCCCATCTTTCAGGGGAAAAGGAGGAGGAGGGTGAGAGATGGCAGGAGGCTGCTCGGTCAATCTGAACCCCCTCTCTCCGCCAGTCCCCTGCTGCGGGCAGCAGGCAATTCAGACCTGAGTGCAGCAGCTAATTAAATCAATATGAGATAATGAACAGCAATTAGAGGTCCAGCTAGGCACATCTTCTCTTGTAAATACTGTTTCTCTCCCAACGGGGAGCTCTTTTTTAATAATCTGTTTGTGTTTCATTTCCAGGAGCCCTAATTCCCCCAAGAAGCACTTTGGGAAAGTGATTTGTTTGTCTGTATAATCGCCAAAGCATTCCAGTAGACTTGTTTGTTTTGCTGAGCGACTGCTACTACTGGAAAGAAACAATTTGCTTCTCTCCTCTTATTTTTTTTTTATCTCTATTTCCTGACTAAACAACGTGATATTGGACCAGGTCAATGGAATGCATTTTAGAAGTCTGATGAGCTGCTTCCTCTCCCCTCCCTGGCTCCCTCGCCACCATTTTGAGGGATGAATAAAAGTTGAAACCTTAACTGATCATAGAAGGACTGGAGGAAGCCTGGTGATTCCCATACTATGGATGGAAAGACTGAGGTCAGGTGTGGTCATCAATGACTGACAAGCTAACCATTCTTCTCTCCGCCATTCAAATATCTCATAAATTTCAAGTGGTGCCCAGGGAGAGGCTTGGGAGGGCATTGTATGGAGCCCTCTGCCCTCAAGGAGCTTGCAAATGTGTCTGGTGAGACAGGCTGAGGCACATATCAATTAGAAAGCAATTAAGTGCCTAATTGTGTGGCGCCAACAAGCTCAAAGAGTTCAGGGAAGGAAAACATCCCTTGGGGAATAGAATGGAAAAGAGAGGACACCATAACCATTTGCATCTTAACTCTATCCTCCATCAAGACCTGTTTTCTGAGCTCTGGCCTTTTGTATCTTCATTTGGATTCCCCAAGGCCCCACAAAGTCAAAATGCCCCAAATGGAAAGCATGACACTTACCCCCAACTCCACTTGTTTCCATGCCTGTGCTCTCTGCTCAATAAATGGCCCTCCAGACATCCAGTTTCCTAGTCTAGAGAACTCAATTCCTTTTCCCTTGGTGTCTACACCCAGTCAGTAGACAGGACCATGTAAACGTCTCTCAATTTTATTTGCTTCATTCCTTCCCACTGTCACTACCCCAGCCCAGCCACCATCCCCTGGCACCTGGATTCTTACAACATTCATCCTACTGGTCCCCAAATCTAGCCCCCTTCCTTTCCAACCAATACCCACACTGCAACCAGGGGCACTTTCTACAATGCAATTTGACCAAGACATTTCTCCTGATTAAAACCCTTTTGTGCTTCCCTCAAGATAAAGGCCCAACACTTTTATGTTGACATCTGGCCATTGCTTACATTTTTAGACTGTCCTTTTGTCATCTATATTCTCCACTTATACACACACTCACGCACACGCACACACACACACACACACAAATACTTCAACTTGTGGCCTCACAAATACGCATTGCACTTTATATACTCAGGCTTCGAAGTGCTTCTTTTTCCACTCACAAGTCCTCCTCAAACTTCCCTCTAAATATCTGTAGTTGTCAACACTCATTCCTTTCTTAGGCAACATCTTAGCACCTCCTCCAAGAAGCCTTCCTATCCTTCACCTCCCCAGGATGGGTAGTACCTCTCCTCTGGGCTGCCACAGCCACTTATGCTGACACCAATTATAGTCAGGGAACTTACCACATTCATGATATTGTACTTGTCTGATCATTTTCCTCTCTGTCCCCTTTTGAGGTCAGGAACACGCTAAGTTCTTCATCAGACCTCCCACTACTTATAATAGTATACAATAGGTGCTTAGTAAATACTCATTGAAAGTGTGTTGAATTTGAAAAGTTGGAAGTCCCCTTAAAATTCATCTAATCCAACCCCATTATTTTCAGATATCAAAACTGAGCCCTCAGAGAGCGGAAGAGGATTTTCCAGAGCCATGTGGCAAAATGCCAATAGAATCAGAGTAGATCCATGTCATCCTGACTGTTCATTCAGTGTTTAATCCACTTTATTTGTCTGATTTTAATCAAATCCATATTTATTTGACTAAATAAATATGGAGTGAACATATTCCTTGTGAATCTAAAGATGGCTACGATATGGATCCCATCCTCAAGAATTACACAATACAGTTTATAGGGGGACAGTCAATGACAAGACAAATTATTACTATACAGAGAAGTAAGTGTAAAAGTAGATGTATAGCAAGCACAGAGAAAGGGTTTATCGGGGGTGGAAGATAGCACTAAAGGCTTGCCAGAAGGCGATGGGCAATATTTATGGAGAAAACAAACCTTCATCCTATGAAGGATGAAGCACGACAAACTTCAAGTGAAACTCAGTTTACATATCACTCCCATTCTTTTCAACAAATTTTCTCCTCCACACAATCCAGATTATGAAAGGAAGGGACTTTCACCACCAAAACTACTATCATCACGTCCAGTTTTCAGAACAGGGAATAGGGGCACAGAGAGGATGAGTGATTTACCCAAAGCTACAAGTGAATAAGAAAGAAACATTGGTGAGCATTTTTGAGGAAGAAGAGTGAAAGGGAAACTTTTGGCTTGAAAGATCCATTTTATTAACATTTATAAATATGCTGTTTGTGGAGCCCTGGTAGGATCCATTTCCCTTAAATAGCCTATACATAGCTATCTTGCTTATCTCTTCAACTGCCGTCCCCCATTGTACAGATGAGGAGACTGAGGCTCAGACAGATTAAACAATTTGTGCAAGACACATATCTGGTCAAAATTGAAGCCATGATTCAATCCAGGTCTTTCCGCTACCCTATGCCTCTCTTTTATGCAGAACACAGCTTTCTTTAAAGAAGGTTTGAAGAAATCTGCCAGACGTGTGCTGGTACAGCATAGCTGGATCTCTATGTGGGGTTTGGAATACAAACCCGGGAACCAAGTCAGGGATTCAAGCTACCCATTCATCTTCCAGCAAGAGCTAATGACAAGAGTTGTTGGTAGATGATTCCAGACAAGGCTCAGGGCTATGATATGGTTGAAGGTTATTCCTGAACATATAGGACATATGTCATAACCTTCAGATTGTATCATGGAGAGGAAATCAAGAAGATTTCTCAAAGGTAGAGGCCATGGACCAGAGCCACAGATGGGCTCCCTTCCACAATGTGAGTGCTAAGGCAAATGTTTCGGCACCACGGACAGCTCCCAAGTGGTAGGCTCACTAAGGCTGACCCTTGCATAGCTTACTAGCTTGTGGTAAATGTGCAGTGAATGGTTGTTCAATTAATTTTAAAAGAAAAAGGAAATAAGTAAGATCATAGTGGATTTTTATCCCCGGAGTGTTATAATTTCTCCCTTTGGTGGAATGACATTTACAGAGGACTCAACCACCCACAGAGCCACACCAACAACCTCACAGCCCCAGCTCTTCCAGGGAGCCCCATCTAAGGTAGGAATTTCCCACAAGGTGCTTGTCTTGGGCTTCCTCTGAAGCATCCCTGTCCTCCAGAGAGTCTGGAACACCAAACCACCCTTTGAAGAAAGGTGGACCATTGACAATCTGTCTTCTTGGGATCCAGTGCATAAAAGGCAAGTGTAGAGAAAACAGTACCAGCTCTGTTAGTCTCCCCATGAGGGAAAGCAAGGTCCACCGCGAGACTTCAATTTAGCTTATATTAGGAATTGGGCAAATCTTAAATTATAACTATGACATTGTTAATATCTACTACTGGCATTTTCTACATTTCAAGCACACTTATAAACATAATCTCATTCAGTTTGCTCAATCACCCTGCGATTAAGATACTACTAACCCCATTTTGTAGATGAGTAATCTAAGGCTCAGAGAAGGGAATTTATGGGGCACAGGTCACATAACCAGGAACTGACGGAGTCTGACTTCAAACCCAGATTGTCTGACTCAAGTCAGTGATGTTTCTACCATACTACATTGTCTTTGGTGGGCTTCCTTGATCTTTGAGCCAGTAAGACTTGTGACTCTTGACCTAGGAGCAGGACACAGCTAACCTATTCCAAATGCAGGTTGAGACACCCCTTCTGGTCCTTGTGGGATACTGCATGATTTTTTTCTCTCTTCATTATTATCCATGATGCTGTAATGACCAGGCCAAATTTCACTGCTCTTTAACCATTCCCTCTTCCTTCCTGCTGTGCTCATAGCTCAAAAACATGAAACCTAATTTTCTCAGGACAGCAAAAAGCCCCAGACAGGAAGATTTTCATCCACAATGCACTGCTGCTACCATGCCAAATTCACCTTCCCTTCTTACTGTCCTTCCTAGCTGTGTGATAAGGTCCAGGGTAAATCTGTAAATCCAGACTTTTGATCACACTCTCTTACCTACAACAGTACACACACCTGTTATCCTCTTGTCTTCTGTATTCAATTTCTTCCTTCTCCTCTCCCTTCAAACTGTAAGTCACTTTTGACTTGGAAAAACTCTGTCTAAGCCTGATGCAATGGAATAAAATGGGCTTTGGAACCAGGCAGAGAAGGATTCAAAAACATGCTCATTCCTTATAGCTCTGTTACCTTGGGCAAGTTTCTGAGGTTTAATTATCTCATTTGTAAACTGGAGATGATGCCTATCTTTATCTGCTATAGAAATTAGCAATGATGTACATATATGTCACAGTAACTCTAGTAATAATAATTTTAACATTAATAATAAAAATAATAACTAACTTATTAAATGCTCACCATTTACTAGACACTATTTTAAATGTTTTATAAATAATTAAGTCTTCATAGAAACTCCATGAGGTTATACTAGAAATACCTCCATATTTTCATAGAAGGAAACTGAGGCACACAAGTAGCAAGCACAAAATTATACAACTAGTAGTTTTCAGAGCTTGTAAAGAGTAGGTGTTCAATAAACAGCAACTCTACACCCCACTTCTCCCTCAATTTCCATCATGTGTTTCCTTTCTTCCACTGATGATGATCTAGCTTGTCACCCTAACTACTGTGAGCTCCATTTTCCTCATCAATAAAATGGGTATCATTACTTAATTTTAGGAATGCACTGAAGACCCAATGGTATAAATGTGAAAGTGCACCACACATAAAATGTGCTTAATAAATATTTGTCTAAAACGAATCATAGTCACATTTTGCTCCACCTTCTTCTACTTCTGGAAATACAGTTCTGTTCTCATCATACCACAGTTGCTCTGCAAATAATAATGAGTGACAAAATTGCTACATCTAAGAGCCTATTCCAGTTCTCTCAGAAGTAGAGACCATGGACCAGAGCCACAGATGGGCTCCCCTCCCCAGCGTGAGCACTAAGGCAAATGTTTCAGCACCACGGACAGCTATTAGGAGGCCCTGCCGTTACTGACCACACACCTAAACCTCTCTCCATCCTGGCTCCCACAATCCTGTCCTTCCCCGTTTTCTCCTTCCCTCTGACCTCCCTTCCCAATTGCATGTGTTTTTACCCAAGGTTGGGTTCTGACTTCCTGACTTGCTTCTCTCTTGCCTCCAGCCCCGATCTTCACGATCTGGTTCTGTGCGGAGGATTCTCATTTTAGTTTGAGTCCCCCCATAAGCAGAGACTCTGAGCCAAAGCAAAGTTTTCAGTGTAAGCAAGAAACAGTGGGAAGGAGCATGCAGAAGCGAAACAGGGAAGGGAAGACAGCCGATCAAAAGTACAAAGTGAAGCCAGGTACCACTACGGGCAACCAGAGCTGAATCCCACTGGAGAAGCAGTGTAGAAATGCTCCTCAGGGTTATCCCACTTGAGGAACCAGGGGGATGAGGCCATTTGTTCATCAACTCCCTCCAGTCACTGGTTGAAAGTTACTCCTGCAGTGTTAATTCTCAGGCACTTCTAGCTTGCTTGTGTGAAAGCAGAGCAGGCTCCAGCCAAAAGCAACAGCCTTAGGCTGTTGGAACTCATCCCAGCCAGCTCTTCAAAGGTAAGCCTCCAAGGATGTGAGTAGGACACCAAGAGTGTCTGCTATAACTCCCAGATTTTCATCTCCATCCACAGATCCTCTCCCAAGTTCCAGACATGAATTACCAACTTGGGTGGGCATCTCTGCTAGACTTTTCCAGGGCTCCTCAAACCCAGTAAGACCATACCAAACGTCCCACTGAACTCTACCCCAAAACATAAGCCCCACACCAGCTGTTATCATTTCAGGCTAACCATATACCTTCTATATGCCCATAGTGGAATAATGTTGCCTATTTTGTATCCTCACTCTATCACCCTCACTGTATCACCATATATCCCAGAGACACAATGCTAGAGAGGCAAATGCCAGGGACAAGAGTTCAAACACCGCCTCTGCTACTTCCTAGCTGCACCACACTGGTGACTCACCTCACTTCTCAGAGCTTCTGTTGCATCATCCACAAAATGGGCATTTTTAAATAGGATTTTGTGAGTGTTGATGAGATTATGTATGGAAAGGTACCTAGTCCAGTTTATAATACACAGTAGGTGTTCAGTCTTTTATGACTATGATTATTCTGATCCGTGATCAAGTTATATCTTTTTTTTCCTGATAAAACTGCATGCCTCATACTAGCCCCCCAGTTTTAATTTTCTTGGCTATTCCAAGAGTTTGCAGGCTTGGCAGAATGCTGGATTGCGCCAGCAGCCCCTTATCCTTTCTCCAGACACTGACCTGTCTCTCCTCCAGTCCTCCTTGCAAAATAATGCCAGACTCATCTCCTTGGAATACCACATTCATATTAGACATCAACAGAAGCTCACAGCTAACTTCATGGTGACTTTTAAACTCCTTATTCTGGCATTTAAGATTCTACACTATCTGACCCCTGATTAAATTCACTTTATCTATCACTGCTTTCCTCTGGCAAAATGCCTCATCTTTCTTCTTCATGTTGATTCATTCACTAAATGTTTATTAAGCACCAGGCACTGCACTAAGCATTGAGAAGGTGTTTATAAGAAAGAGGGAAAAATGGACTTTTGTCTACTGGAGTCCTTTATCTAGCCTTTAACCACAGTGTTCTCCAGTTGCCTATCCCACTATGCCATCAAACTCTCTCCAGAGAGGCATCTAGGTGTATTGGAAGCAGGAGCAGTCCCAAGTGCAAACCCCAGTTGGGTCATTTATGATGATTGATCTTATGGCAATCACCTCCCTCTCTCTGGTCTCTGTTTCCAAATGATGAGAAGAAATCCCACCAGCAAGGGTTGGTGCGGTTGTTGAATAATGGCTCCCTGAAGATGCCCAGGTCCTAATCCCCAGAACCTGTGAACTTTTCCTTGAATGGCAAAGGGACTTTGCAGATGTGATTAACTTAAGGATCTTGGGATGAGAAAATGATCCTGCAGTCACAAGGAAATCACAACAGCCAAGAAAATGTAGCAGAGGGGGGCAAGAGAATCCAAGTACATAGTAGAAGATATAACAATAGAAACAAAGATTGGAGGGATGGATATAAGGAAGGAGCTGTGAGCCAAGGAATACAGGTAGCCTCTATAAGCTGTAAAAGGCCAGGAGAGGCACATATATGCAATGGAATATTACTCAGCCATAAAAAGAAACGAAATTGAGTTATCTGTAGTGAGGTGGATGGACCTAGAGTCTGTCATACAGAGTGAAGTAAGTCAGAAAGAGAAAAGCAAATACTGTATGCTAACACATATATATGGAATCTAAAAAAAAAAAAAAAAAAGGTCATGAAGAACCTAGGGGCAAGACGGGAATAAAGATGCAGACCTACTAGAGAATGGACTTGAGGACATGGGGAGGGGGAAGGGTAAGCTGGGACAAAGTGAGAGAGTGGCATGGACATATATACACTACCAAATGTAAAATAGATAGCTAGTGGGAAGCAGCCGCATAGCACAGGGAAATCAGCTCTGTGCTTTGTGACCACCTAGAGGGGTGGGATAGGGAGGGTGGGAGGGAGGGAGACACAAGGCGGAAGAGATATGGGGATATATGTATATGTATAGCTGATTCACTTTGTTATAAAGCAGAAACTAACACACCATTGTAAAGTAATTATACTCCAATAAACATGTTAAAAAAAAAAAAAAAGGGCCAGGAGAATAGATCTCCTCTGCAGCCTCCAGAAGGAATACAGCCCTGCCGACACCTCAATTTTAGATTTCTGATCTCTAAAGCTATTAGATGTGTGTTGTTTCAAACCACTAAGTTTGTAGTAATTTGTTACAACAGCAATAAGAAACTGATACAGTTGGTGTGAGAATGCAGACAGGTGTAGGGACCCTGACCACCAGAAGGTCACCTCTTCACAAATAACCAGACCAGGGTTTTATTTGGGAGTGTCCCTGGTCCCAGGACACTGAGTTGCCTCTCCGGAGAAGATGTGATGGAGGGTAGAATGTCCAGCACACAGTGCCAGGCACATTGCAGACCCTCCAATGGCATGTGAGGAGGGGAGCAGCTCAGGTTCCCTCTCCTCCTGGAGACGTCCCTAGTCCTTGCAGCCCACCGTGCTTGCTTTCTTACCTGAGCTTCTGTAGCATGTACTATCTGTAAAGCACATATCTATGAAAGATGCTTACATATCTTAGCACAGGAAATTGTTGTAAATGGGGACCTAGGAGTCATCTTGTATGCAATGCACTTAGTAGGTGAACATCACTTCAAAGGTGAAGACACAGAAGCCCAAGGAGATTATAGGACTTGCTCAAGCTCATGAAGATCATCACAGGAGAGCAGGAATGCAAACCCAGTGGTCTCCCTTCTTGGCCCAGTGCTGTGTGAATTTCTGGCCAGCCTCGTCTCTTTCTTAATCTTGCCTGCACCCCCATTCCCAGGACCTTACACATAGGCAGCTACTAGCCCCGGAGAAATCAGATCCTCAGTCCAATCACTGGGGTCTCCATGGAGGGCCCACCCGTAGTCCCTCTCCCAAGTAACATGACAAGGGGAGAAGGCTGGCTGGGGAGAAATGGTAATTTCCTGTAAGTCCATGACAAGATGAGAAATAGTGCCAGGATAAAATATGCCCCATCTCCTACTCAGCTTGGATGCAAGCCCAGGAGATGTGGTGTGTGGGGACCGGGCTGAGGTATATGGATGAGTAAGGGGAGAGGAGGGAGGGCTGGTGGGGGCAGGGCAGGCAGCAGAGAAGGTGGGAAGGTGAAAAAGTTCTCCAAGCCACCAAGATGTTTGGAAGTGAGATCCAACACCCTTGAAGTGTGTAAGAAAGCCCTGGTCTCCACTCTCAGCTCTGGCAGACAGCATGGGCCTGTCTTAGCCACTGCAGCATCCCCGCTGCCTAGAATGAGGTCTGATGCAACATATACGCTTGATAAATTCTCACGGAATGGAAAACTCAGAGTTAAGAGACCTAAAGCCCTACAACCCATGAGCTGGGAATCCTAGATGCCACTTCCTCTCTCTGGGCCTCGGTTTCACCATCTGCAAATCTATCTGCTAGACAACTGGTTAAAAAATTAACTAGAGCAAGCAACAGTTGAGCTTAAGCACCTGGACTCTGGAGTCATAAAGCAATGTGCTTAAATCCCCTCTCCACTCCTTTCCAAAACTGGAAAATTTTCATGCACAATGAGCCTGTGTAAGAATCATTAACATGTTGACTATCAGTTGACTATATCAGTCACTTACACTGTAGCATGAATGAAGAGTCCATACACAGGCTTTTTGTAGGGGCTGAAGGGAACTGCTATTTGTTGAGGGTTTACCATGTGTCATGCACTCTTCCAAGCACTTTGCATGTAAAAGTTTATTTGATTTTCATAACAACCCTGTGGGGATCAAAGCAGGGAAGGAAATCACACCAAGCCACACAGCTGGTCAGTGGCCAAGTCATGATTTAACCCAATGTCGGCGTAAGTCCAGACCCTGGATTCTTAATACTGCATTACCTTCAGATCAAAATTGCCTATATGCCATGAAAATCAGCTTAGAATTTGTCCTGTAGTTCAGTGCTTCTCAGACTTTTTTTTTAATTAATTAATTTATTTATTTTTGGCTATGTTGGATCTTTGTTGGTGCGCGGGCTTTCTCTAGTTGTGGTGAGCAAGGGCTACTCTCTGTTGCAGTGTGCGGGCTTCTCTTGTTGCGGAGCACGGGCTCTACATGCGTGGACTTCAGTAGTTGTGGCTCACGGGCTCTAGAGTGCAGGCTCAGTAGTTGTGGCTCACAGGCTCTAGAGTGCAGGCTCAGTAGCTGTGGCGCACAGGCTTAGTTGCTCCGTGGCATG
This sequence comes from Mesoplodon mirus, assembly GCF_964341445.2. Taxonomy (NCBI): domain Eukaryota; kingdom Metazoa; phylum Chordata; class Mammalia; order Artiodactyla; family Ziphiidae; genus Mesoplodon; species Mesoplodon mirus. The sequence continues at coordinate 20,931,243 of NC_138989.1, read as the reverse complement.
TGGGATCTTCCCGGACCAGGGCTCAAACCCAAGTCCCCTGCATTGGCAGGCAGATTCTTAACCACTGCGCCACCAGGGAAGCCCCTTCTCAGACTTTACTGCACACAGGAATCAGATTCCTGAATCAGTAAGTCCTGGGGTGAAGCCCAAGAAGCTACATTTCTAACCAGCTTCCAGGGCACTTGAAGCTGCTGATCCACTTTGAGTGATAAAGGTCTAGGCAATGGGACCACACTGCTGGCTTTTAAGCAGGGATGTGATACAGTCAGATCAGGCCTGTAGGAGTTTGTCTGGCTACTGTGCAGAGGGTGGATTAAAGCAGGTAAGGCTAAAGGTGGGTGTTTATTCCCTGAGGTTCCTTCAAGTTCAAACACTTCATGATTTGATTCTAAGAGATGTTTTAAGCCTCTTAGGGAAACTGATGGAATGTAAGAATGCCGGAACCTTCCCGTTCCACCCCCTCCCGAGGCCCAGAAAGAACATCAGCTTTGAGGCAGCTTCTGCTTAAAAATGATGCTCTGAGCAGCCACTCAGTATTCCAGGGACCACTCTGGATTCAATACATCAAAGGTTGAAGGATCATATAGCCCCATTAGCTGCAAAGTTTAATTTCCCTTCGGGGCTGGTGGTTACAATGAAACTACAGCAGCAATTACAACTTCCCCTTCACCGACAACCTGCTTAGATCAATAACAGCGGTGTCACAGGGATCAGCCTCATTCATCAGAAGACTCCGGGCCACCCAAGACCCATCACTGCCCACCACACACCCTCCTCATGGGGTGATGGGGGAGAGAGCATGGGGGCCCCTTCCAAGATGCCAAGACTCCCTCCCTGATTTTGCAGAGTGGGGGAGCCTGAGGCCAAAAGAGTGAGAAACAGCATTAATTAATTAAACCACCATATAGTTAATCAAGTTCTAGGCCCTGAGGCCACTGTGAACAAGGCAGATGTGGTCCTTGTCTTCATGGGGAGACAGAGGTAAACAAGTAAACAAACAAGCCAGCGAACAGAGAATTGGGATACGTGCCTGTTTAGCTGAGTGGTCAAGAATGTTGTTGTGGTGACACTGGAGCAGGGCCCGAGGGAAGCAAAGGAGTGAGCTGTTTGTATATCTGGGGAAGGGGATTCCAGGAAGGGGAGAATGCAGGTGCAAAGGCCCTGCGGTGGGAACAAATTTGACTATGGAGGGACAGAAGGGAAATCAGGATAGAGCTCCAGGAATAAGGAGGAGAGAGGCCGAAGATTAGGCCAGAAGGGTGGCAGGGCCCAGCAAGGGCTTTGCATTTCACTCTGGGCACAGTGGGATCCAAGGAGGGCTTCTGCAAGGGACTGGCTTATATGAGGTCTCACGTGGAGTCCAGCCAACCTGAGATAGAAGCAACATCTCCCAAAGCCCCAGGTCAGGGCTCTCTTCCCTCAGGTCATGCTGGGCTCTGATTTACAGGAACATCAGCCAAACTCAAAGGTGTTCTGGTCAGTCACTGACTCACAGACAGATGTTTGGAGTCAGCAATTATTGCCCCCAGGGTCCGGGTGGCAAATAGAACTCATGAACCCCCACAATGTCTTCAGGGCATGAACTAGAGCCTGTGGAATCCACACTCCGTGTGGCTTAATGTGGTCACTGTTTTCTAGGGCCATCCATTCCCTCATCAGAACTTCACAGCAAGCCTAGGATGCCAGGATCTGGTGCAAATGTCTCACTTTGACAAATGAAAAAGAAGCCAAAGGCCAGGGCAGCTGCAGAGGCATTGCTACCCACCGGGAGGCTGGCCTTGAACAGTCCCCTGTCTCCCAACCCTGCTTCTCCTTCTAGATCCACACCCAGCTAAAGCCCAATCCATCAACACACCTCCAGGATTTCTATGAGACTGGATCCAGCTTCTCTCTCTTCTCTTCCTCTGTGCCTTCCTTTTCTTTTCAATACTGCCATTTTTCCCTTGATTTATTCATACAACCATTATTAAACTCCTGCTCTAGGCTAGGCAGTGGGAAACTGATAAACAGAGACACAAAAAAGACTGGAGGAAAAAAAGGAAAGATCAGAGGCCAAAGAACACAGAGGAAAGGAAGCCAAGTGTCAAATCAAATGATGTTCTATTTGTCCCAGGCATTATTCCCCCTGGGCTTGATTAGCCATGCCCCTCCTGCATTTATATTGTACCTTAACCTAGCTTCATGGTAGTCTCTTGAGGGCAAGCTACCAGTCTCAGTCTGTGTTGCAGTGCCTAGTAGAGTGTCTTGTACAGATTGATCATTCAAATGCAGCACAGTGTGAATGCTGAGAGCACACACTCTGGGGCCAGATTACCAGGGTATAACTCCCAGTTCCAACATGTACCAGCTGTGTGACACTGGGCAAGTGACTGAACCTCTCTGGCAATCAGTGTCTTCACCTCAAAAATGGGGATGAGTGTAGAGTCTCTCTCACTGGATATCTGTAAGGCTCAGCAGTATACTCTGGTGAAATTGCCTGCATGGAGGACGATATCAATTGCAAGGAAACTGTTATCTGGTTGATGTGTTGCCCTGGGCAATCCATGTCCTCTCTGAGCTCTGGCTTCCCCTTTTGTATATCCTCATGGTACAACAGTCTAGGTTGGGCACAGTGGCCAGAAACAAGGGCAGCTCCAGCCTCCCACAAGGCTTGGCAGGGAGATGGGAGACAGGGGACGTACAAGGCAGCCCCTCTGCTCAGCTGGTCCTGGACCAACAGAGCTCTTTTTTGGCAAGATGAATGGAATCTGAGAGCCAGCTCAGCAGGGGGATTTAGGGAGGAGTATAAGGACTGTGGAGAGGGATTAGGCAGGGCACGCACCACACTGACAAGCCCAGGTGGTTGTGATAAGACAGGAATGGAGCCATCCTCTGGCCGTGAAATGTGGCGTCCAGCCAATGTAAATGCCTTGGAAGAATTAATGCACAGAACGTTGATCTGTAGTTCATCTGCCAGGTGGAGGCATGTGTGGGAGAAAGGCAGGGTCTGTGCCTGGATTCCCAACACCCTCCAAGTTCCCAGGAAACTAAGGGCGTGTTTCTTACTCCACAGAGGAAAAAGCCACCAAAGTGGAAAGAAGCTTTCTGTCCTCATACAGCTCAGTGGGGAAGATGTGGGTGAGAACCAGCAGCGCACTTCGTGCTGTGTAGGTGCCTTGTCACCTCAAACGATCCTCTCCCCAACTCAGAGGGAGGGTGAACATGTCCATTGTGCAGATGGGAAAGCTGAGGATCAGGGAACAGAAATATCCATGTTACATAGCACAACAGAATTTGAACTGAGGTTTTTCTCTCTGAAAATACTCCTCCTCTAATGAGAAATTCAAGAAAGAAGGAACATTAGGGTCTATGTAACTTAACTTCCCACTCCAAGGTGGGAATCCTGCAACCAGGCATCTTTCTGCAAAGCACTTATATACTTCTGCTGAACACATGAAGTGGTGGCTAGTTCACTCCCAGCAACACAGCTGGAGACAGGTCCCTTGCCAGTCCTGGTGGTCGTTACCCATTTATTTGTCAAATATTTACTAAGAGAGGAGGGGGAGGAAATGAAGCTTGTGGAAGTAGCATTTTCTTGATCAAAAACAGAAATATAGATCAATGGAACAGTACAGAAAGCCCAGAGATAAACCCACACACATATGGTCACCTTATCTTTGATAAAGGAGGCAGGAATGTACAGTGGAGAAAGGACAGCCTCTTCAATAAGTGGTGCTGGGAAAACTGGACAGGGACATGTAAAAGTATGAAATTAGAACACTCCCCAACACCATACACAAAAATAAGCTCAAAATGGATTAAAGACCTAAATGTAAGGCCAGACACTATCAAACTCTTAGAGGAAAACATAGGCAGAACACTCTATGACATAAATCACAGCAAGATCCTTTTTGACCCACGTCCTAGAGAAATGGAAATAAAAACAAAAATAAACAAATGGGACCTAATGAAACTTAAAAGCTTTTGCACAGCAAAGGAAACCATAAATAAGACCAAAAGACGACCCTCAGAATGGGAGAAAATATTTGCAAATGAAGCAACTGACAAAGGATTCATCTCCAAAATTTACAAGCAGCTCATGCAGCTCAATAACAAAAAAACAAACAACCCAATCCAAAAATGGGCAGAAGACCTAAATAGACATTTCTCCAAAGAAGATATACAGATTGCCAACAAACACATGAAAGAATGCTCAACATCATTAATCATTAGAGAAATGCAAATCAAAACTACAATGAGATATCATCTCACACCAGTCAGAATGGTCATAATCAAAAAAGCTAGAAACAATAAATGCTGGAGAGGGTGTGGAGAAAAGGGAACCCTCTTGCACTGCTGGTGGGAATGTGAATTGGTACAACCACTATGGAGAACAGTATGGAGGTTCCTTAAAAAACTAAAAATAGAACTACCATACGACCCAGCAATCCCACTACTGGGCATATACCCTGACAAAACCATAATTCAAAAAGAGTCATGTACCAAAATGTTCATTGCAGCTCTATTTACAATAGCCAGAAGATGAAAGCAACCTAAGTGTCCATCATCGGATGAATGGATAAAGAAGATGTGGCACATATATACAATGGAATATTACTCAGCCATAGAAAGAAACGAAATTGAGTTATTTGTAGTGAGGTGGATGGACCTAGAGTCTGTCGTACAGAGTGAAGTAAGTCAGAAAAAGAAAGACAAATACCGTATGCTAACACATATATATGGAATCTAAGAAAAAAAATGTCATGAAGAACCTAGGGGTAAGACAGGAATAAAGACACAGACCTACTTGAGAATGGACTTGAGGATATGGGGAGGGGGAAGGGTAAGCTGGGACAAAGCGAGAGAGAGGCATGGACATATATACAGTACCAAACGTAAAGTAGATAGATAGTGGGAAGCAGCTGCATAGCACAGGGAGATCAGCTCGGTGCTTTGTGACCACCTAGAGGGGTGGCATAGGGAGGGTGGGAGGGAGGGAGACGCAAGAGGGAAGAGATATGGGAACATATGTATAACTGATTCACTTTGTTATAAAGCAGAAACTAACACACCACTGTAAAGCAATTATACTCCAATAAAGATGTAGACAATAAATAAATAAATAAAGAGGAGGAAAGGAAATGTATGCATTACAACTGCCCCAGATTTGAGATCAGGTCTGGGACAGATGTTTTTGAGCTGAGCGACACTGGGTTCACGTCACTTTACTTCACTTTTTTGAGCCTCAGTTTTCTTCTCCTTAAAGTGGGGTAATGTATCACCTCAAAGGATAATTGCAGTATCCATAAAAGAATGGATAAACAAACTGTGATGTGTCTGTACAATGGAACACTACTCAGCAATAAAAAGGAATGAACTACTGACTCATACAGCAATGTAGAAGAATCACAGAAGCATTATTCAAAATGGAATAAGCCAAATACAAAAGGCTACATACTGTGGTTCCATTATATGACTTCCGGAGTAGAAAAAAACTATAGGGACAGTAATCTAATCAGTCCTTGCTGGAAGCTGAGTCTGGGAGCAGGGGATTGATTGCAACATGGTATGAGAGAATTTGGGGGACAAGGGAGAAAAGATATTCTATATCTTGATAGTGTTGGTAGTTACACTACTGTATGCATCTATCAAAGTTCATCAAACTGTACACTTTAAAAAGAGTAAATTGTACTACAGGTAAGTCATACCTCAATAAACATGACTTTTAAAGGAAAGAGTGATGATTTAGTAAGTATTTACTAAAGTAAGTAAGTGATGCATGCAAACACTCAGTAATGTAGATTTCTTCTGCCCCAACAGATAGTAAAATAGGTACAGCTAGGTTGCTATATCCTATTCCAGCAGTAGGTGTCGCTACAACAGTGTATGCCATTTTCCAGTTTGTCCCATTCATTCACACTCTCAGCACCGAATAAAATAAATCTACCTTCAAAGTGTAATTTTAAAATTTTGTGTTGAAAGTAAGAGCTATCTGCATGCCTCTGATAAACTGCCTGTAGATGGTCAGATTGGTCCTCTCCCCCATCCAGATGAATGATGCAATGGAATTGGTCCCATTCCATACCCCAAGCCGTGGAGGTGAGACCAAAGATAGCACTGGGCAGCATGACATTTGAAGTCCTTTTGTGGCTACCCCCACTGGGCATGGCTTGAACATTTCTTTAAATCTTCCAGCCCACAGCTGAACCTAGCTCCTTGGAATGCTGAGGTCTTGCCAGGCCTGTAGGCAGCAGCAATCTTTGAGGTTACGTGGACATGCTCCCCCCAGCCCCTCACGGCTGTGCCTCTTCCAATAACAATATTTTCTTTGCTCCCTCTGAAGAGAAAGTCATGTGTTAAATGGAAGATTTGCTTGAGTGGGTCACTGGGAACCTAAGCGAAATCATATTAAGGAAGTAATATTTATTATATCCATAAAGCAACCCTCACGTCGGCTGTGCGGGAGCCAGATGGAAGGCCCAGATGTGCAGGGAGCCAAATCAACCCTGTCAAAAGGGGAGCCCTGGCCTGTGAGTTAAAGCCCTTCAGCTAGGGAGGAAGTGGAGGTGGATTCGGTGAACAGGGGAGCACTCTGGCAGCCTCGGAAGTGGGGGCTCCCAGAGGAAGAAGAAGGGATCAAGAGTTCCCTGAAAGGGCAGTGACTGCTGAGATGGTCCCGGATAACACAGGGGAGAGGTGGCTGGATGGCCAAAAATGCAAGGCCAGATCTGACATGCATAATAAAAACCAGGAGGGGTGGGGGAAGAAGGAAGGAAGGATGGGAAAGGTGGCAGAAAGAAGAAGACTCTTGGGGACATTTGTCTGAGTCATTGCTTGTTCAAGGATGCTCAGCCAATGGGGCAAATAGGGACTGAAATCCAATTTACACTGTAGCTCAAAGCTGTATATCTTGGGCAGGAGTAGGTTCTACCTGGAGGAGGAGCCCTTTACTAATGCGCACAGAGGTGCCAAGTGCCGTAATCCTAGATGGAAGGATGAAAGGAAGGTAGAGGAGAGCAGTGATCTTTCTGCTCTGCACCTTTCTATATTGTCCACTTAATCTCATGGTTAACATTCTTCTTTCCAGCTGCATTCTTCTTGGTCCAGGCCAATCCCACTTATAATTCAAAGCCCAGATCAGTCATCACCAACTCCCGAAAGCCTTCCCAGTTGTTCACATCTCCCAAAGGCAGCTGCTGATTCCTGCTGAGCAACCTGAAACTTCATCTACAAGCCAAGTCAGCTTGAGCATAGCTGAGGTGCCTTCATTGCTGTTGATGTCAGTGGTCCTTTTGATGGCATCTCTTTCCCCATCCACACCTCTCGGGGCTCAGGACTGTCCAACTACACTAGATTCATCCTTATAGTCATGGGTGCAAGGAATTAAATGGTCTCCTTTAATTATTCTTGAAACTTTCATTTTTGATGAACACCATATGGTGGCAATTCCAATACCAGACAAGTGGACAGGGCAACTGAAAACACTGGACAATGCACAGTAAACATCTGTTATTCTTGCCTATCTAACGTCCATTCCCCTATCTTCTAGGAACAGGGTGCTTATATTCCTTTAGGGACCCACCCTTCCTCCATTCTCAGCCCATGGGACTCCAGATGCACAAATCCCTCTCCCTGATTGGTTTAGGAATGGGCACATGACCCAAGCCATCCAATAAGAGCCATGGCACAGTGACTGTCTTAGGAGTGGGCACATGACCTAAGCCATCCAATGAGAGACAGTCCTGTGACTTTTGCTGCAACTCACAGGAAAGACTCCCTGGGAATGGGGGGCAAATAATTTAAATGGAGTTGCAGTCACTGGTGACCATCTTACCACCACAGAGAGAAATTCATTCCCCAAGAATGGAGCCAACTCAGAGATAAGCCAAGACAAGAGGTGAAAACACAGATACTCTTGACATCACTTGAGCATCTGGAGCCAGCCATACCTGAAGCTGATGACTTTTTTTTTCATATAAACCAATACATTCCCTTTCTAGATGAGGACAGTTTCATTTGGATTCCTGGCATTTGTTACTGAAAGGGCCCTGATCAATAAGCAAAGTTTCCCAAATCTAGTTCTTTATCAATCATCACTGAAATACAGAAAAATGGGGCTCTGAGCTGGGAGGTATTAGGTCCGAGATTTTACTCTAGTTCTTAGATTAAGCAGGTAGGTGAACCTAGGACACTCATTTCCCCTTACTAGGCCTAGTTTTCTCATATATAAAATAAAAGTTGTCTTTTGTTTGGTTAAAGTTTTCTCTTTTTTAAATAAAATGTTTTCTTTAAATGCTTATGCACAACAGTAACTTCTTTGGGTACAGGAGGACAACATTGACATGAACACATCTCATCTGTCAGCCACTCCCTGTAGTCTCTGGACTACCTCCAAATGTTGGGCACTGTAATCTTCCCCATCCTGTAAGAAGCAATGCTTCTAGAAAGGGCTGTCCACAGTAACAGAAAGTTCCTACACTTTGGCACCAGGCAGACACTGGCTCAAATCCCAGGGGACCCGCTCAAGTCATGAGAACCTTGACAAGTCCCATCATGCCTCTGAATGCCAGTTTCCTCCTTGTAGAATGGGGACCACTGTCTAAGCTTCATAGCCAGAGGCTGTACTAAATGCTTTCTGTGTATCCACACGCTTTACCTTCACGATGACCTTCTGAGTCGTCCCATTATTATCTCCATTTTGCAGAAGAGAAAACTCAGGTTCTGAGAGGTTAAGACTCATACATAAAGTCAAGTCCTGCACTAGGATTTGAACCAAGATCTGCATGAAACCGGAGCTCAAATACTAGTATGTATACATAGGCCTAAGACACAGCCCAACACGTAGTTGACACTCAAAAAGAGTAGATATAAATCCACTACTATCCAACAGAATTTCCTGCAATGATGAAAATGCTTTAGTGCCGACTTGCCCAATTCAGTAGCCCACATGTGGCACTTAAAACTGAGGAATTTTACATTTTATTTCATTTTAATTAATTTAAATTTAAAGAGCCACGTGTGGCTGGTAGCTAGCATATTGGAGAGCATGAGACTAGACACTGTGCTCCCTGAGGGGAAGATGGAATATGTTTGTAAGATAAATATATCCAGGGTCCAGCTGTTCTATGTTCAAATCCCAGTTGGCCGTTGACTGGCTTTTTGACCTTACACAAGTAACATCAATTTCTGGTGACAAAAAACCCGACCTCATAGGATCGTCATGACAGGCACTCACATATTCATTCAACAATAGTGAGCAATGGGACTCCCCTGGTGGTCCAGTGGTTAAGACTCCATGCTTCCACTGCTGGAGGCACAGGTTCCATCCCTGGTCGGGGAACTAAGATCCCACATGCCACACGGTGCAGACAAAAAAAGTAGAAAAACAATAGTGAGCATCTCCTGCAGCTGGAGCCCTTTGCTAGATGTTGGGAATACAGTGAAGAACAGAATAGAAAAGAACCCAGCTCTAAAACAAATATCCACCTTCGGGCTACTGTACATGCAAATGTGAATCGTGCACTCAAGGCAGGGAGCGGAGCACCTGGCACACAACACACGCACACTCGAGAGAGGGGAGTTCACTTCAGGAAGCAGACATCTTAAACGTAACACAATGTTGTATGTCACGTATAGCTCAATAAACCCGGGGGTGGGGAATGGGAAACTAAAAAAAAAAAAAAAAAGCAGCAGCAGACGTCTTCTGGAAGAGACTTGGCAATGTCTCCAGAGCATTTTGTGTTAACTCGAGAAAGTGGGGAGGGTTATGCAAATGGGCCTGTTGAATAAAGAATATTCCTAGGTAAAATCATTATGCAGAACGGTTTCCCCTTTGCATAAGGTGGCAAAAATTATCTCCCTGGTGCCAATTATGTGCTTGTTAGCACTGACATTCTCAGAGTCATTACACCGAATGGGTGCCGTTTATGTAAGCTCTACACTGGGTTCTATTGTAATTTTTCCTCTGTTTACAACTCGGTATAATGTATGTCATTTTTTCAAATGTTAAGGTATTTGGTATTTAATCTAACATTAAGGCTTGGAATATGTTTGCCCCTAAAAGGCACTCACATCCAAACACTCTCAGGTGTCACAGAACAGAACAAATATTCAGGAATGCTTGATGAGGGTGAGGGTCAGGACACAAGAATTCCATTTCTGACTATGTCCTTGAATGTGGAGCTGCCATCCTCTGAGCCTAATTGCCCCATGTGTGATATGACGGGATCAGACAAAGTAATTTCTAAAGTCCTTTTGCAGACCTGACTTCCTATAACCCTACTGAGATGCTTAGCTTTTGCTGTTGTTGATTACAACCAGATTAATAGTGTATTTTTAAAAAGACAAATGGAGAAAAATGGAGAGCAGAGATAAATTAGATAGATAGATACATAGATACATAGATACATAGATGCATAGACATATAGATAGATAGACTCACGAATGGGGGGAAATTATGAATTACTGAGTATGATATTGAGACAATTTAATTACTCTATATGGAAAACTCAGGGTGAATTCCTACCTCACACCATATACAAAAATAAAATCCAAATAAATTAAATACCTAAACATGAAAGGCAAAAAGTAGAAAGCAAATAGTAGAAAATATAGGAGAATAGTTTTGTGACCTTCAATGGGAGGAGGTAGAATTTCTTGAAAACATCCCAACATTAGAGATTATGATACAGGTAAAGGATGGAATTCATTACATCAAAATTAAAGATATCCGGGGACTTCCCTGGCAGTCCAGGGGTTAGGACTCTGAGCTTCCACTGCAGGCAGCACGGGTTCAATCCCTGGTCGGCAAACTAAGATCCCACATGCTGCACGGTGTGGCCCAAAAAAATTTTTTAATAAAAAATAAATAAATAAAAATTGTAAAAAGTAAAGATATCCATCCCATGAACACCACAGATAAAGTTAGCACAAGGCTAATGTAGTGAAACAAGATACTTGCAAAGAATAACTATCGAGGAAACACAGAGGTGTACAAATCAGAAAAAAAAAATTAGAAAATCCAATAGTGAATAGACAAAATACACTAATAAATAATTTACCAAAAGGGAAAGAAAATTTCTAATATGTATATAACAATGTGTTCAAAATTACCAGTGATGAGTGACATGAAAATTAAATTAACCATGAAGTGTCACATTATTCCCATTTGGCTAGCAAAAGGCAAAGAGAAAGATAGTATCATGTCTTGGCAAAAATGTGGTGACAGAGGAATTCTCACACGCAGCTGGAGAGAGTGTGAACAATGGGGCCGTTTGAAAACAGTCTGGTCAGACTTGGTGGACTTTAGTGTGCAGACACCCAAGAGCTCAGCAAACCCAACAATGGTGATACAGGCCTGAAGAAATTCTCATTTGGGCCACAAGAAGATACTCACAGGGTGTTCACTGCATTCTTGTTACGCTGACACAAAGTGGTGGTGTTCCTTCCCTTGAGAAGCAGGTGAGTCATACGTGGTGGGAGGCAAACTGGGAAATGGGAAATACTCTGCACTGTCAGAAAAAAAAGGAGTCAGATCTATATGCAGCAGCATAAGCAGATCTCAAAAAGGATGCTGAGAAAGAAGAACAAGAGCCAGAAAGAGAACCCAAAACCATCTCTGCAATTTACACAAAATTACATGCACCATACGTTTTCGAAAGATGCAAATATGTGTGAATGGCCTGACGGTGGGTTGGAGGGCATACAACTAGGATGTGTGCCAATGTGGGCAAGAGGAGGGGCATCAGGGTGGGAAATGGAGGCAGTAAAGAGTCCTTGCAAAGAGGGTCCTTGCACATTCAATTCTGTGCACCTGGGCCCTCAGTGTCCAAAAAATCATGGTATCCACATGTTAAGTTCCCAGGCACTATGCTAAGAGATGACAGAGATCAGATATAGATTGGGTATATCTATATCTAATGTCTGTGTCCTTTAATATAGATAGTTTAATCCTCACTTTCAGCATCATTAAGAACTGGGCAGATTTAGGTATCTCAGGTCAGACCCAAACCCACTTCTCCAGAGTGGAAAACATATGTGATGCAAAGCTACACACCCAGTCCCAAGCAGACACCAGACAGGAGTGTGTGGCCAAGCAAAGGATAATCAGCTGTTGTTCTGAAGCACAAAGCATGCTGTCACCCCATCTACTGATAAAAGGGAGGTGTTGGTCCTGACTCCTGACATCAATATTGTGATGGTCCTCTTCCTTTCCTCCCTCTCTCAATAAATGTTCCTTAGGACAGAGTCTTACAGCTCTGTGTGACCTTGGGCTCACTGAATGTGCTTCTTCGTGCTCACTGCCATGTGCTGAGAGCTGGGAACTGTGCTAAGGAAGATTAAACCCCTTGCCGAAGTACCCAGAATTCAAATACACAGACCCAGTACTTGAACCTAGTCCATGAATCCAACTTAAAGCCCATGATCTTGGCCATTACTCACAGCTTCCAAGCCCGTGACATGGCTCACACTTTGCAAACCCCGCTCCTCAGAGTCCCTGCCTTCTCCCTGGACCCCAGCGAGGCTCGGGCCTCTTGGAGCTCTTGATTGCCTTTGCCCCAGAGGAGTCTGCGAGGGCCACTTTGCTGACCTTGCTCCATGCTGGCAATGCTTTACCACAAAAAACCCCACGGGGTCTGGATCTGCAAGTGGCCATCTGTCCCCAGCCTGGCTCATGATGGCTGTCCTCAGGTCAGAACAAAGGGCCCCCAATAACTGGGTTATTAACCTTGAATCACTTTCTCTCCCTAGTCTCTCCCACGTGTCACTTCCCTGGCCAAGAACAGCTTGACCCCATGATTCCTGTTGCAATTCTGGTGGATCCCACAACTCCAGTGTGAAGAGCCGTGATCATTTGTGAAGGGAGAGCTTGCTCATTTGGGGTTCCCCCTCAATCCAGAAGAATGCTCATGCTGTAAGGGGGTTCAGAAAACAGCCATCTGGCAACACTGGTGTGGGGATCCTCAATTTCAGACAAGTGAACTGACGCTCAGATAGGAGAATTGTGGATGAGCTGAGCTAGGGACATGGGATTTATTTTAGCTGTTCAGGGAGAGAAAGACCAGTGTGTTCAAAAAGGCTCAACTTTACTTTCTAAGCAAGAGAAAGAGTGGTGGCATCATGTGTCAGAAGGGTGACACATGATATACCTCATGTCTCTTCTGTATCTTGAACTCTAGGAAGCAGTGACAATGACACCAACACTACTTAATTCTTCTATCCAATGCTTGCTCATCTCATGCCAAATCTGGGCCAAGCTAAGTGCTTGGGTACAGAGTATAGCTGGCACAGAACCTCCCCCAAGAGGACAATACTTAGACATGTCTGACCTCATGAAGCCATATCTGAGAGCTACAGAGATCCAGGGAGAGAAATTCTCCATCTCAGGAAGGTTGATGACCTGTAACGTCTTCACGCAAGGGGCCACACCTCAGGTTTGGCCTTCAAAGATGGGATGTAGGCAGAGAAGATTCCCAGCAAAGGATTCTTCATCCTTAATAACTCTTGAATCCAACGCCTCCTCCCCATCCCCACAGCCATCACCCCTCTGCCCTATCTGGCCAAGCCACCATTATCTCTCACCTGGGATGGCTACTGCACCTTCCTCACTGGCCATTTCCACACTACCCCTTCAAATCCCTCTGTTGTATTTGAATTCTATAGTTCAGAATCATGTCACACACACACCTGCTTCACAGGGCTCCCACTGCCCTCAGAACAAACACCACTCAACTTATCATAGACCTGCAAGGTTCCAGTATGATCTGGTCCCTGCCATCCTCCCCAATGCTCTCTGCCATGCAGTTACACTCAGTACATATTGAGATGCCCAGAGTTCCCTGCATACACCATGCTGTTTCTCATCCACATGCCTCTATGTACAGCATCACCTCCTCCCAGAAGGTCCTCCATCTCATCCCCAACAGAATCCCTCGTTAATTCCTACTCAACTATCAAGATCCTGTCTTGGGAGCACCTCCCGAAGAAAGCTTTCCATGTCCACGACCAGCCCTCACCCCAGGCAAGGGTATGTGCACTGACCTTCAGTCTTTACAATACCCACAAAGATGGGCACCACCTGTAGATGAGAAAACTGAGGCACAGAGAGGCAAAGGCAACTGCCTCAGGCTGCGATTCAAACTGAGGTCTGTGTGACACCAGAGGCCCAGCTGTTAAAGAGAATGTTCATCTGTTGCGGTGAACTGGGATTGGGACGCAGGAGGGGAAACGATGCTGCCACTAGACCCCATCCTGGTGTGTAAGAGGAGAAAGTGAAGAGAATAGAAGGAGAAGCATCACCACACAGATTTGGATGCAGGAGCAGTTAGCCATGGAGTTGACTCCATGTGGTCAGGACCGAGAGCAGTGCTTCCCATCCTTCAGACAGTCTCTGCATTAGCTGTGTGGATCACAGCCCCAGGGCAGACCCCAGCACTTGAGTGTTTCCCCAGCTCACTTTTCAGTGGTTCTATGGTGAAGCCATTAGAAGGGCTCCTTGCCCAGAGAAGAACAAGCATCAAGCCATGATGTGGGTGCCAGAAACGAGACTCAGTGAAGATGAGGACCCAGATAGCAACAAACCTTGCGCCTCCCTGAGGGAATAGCCTCACCCTTATTCTCAATCCATACTTTTTTTTCACTGTACCTTTTCTGATGAAAAGGAGAGATCCCAAGGGCTGAGATGGAGGGAAAAGCCAAAACACAAAAATGGGGAACATGTAAGTTATGGAAAGGCCACTGGTCAAAAGTCCAGCAGGTTTAATTCCTGTGTCTGATTCAGCCATCCATGGGCTGTGTGACCTTGAGTAGGTCAGATGCCCTCTCTGAGCTTCAGCTTCTGCCTCCATAAAATGGGCAGAGGGTGAGTAGATGATCCTTTTGTTCATCCTTTCAACAGGTATTTGTTGAGTTCTCCACTAGGATCTGGAGATCAAGTGATGGCCGAGACAAGGCTGTTGCTCTCAAGGAGCTTACAACCTGGAGCAAGAGGAAAACATCAACTAGAAGAATTAATAACCAAGTGGAGTAAGCAAGGGGGAGAAAAGTAGGGGCTGAAGCTGGAGGGCGACACAGAGACAGAACTTGGAGGATTTTGCTCCTAAGGACTGTGAAGCCCTGCATATGTCACCCCTACACTTCCTTTGTTCCTGCATTAATAAAGGAAGCATCACTCAGTGGTCAGACCCCTGATCTCCAGTGCAAGATGCTGCTCTTCCCCAGGCTCTGCATCCAAGATGGTGCCTCCTATTCCATTGAGTCCAGCAACCCAATCAGCCCCTTCCACTGCCACCTCCACCCCACTGGATCCTGAGTCCTGCAACTTCCATTTTGCCCATTTTTCTCTCTGCACTTCTTGCCTTTCATTTCTGACCAAACTTCAGATGACAGGAACACTGATAAATTAATGATTGTAATTAATAAAAATTGACTCTGTGCTAATAAATTATTATGAAATGGCCTGTCAGGTTTTTTAATGAAATGCAAAAAGCTGCAGTAATGAGATGTGTGCACTTTTTTCAGTCAAGACGTGAGGAAATACATCCATGGGGGTATTCAGAGTTTTATAAGGAAAGAATCCAGGAGAAGAAAAGCCCGACTGTAGCAATGCTCAGAGGGAATAGGCGGAATTACCACTGTATGTGTACCTAGTATGTTAGACACATAGCCTATGTTGTTTTATATTATCCTATTAGTCCCATGAGGTAGATACTATTATTGCTCTCACTCTTACTGATGAGGAAACAGGCCCAGAGAGGGTAAGGAGTTATCCTAGGTCACCCAGTAATTACGTTATAGATCTTGGATCAAACCTAGATATTTTGGATTCCAGACCCATCCCAAGCTCAATTATACCGCTCAATTATACCACCTTTCAAAAACTCAGGTTTTTACAAATAGAACTACCATATGACCCAGCAATCCCACTACTGGGCATATACCCTGACAAAACCATAATTCAAAAAGAGACATGTACCAAAATGTTCATCACAGCTCTATTCACAATAGCCCGGAGCTGGAAACAACCTAAGTGTCCATCATCGGATGAATGGATAAAGAAGATGTGGCACATATATACAATGGAATATTACTCAGCCATAAAAAGAAATGAAACTGAGCTATTTGTAATGAGGTGGATAGACCTAGAGTCTGTCATACAGAGTGAAGTAAGTCAGAAAGAGAAAGACAAATACCGTATGCTAACACATATATATGGAATTTAAAAAAAAAATGTCATGAAGAACCTAGGGGTAAAACGGGAATAAAGACACAGACCTACTTGAGAATGGACTTGAGGATATGGGGAGGGGGAAGGGTAAGTTGTGACAAAGCGAAAGAGAGGCATGGACATATATACACTACCAAACGTAAGGTAGATAGATAGTGGGAAGCAGCCGCAGAGCACAGGGAGATCAGCTCGGTGCTTTGTGACCGCCTGGAGGGGTGGGATGGGGAGGGTGGGAGGGAGGGAGATGCATGAGGGAAGGGATGTGGGAACAGATGTATATGTATGACTGATTCACTTTGTTATAAAGCAGAAACTAATAAATAAAAAAAAAAAAAACTCAGGTTTTAGAAGCAAAGGCCATGAGTGCAGAGTCTGATTCATTCATTTGACTTTGTGACCTGCAATAGGTTCTTAACCTCTCTGAGCCTCAGTTTAGTCATCTATTTAATGGAGACAATAATACTTTTTAAAAAATAAATCTATTTATTTTATTTATTTATTTTTGGCTGCGTTGGGTCTTCATCGCTACGTGCAGGCTTTCTCTAGTTGCAGTGAGTGGGGGTTACTCTTCGTTGCGGTGCACGGGCTTCTCATTGTGGTGGCTTCTCTTGTTGCAGAGGACGGGCTCTAGGCACGCGGGCTTCAGTAGTTGTAGCACGTGGGCTCAGTAGTTGTGGCACACGGGCTTAGTTGCTCTGAGGTGTGTGGGATCTTCCCGGACCAGGGCTCGAACCCATGTCCCCTGCATTGGCAGGCGGATTCTCAACCACTGTGCCACCAGGGAAGCCCAACAATACTTCTTTGATATGCTTTCGTGTGTGTACAGATAAGATTGAAGCAAGATGCTGTATGTGAACACACGTAGCTCTAAGCATCCTTCTTCTCTTCTTCCAAGAGTTTGGCATAAGAACTTCTGTCCCTGAGCAGTTGAAGCGTTGCAAGAAATGGGGTCCAATGTCAAGGAGAGGAGGCATGGCAGCATTCTCATTCACATCCCATCCCAGCTCTATGGAGTGTTTAATATTACAAGGTTGTCCCAGTTCTTTGTAAACTATAGCCATGAATGTAAAACAACCAATTTTTACAACAGAATTGTTTAACCCTGCACCAATTAAAAGTACCTGTTATTAAAAAGGTAATTATGCTGTAATTAGTTTGACACAAGACATTAAGCAGATTATTATCAAAGCCAGGGAAACAGTAACTTCAAAGCAATTTCCCCTCTTGAAAGAGACATTTACATCCTGCCATTGGAACATGATCCTCACTTGAGGCACTTTTTAATGCAGGGAAATGTGGTTCCAAACTCTTCCAAGCAGCTTGGAGCTTTATGGCAGGGAAAGCCCGCATTACAAATGAACTTGAGTGGCTGGGCTCAGAAATCCTTCCCAGGAAACCCATATTCTGGGTCAGGGACTGGCTGGCCACGATGGAGCCTGGGCCAGAGCAAGTAATAGGCAGACGATACTTACTGATACCACCAGGAGAAGGGCTAAAGATAATGCAGTCAGGGCTTCCCTGGTGGCACAGTGGTTGAGAGTCCGCCTGCCAATGTAGGGGACACAGGTTCGTGCCCCGGTCCGGGAAGATCCCACATGCCACGGAGCAGCTGGGCCCGTGAGCCATGGGTGCTGAGTCTGCGCACCCGGAGCCTGTGCTCCACAACAGGAGAGGCCACAACAGTGAGAGGTCCACGTACCACCAAAAAAAAAAAGAGAGAGAGAGAGAGAGAGAACGCAGTCAGCACCCAGATGTGCCAGGCACCATGTTTGGATTTTTCACTATTCTGTGAGGTATGGATAATAAGACCCCATTTGTGAGGGAGAGAAAATAGGTTACTGAGCACTAATGTGGCAAGGAGGGGGAGGGTCAAATGTCTCAAAAGGCACTTCCCCCAGCAATTTTGTTCTTCAAACTATATATCAAACCAAGCCACTTTTATTTCTCCTTAGCAACCTTTCAGGAGATTTCTTCTTCCAGAAGGCCCTGATCCTTTCTCTCACTGGCTCCTTGTGTTCTCCTTTCCACGTCCTTTTCCCATTGCCTCTTCTCTCACCTGTCAGATTCCTAGGGGAGGCACCGATGAACAAGCATTCTAAGGAGTAGCTCAGCCCCGTCGGCCGCTAACGTTTCAGGACCAAGGTCAGCGACACCAGTCCTTATCTGCTCTCTCTCATCCTCAACAATTAGCTCCACCTGTGACTGAAGTCCCATCTCTGCCACTTACCAGCTCTGTGACCTTGGATGAGGTATGTTAACCTCTCTGAGCCTCAGTTTCCTCTCTTCTAAAATTGAATAATAAGAGCACCTAACAAAGAATTATTGTGAAGAATTCATGTCAAATGTTTAGCAAGGAGCCTGGCACATAGTAAGTTCCCAATAATTGAGAACTATGATTATTATTAACCTATATCTCCTGAACACTGACCTACGTGCTTCCATTAGTCAGTAGAGCTCTGCCCTCTGAGAGACAGAAAATATAGCTATAAATGTAAGGCAGGCAAAGGGGCTAAACCAGATGGTTCAAGAAGTAAAGTAGATCTCACCCCTCCAGAAGCTACACAAATACAGTGTTTTGTTTTTGTTTCTTTTTTTTTCCCAGCCAGCAAAATGTGAAGCTTCTTTTCTCTGGATAGCCTTGTAATAATATTATCATAGGGACATTGACTGAGCATTTATGCTTTACCAAGCACTACATGAAGCATTTTATATCAGTTGTGCCACTCAAGAATCTCAATCACTCTATGAGGCAGACAATATTATATAGCATAAACTTTATCCATTTTGCTGATGAGGAGACTGGGGCTCAGAGAGCAGAGGTAACATGCACCGCCACCCACTTGGTAAGCGGCAGAGCAAGGATTTGAACCCAGGTCTCTCTGACACCTAGCCCATACCCAAGATGCTTCCCTGTCCTCCCAAATAACATAGGTGGAAAAGAGAGACAAGTAATTAGAAGCAAGCTGAAAGTACCAGGCACCTAATAGGTGCTTAGAAAATATTTGTCCTCTTTAATACTCAGTTTCCCCATCTTTCAATTCAGGGATTTGGACAGGTCTTCTCTAAGAGTCCACTGATTCGGCAGATCCCAGAGCCTCCCTTCTCACTGGCTGTCACCCTGAGGCCCCACCTGTGTTCTCAGGGCCCCTACCTGAGCCTCTTGCCTCCCCTCAAAGGCTCTGGAATCCAGGAAGAGCTGGAGGAGCTGCTCCTGGCAGTGGGGCCTCAAGCCCATCCTGTCGTTGCCATGACAACAATGCCAGCATCAATCTTCTTCAAACCCCTCTTTCCAGCGCTGCCTCTCTCCCTCTCCTGTCATGTCTGTGCCTGCTGGGTGCCCCTGCAGTAGGATTCAGGGCGTGGGGCGAGGACCAAGCGTGCGTGCAGCAATGGGGCAAGAGGGAGAAGCAGGAAAAGGAGGAGGCTCAGGACTGAGGTGGATCAGACGCAGTAGGGAGCCGGGAGGGAGCCCTGGATCCCCCACCAACCTCATTTCTTATTCTCTTCCTTTTCCTTTATGAGCATATAATTCACATCAGGTATTGTACTAAGCTTTTCACATACATTATCCCCATTTAAAGTTCAGCTTAGGTATAAACTTCTACGACTATCATCCCTCACTACAAGGGTTAATACTTCCCACACTTCCTCATGCCTCCTGCAAGTCACAGCAATTATCATACCATTTTACTTGAATTAATATATTGGTTATCATAATGGCTTTATGAGGTTGAATCTACTTTAGTCTAATGTTGCCTATTATTATCCCCATTTGCCAGGTGGTAAACTAAGGCTCATGGAGATTAAGCAATTTGTTCACAAACAAGTGGCCCAACCACCACTGAAACCCATCTCAGCTCGACAGCAAAACTAAAGTCTTTGCACTGCACCACAAGGCCTCAGGAATTGACATGACTAAGGGGACCAAGAGATACTTATGTGTTTAGCTGTTGATTTGCTTTGTGAGTTTGGGGAGGAGTCGATATGCCCAAGGTCATGGACTGGACACCAGCAGAGACTAGTCACCTTGGCCTGTGGCCTCAGGATGCTCCCTAGACCCTAGCCCTCTACTCAAGATGCAGGCTTCTCTTCTCTGAAGGGCGAAGCAAGTGCATTGGGGTGACCACCATTAGCTCTGAGGTCTCAAGAACATAATGTGAGGTGCACATTCACAGAAAACCACTCCAAGGGCTTCAAGTGAGCTACAAAAGTGTCCCCCCTGCCCCTTCCCCCACACACAGTCTGTGTCCTCACAAGAAGGTCACAGCTGGAAGGATGCTTATGTGTCATCTCTCCCCACACCCATCACATAGACTGGAAAACTGAGACCCAGATCACATGAAGAACAAGTCCAAGATCATTTTTCCATTAGTGAGAGGCAGAGCCATGACTTTAGCCGAGTATTCGTGATCCCTAGTCCAGGATTCTTTCTTCCAGTCCCTTGTTAGAGCAGCCAAACACAGCTAGGCTAGTAGGCCTGGGGTTCAATCCACCTGTGGCTTTAATAGAAAAGAACACGTTGTTGGCCAGGAGCTGTGCTACATGTTTGATGTCCATTAACTCAATTTTCAACACACCACTAAAGAGGCATGATTATTAAACTCATTTCTCAGATGATGAAATGGGACCTGAATGAGTTTCCTATTGCTGCTGTGATGAATAACCACATACATAGTGACTTCAAACAACACAGACTTATTATATTACAGTTCTGGAGGTCAGAAGTCTGAAACGGGTCTCGCTAGGCTAAAATGAAGGTGTCAGTGGGGCTGCATTCCATCTGGAGACTCTAAGGGAGAACCAGTTTCCTTGCCTTTTAAAGCTTCCAGAGGCTGCCTCATTCCTTGACTCATGGCCCCTTCCTCCATCTGCAAAGCCAGCAATGTCAGGCTGATTCCTTCTCATGCTGCCATCTCTCTAGTTCTCTCTCTTCTGCTTTTAGGAACTCCGGTGATCATACTGGGCCCACTGATATAATCCATGATGATCTCTCCATCTTAAGGGCAGTGGAATTGCATGCTTAATTCCATATGCAACCTTAATTCTCCTTTGCCATGCAACCTAACTCACAAGTCCACAGGGTGGTGGAGATGAGTTTCCAATCCTCAAAGGACGTCAGTGATGATAAAGGTCAGGAAGCCAGGCATCCAAGCCAACAGTCAGAGGTGGGGTGGGGATCGGGGTAAAAGCCTGCTTCTGCTGAGTGTTAGAGGGAAAGCTTACTGCAGGGTAAGAATTCTCAGACCTTCCCCAACCAGCTGCATCTCCTGACCTCCCCATTCCATACACTCCCTGCTCCTACCACTGAAATCTGCCCTGACCCACAATACAACTGGTTTCCTCATGGCCTTAGGGCTTTGCATGTGCTGTTCCTGCCTTCATAGCTTTCCCACTTTCTCTGACTAATGCACTCCATCTTATCTTCCAAGTTTCTTCTGTGATGCAAGTGAGATGTGGTTTCTTTTAACCACATCTTTCCCTTCTCTCTCACTTCCAAGTTTAACGGTTATCAACACAGATATTTCAACCAATACATATTTCCACTTGGGTTAGGAATCACTGTCATTACATTAGAAATTTCTGGTGTGATTCTAAAGACACAGAACTTTCTTTGAGCGTAAATTTTCAGCCAGTATCCATCCTAGACTCAGAAAATGTAAGTTACTGTCTGACAAAGACATGGCACAACCTATTCCTGTCTCAGAATGTTTCTAAAATTAGACCGAATGTTGTGTTCACCGCCACAGCTAAAATCAAAAGGATGGATTACTCTTAGGAAACCAATCCTAAAATGTTTCCTCTCCTGGCAGTCAGAAAACTCACTCTCGATTTGTACTACTGTGGTCCTTGTAATCGCTTTTCACAATTACATTTTCACTACCCTTCACCTTGGAGGAAATATGAGAAATGCTGACCTCACTCCGAGTCACTTCCTGTCTCAGCTCCAAGACCTGTAGATACTTCCGGCGAGAAGAGAGCCAACCCAGCAAAACTGTGCTGAACCCTTCCGGGTTGAAGAAGGGCATTTGTTAGCAGAGGGAGGGCGAGGCTCTGATGAGTCAACATAGAAGACCTTGTGTCCCCCCATCCCTCATTTTCTGTTTTCCTGCTGGCCCATCCAGATTGCATCTAAAAGAAGAAAGAAGTCTTTGCTTACAGGAGTGTATAGAGTAATCTGAATGCCAAGGATTTAATTGGTGGCCACTTCCACTCAGACCTAAGTAATTTTGGAATGACTGGAATCCTGCAAAAACTGGAGTGCCTCTCATGTTGACAGCTGGAAAACTTAAATATTGAAATTTCCATTAATTTTCTCCATAGAATGCTGTACCCCCCCACCCTGATTTTGAGTCCTGACACCTCCACTTGCAAATTGCTTCCCCTCTTCAGGCCTCAACTTTCTTCTCCCCAAAAGGGAGAATCACAACAATTCCTGCACAGGGATGTCAGGGCAAGTCAAGGAAGTAATATAAGTACAAGACTTAGCATAAAGGAATGCTTCCTTCCCAGCCAAGGTGGAACACAGGAATTTTACTGTCCTACCTCCGCCCCCCACAGAGTTCAGCCAGCACCCGGTCCTCTGAGGGACAAGAGGAAATGAAAGGCAGAACAAGGCCAGTCACTAAAAGTCAGTGACTCATCCTGAGGTTTGCTTTCTGCCATGTTGCCAACCAGCTGTGTGACCCTGAGGAAATTGCTTACCCTCTCTGAAAGCCATTTTCCTGTAATGTGTACAAGTAAATCTACACGACCCCAGAGAGTTTTAAGGATCAAATGATTTAGCATGTCAAAATGTTTTGAGAACCAGCACAGCCTCCCACCCTGAAGAAGTCATGAAGACCAATAACAGTGTCAATGTACTGCCTTCCAAAAGTATCTTAAAAGAGGGCTCAAATGGGGCACTTGAAACTTCCTAAAGGAAATTCTATGTAGTAATAGTGAGATTTGGGCTGTGAAGAAGGTGGGAGAGAGGGGCATATATGGGGACAGGAATTTAGCACCTCTCTTATCACATGAGGTTTGTGCATACCTTCTCTTCCCCGTGGTCACCATGGGCCAAACACCAAGCCCACTCCAGCCCCTTCCAAAGTTCCTCCTGAACATCAGCATCCACCCACATTCGCAAGGAGTTTGGCCCCAGGTGAATGTTAGAGTCAGCTGGGGGCAGGGAACAATACAAAATACCAAGGCTCAGTTCCTACCCTGCCCCCAGATTCTTGAATTGGTCTGGGGCATTAGTTCTCAACTTGGGGTGGTTTTATCCAGGAGTTCTTTTTGGTCATCATGAGACTAGGGCATTGCTGCCGGCATCTTCAGGATAGAGCCCAGGGATGCTGCTCAACATCCCTCAATGCACACAGCAGCCCCCGACCACAAAGAATTATTCAGCCCAATACGTCAATAATGGTGAGCTGGAGAAACCCTGGTCTGGGGTGAGGCCCAGGCATTGGTATGTTTGGAAAGCTCTTCAGGTGATTCTAATGAGAGCCACTGGGTTAATCAAACGCTCAGCAATCAACCTTGGGGAATTAGAGTCTTTTAGATGAAGCCTCTATAATCAGCCAGCTGTTATTAAATCATCAATAGCTGTGGCCAAATTAAACCCAGAGTTAAGAGTGCTTCAAGCACTGACTTATCCATTCCTGCTAGGGCAACCAACCATCCAGTTTTTCCAGGACGAAGGGAGTTCCCGGGATAAGAGACCCTTCAGTTTCCAAACTGGGACAGTCCGGGGAACACCTGAGACATGTCGGTCACCCTCATTTCTGCCTCTCTCTTGTTTCCTCCACTATCCATCTGTCCATTATTTATTGAGTTTGTACAACATGCCAGGCCTATGCAAACACTTTACCCACATCAGCTCATGTCATGCTCAGAACCCTAAGCGGCAGACGTTATGATCATTCCACAGGGGGACTTCCCTGGCAGTCCAATGGCTAAGACTCTGAGCTTCCAAAGCAGGGGGCACGGGTTCAATCCCTGGTCGGGGAACTAAGATCCCACATGCCACGTGGCATGGCCACAGGAATCCAGAGGTTAAACTGCTTGACCACAGAGGTCCCTCAGATAGTTAAGTGTTAGAGTCAGGACTCGAACCCTGGTCCATGGACTTCGTGGTCCTCACCACAAGACCACACTGTCTGTCTCCTTTGCTGAGTGACTTGATTCCCATTATGGGCTCAGGGATGCAAATCCCCACATGGCAGGAATGCCACCTCCAGGTTTTGCAGAACTTCTGCCATTTCTATTGACCCCATCCCACTGTCTTTTATTTCCAGGTTGGGGCCCAGCCAATTAAAAAGAAAAGAATGAAGGCCCTGAAGATGACCTGAAGCCAAAACTGATTAACAAAGGACTTTCAGGGTTACTGCAATGCTACAGACTTGCAGGTGAATGAACAGCAAAGAAAGCCATCTTGGTTCCCCTTTCCGGTCCTCCTGCATCTCACATCACAGACGACGATCTCCATGGTACAGAGAAGGAAACTGAGGCCAGAGAGGTGAATACCAAAGGCCATCTTCCCGGTAAGGGGCGAATCTGGTGTTAGAACCCACGTCTGTTTCCTCCAATGCCCGTGCTTTTGGCATTTTATTCCACAACGTGTGGGGAAGCCTGACTTCTTGTTGATTTAACAGCCCAGCTTGGGCAAAGCGCCCCTAACAAATCCCAGAAGATTGGCTCGGGGAGGTGTTCTTGTTGTGCAAACAGCATTACACATGTCCTGGGCTTTGCAGCATCGTTTCAAATATTGACGAGGCCCATTAAAGAATTCCAAGAGAACAGCTGCCTTAAGTGGAGCAGGTTCTGAGTTCAGAATGGCTAGTGAGATAATAGACCACACGGCTGTCCGGGCGCCAGGCGGCCACGTGCTCAGCCCATATGCACGGAGTACTCTGCACACCCGTGTGCACGCACCTGCCATCCTCTGCAGACCTCAGCTCACCCCCTCCCCACAAGCGCCCGCCGAGGTGCGAACCCCACAGTGCCCTGTGCATTTCTATGAGGTGATATTTTATTAAATAAACAAACTGGAGCCATTCCGGTAGATTTATGAACAGTTCCTCAAGTCTCACTTGTTCGACCCACTGTGGATTTACGGCCCTGCATTAACCTCGTGAGCGCTCATAACGTTTACTAAGATAATGTTGGCAGGAGGGAGAAGGGATGTTTATAGCCGGGTAATAATGACGAAATGCAGGGAGTGCTCCGCTCAGGAACCTGTTTATTAGTTAGGCCGGGTGAGTGGTCAACGGTGGGATCGCACATTCCACGCAGGTGGAGATCCACTCCTTCCGGCAAGCTGGCTTTACCTCCATGGCTCCTCTAGAGTCTGGTTTACACTTTTAAAGAATGTGTCACCAGGGTGATTGGGCAGCAATCTTAGAATGCACCAAAGGGACAGCTACTCAGGTGACCCTCGACTCACACTTTCCCCGCCTCTCCAGAGAGTGGACCCCAAGTGCACCCTTAGAATCTGGGGAGGCGGGGTGCTGCCCCTGGAGAGAGGTTGGTCCCCTCGGATGCAGCATCTCTTTCCCCTCAGAGAACAAGTGAGTGGGTCTTCAGGCTCTTTCTTGCAAATGATTTTGCTCAGTGAGAAGGAAGAAATGCATCCCCTTACACATCCAATGCATGGTGGCATTGGATGCTGAAGGGGAATTGGGAAAGACAGGGTCCTGCAAAATGGTCAGGAAATATGAAGGGGATAAACAATAGAGAAGTATTAGTAATAAGAACTGCAACAATGTGGCTGCATATAAGAACCAAGAGGGGTGGGGGTTTAAAACTGCAGATGCCTGGACCCAACCAATTAAACTTGACCTTCAAGGGATGCCATGGACATCGTGTCTTTCCAAACTGCCCAGGGATGCGGATGCAGAGAAAGGCTTTAGGACCAGCGGATCCACCCTACAAAGTGCTTCCCTATTATTATGGCCTCGCGTGATGCTCAGAGGGTGGGGTCCACAAACCAGCAGCACCTGTCTCACCTGGGAGCTAACTGGTAATGCAGAATCTCAGGCCCCATCCCTGGCTTGCTAAATCAGCATCTGCATCCAACAAGACTCCCGCGTGATTCCTAAGGATTCAAGTGTGAGAAGTGCTACAATGTAGCATTTGAACCTCAGAAATTCCACTCCCCCTCCACAAAGTAGGGAGAAGAGGTGCTGGTTGGCTTCCCCATTTTGCAGGGGAAGAAACTGAGGCTCAGAGACGTTTAGTCACCAGCCGGAGCTCACACAGAGCCAGGACCGGAGGCCAGCTGCGCATGCGCGCTTTCGTCCTTTGGCATCTCGAGCTCACACACAACACCGCCACGGACGGGAGAAATCTAGCACCGTGGCAGGTGCTTGTGGGCAGGAGCTGAAAAGGAGAGCAGGAAGAGCGGCGCCCTGGGGAAAGGGCTCTGTGAGTACTTGTCAATTAGTCACCCGACCTACTGCAGCTGGCAGAGTGGGGCCGTCTTCCCGCCACCCCCTCCGCCGCCTCTGCCCTCTCTCCCTTCCCCTTCCAGAGCCTCCTTGAGATTTGAAACTCAAACAAGAGTGTATGAATAATGTAGCGCGACTGCTCCTCTCGTCTCCCCCAATCCTCAGAGGGTGAGCAGGGCTCCTTGTCTGCCTCATTAGTGGCCGTTCAACCATTTGATTTCGGTAAGAAAGAGTGTGCCTTCCTCGGAATTTTCATACCTATTTGCGTCACCGGAGTCAACACTGAATTTTTGAATCCACATGAAATTTTAATGGGGCGATCTGCATACTTCACGCTCTCTCCGTCTTGCCTGCCGCCCCAGCCGGGGTCCCGACGGGCAAGGAGAGGGGCTGAAGACAGATGAGTTACAGAAAAATGGGTGAGAACCTAGTGGATGCAGAACTTGGAGCCTGGGTGGGGCAGGGGGCTATGCGGGGGGGGCACCAAGGGTAGAGAGGGTCCGTCCAACTAAGCTCCCTGCACCCAAGGTGAGCAGCTTCCAATATCAGGTTAAGGGTTAAGTGGACTCGGGAGCCCATAAGCTTCACCATTTCCTGGCTGTGTGACCCAGGGTGAGTTGCTTTACCACTCTGAGCCTCAATTTGCTCATTTGTAAAACAGGGATTGTAACAGAGTTGTTACAGGAATTAAATGAAGTAATCCAGGTAGATCCCTTAGCCCAGTGCCTGGAACATAATAGGTACCCAATGCTAAGTAGACATTATTTTTATTAATAATAATATTATTAGTTTTCCTCCTCTCCCCCTACACATATGGCTGGAATTTTGTACTTTGCAGAACATGACCAAGTCTGCTTTTTTTCATCTGTACTTTGGATTTGGTAGCAGAGAGACCTGGGTTGATCCTAACTTCACCTCTTACAAACAATACAAGCAGAGGAAGTGGCTTCACCTCCCTGAGCCTCAGCCTTCTCACCATTGTAATGGGGAGAATAAACCGCACCTTTTAGGATTATTGCCAGGATTCAGTAGGAAATGTATGTAAGATGCCTATCCTTATGCCTCACACGGGGCAGGCACCACACACGGTAGGGAGTTATTGATTCTAAGCACATTTTTTTCATATGTTAGCATCTCTGGATTCATGGCACATCTTGTCATTGTGACAGCATCTTCGATTTGATGAAATATGATGATATTATTTCAGTTGAGGGCATTTACTGAGCTCTTGCTCATGTGCTGGGCATATGTGCTAAAAGCTGCAAAGGAGCTAGCTCATGTAATCCTTGCAATAATCCAGGGTGACATGCGTTATTTCTAAACATGCTTTGAGGATGGGGGATGGAGCCCCAGAGAGGTGATGCAGCCTCCACTGGGTGGCACAGCTGGTGAAGGGGGAAGCCCAGGTTTGCATCACAGTGTTCCTAGTCTTGGGAGCTGTGTTCTGCCAGCTCTGCCCCATCCTGATTGGACAGCTAAGGAAAGGGAGGGCCAGGGAGTTGGAGCATCTGCCCAGAGCAGCATGCCCAGTAAGTGCAGAGCTGGGATTAGAACCCAAGCCCACGAGACCACAAATGCCAAGCTCTCTCTCCTAGGACCACACCATGGCAAGAAGACAGATGGAGCAGTCCCTTCACTGACCAGCTTCGGTGCAGTTCAGGACACCTTGCCAGAGCCTGGAGATCTGCTTCTAATTCCCAAGTGTCTCACAAGTGGCTCCATGTCTCCAAGTCTCACTTTTTCACCTGTACCATGGAGGTTGACAATTCCAACCTCGAAGCATTGTGAAGATTAAAAGGAGTGATGCATAGAAAGGGGCTCTGTAAGCTACAGGAAGCCCTCAGAATGCAAGTGGTGATTGAGGACAGAGAAAGGCAGGGGGGCCTGAGAGGTGGAGCAAGCTGGGGGCAGGACCCCGGGGCTGGATAGAGCAACAAAGTGGTCTCTACTCCTTTTCACACCACAGACTTCCTTCCTATGGGGTGCCCAGTATGGAAGCCCCCCCCGCCCCACCTGACACAGAGGTGTGAGTGAAATGAAACACAGCCCCCAGCCCACCCCCTGCTGCCCAGTATTTCTCACCCAGTATAATGAAATGGAAGGAATTTCTGCTGAGAAGGGTGATTACTAACCTGCCAAGATGAGTAAGAAAAATCAATTCAGAGAGTGCGGGAGGATAGGGACTCAGCTGAATGGGGGAAGAAGCACTGTGGGGAGGAGAGGGCAGGAGGGAGAGACAGAAGGAGAGTGACCAGGAGGGGAGAGAGAAGGACAGACAGACGGACAGCCCACAAGTCCTGTTCAGTGATGACAGACTTCAGGGGGATTTATCCTCAATCCTCTCCTGCCATTGCTGTCTTCAGTGCTAAGAAAAGAAGATTAAGGAAGTAGGTTCAAAAGGCAAACAAACGTGTGTTTCACACAGAGATGCAGTGGGTGGGGATTGGGACCAAGGTCCCGCATTTCTAACTAGCTCTGGGGATGCTGATGCCACTGCTCTGGGGACTAGACTTAGCTGGATATAGAAACAGTCAACGGAACAATTCATGAATTGATACCACAAGTGCCTACTATATGTTTGCAAACAGAGAGCCTAACCTTACCAAACACACAGTAGGCCTGATTGTTACTTGAGCGAAGTGTTCAGTAATTAATTGTTTTATGGAAGTGAAATCCACATGACATAAAATTAACCATTTTAAAGTGTCCAATTTGGTGGCGTTTTGTATATTCCCAATGTTGTGCAACCATCATTTCTCTCTAGTTCCAAAACATTTTTATCACCCCAAAAGGAAACCACTTCCCATTCCCTCCTCCCCAGATGCTGGCAACCACCAATCTTCTTTCTGTTTGTATGGATTTGCTTATTCTGGATATTTCATATAGTATGTGACCTTTTGTGTCTGGCTTCTTTCACTTAGCATTAGATAAGTACTTATACACAAACGTTCGTAGTAGCGTTATTCACAATATCCAAAAAGTGGAAACAACCCAAACGTCCATCAACTGATGAATGAACAAAATGTGGTCTATGTTTACACAATGGAATGTTATTCGGCTATAAAAAGGAACAAAGTACTAATGCACTCTATGACGTGGATGAACCTTGAAAACATCATGCTGTATAATTAAGTTTTAAACAATGTTTCTTGCCTTTATGGCTCCTCAATGACCTAATCCAAGTGTCATCACTTCCCAGTCCAAATAAATATAGCTGAGCATCCATGACAGGTGGGATGCTGGACACATCAGAGTCGAAGTTCAATCAGACCAAGATTAGCACTTGGCTCCTGACTGATTTGCCCTATGACCTTAGGCAAGTCCCTTCCCTTCTCCAAGGCTTGGATTTCTCACCTGTAAAATGGGATTCAAGATTTCTCACTGGGTTGGCCCAAGAGCTCCATTAGGTGAGGGTAAGAGCTCTGGGCAAACTGCAGAACTGGACGAGAGTCAGTTACTGTCACCATGGGTTGAATAAGGGGGAACTTCAAAACTGTCCACCAACTGCAGAGTTTGGGAGGCAGGACACCAGTGATAGAAAGAGAATTCCCAACACAGGTAGAGTGACGGTCGTAACAGAGGATCACAGGGAGTGGCTGCAGTCACATAAAATCCAAACTCCTGCTCACAACCCGTCAAGCACATCTGACCCAGCACTGTCCCCTTCTCGGACTTTGGCTGGACCCTAAGATGCATCCAGCGCAACTCCCTCATTTCATACGTGAAGAATCAGAGACTCAAAAAAGAGAAGCAATTTGCCCAAAGTCTAACAGAGACTTTCATTTGTTACTGACTTCCAGTTCAAATGGTGGACTGAACACACCCCTTTAATATATTTCCCTCTACAAAACCCAATAAAATTGCAATAAAGGAAATTTTCAAGGCATAAACATCTAAGGACAGGGCGGACTGAGGAAAAGACAACAGCCATAAGGTTTAGAAATTGGAAAGAAGGTGGACGAGGGTCATTGACTTAGCAGATCCAACACAGCTGAATCTGAAGCCAGCAGTGGGGATGCTGGGGACCAACCCAACTGGAACCCATTTTTTATGGCATCCAATTAGCTTTCCTTTGTCAGCTTCTCCATACAGACCCAGAATAAGATGAACATGGCTCCCCAGACCATGCCCTCAAGTAGCACATGATCTTTTGGGGGCAACAGAGAGCAAAGCAAACAAGGCAATGTGAAAGGTCCTTCAATAAAGATATATAGATATAGATATATAGATATGGCAGAAGATTCCCCAAAGAAGGAGCAATCAACTCTTTTTGGGAAGGTAGAGGGGTGAAGGTTGCAAAGGACAGAGGAGTTAGAGCCAGTTACTGAAGAATGACCAAGAGGAGAAGGAGGAGGAGGACACTTCCAGCTGCAGGAACAGCAAAAGCAGATGGAGTAAGAATATGAGAGTTTCAGAGATTGAAAGTGACTCAGAGAAGGTGAGACAGAGACACCCTCAGGTGCCAGATCTTGATGGACCTGATAAGCTAGAACTCGAGGGTCCTAGAGAGCCACTGTAAGATTTAGAGCAGTGGAGTGACAAGGTTCCAAAAGATCACTCTTACGAGGGTGGAATAGAGGAGTCACTAGAATTCCCATTTATGTCTCAAATTCCCCTTCTTCATTGTTTCTTCCACACACTTTAATTGAGCACCTACTGTGTGCACAGCCCCATGCTGGGTACCCGAGACCAGGGGTCAGTATCCTCACTCACACTCACACACACACACACACACACACGCACACACACGCACACACACACAAGAGCACGGCATGATCAGTACAGAGCAGCAGTAACTGGGACCCATCTCCACCTGCCATCTCCTGTTGCTTGGAAGAGACGTCCCACCGAGTGTCAAATGTGCACCTGCCGGCCGGCCGGCACACTCACATAAAAGTCTCTGAAAAAAAATGGATTATATTCATTCTCTTAACCTCATCCCAACCCGAACATAAATCGTCTCTGTTTATAACACTTCTGGCGTTTTGTGCATTTTGCTGAATGACATAAAATGACAATAAATTTCGGCCCCACCAGCAGAAAAGTACCTAAAATGCCACATGTCACTAATATTGACAGGTTCTAAAAGTAAAACTTGGAAATGGTTCAGGCGACATAAATTAAAATAAAAATATAGACTTTGTCCTTGAGAGAGAATCAGCTCAAATTAAACCTCTGTGTGGGAGGGATGTCCAGGAATGTGAGGGAGAGAAATACCAGGGATGCCTGTTTCAGAACAGAGTCCCAGATTGGGAGGCTGAGAAGAACCCAAAGGAACCCCTGATAGAAAAAAGAAGGACTATTCTTTTCTTTCGTTTTTTTCTTTTTTTAATTTTTTTAACGTCTTTATTGGAGTATAATTGCTTTACAGTGGTGTGTTAGTTTCTGCTGTACAACAAAGTGAATCAGCTATATGTATACATATATCCCCATCTCCCCTCCCTCTTGCGTCTCCCTCCCACCCTCCCTGTCCCACCCCTCTAGGTGGTCACAAAGCACTGAGCTGATCTCTCTTTGCAATGCAGTTGCTTCCCACTAGCTATCTGTTTTAC
This sequence comes from Mesoplodon mirus, assembly GCF_964341445.2. Classification (NCBI taxonomy): domain Eukaryota; kingdom Metazoa; phylum Chordata; class Mammalia; order Artiodactyla; family Ziphiidae; genus Mesoplodon; species Mesoplodon mirus. The sequence continues at coordinate 20,899,057 of NC_138989.1, read as the reverse complement.
ATTTGGTACTGTATATATGTCAATGCTACTCTCTCACTTCGAAGAAGGACTGTTCTTAGAGCAGCACCTCTGATACCATAGCCACCACCTTCAGATGGCTGTTCAAATTTAAATATAAATTAATACATTTAAATACAAGGCTATTCGCATTTAAATTTAAATGCAATTAAAATTCAGTTTCTCAGCTGTGCAGCCACATTTCAAGGGCTCAGTAGCCACATAAGGCTAGTGGCTTTTGTATTGGACAGTGGATGGAGAACATAATCACGGAAAGTTCTATTAGATGGCTCTGTCTTGTAGCAAAAGCATCCCCGCTGCTCTCCCAGGGGCTGGAGCGGGGCAGGGGTGGGGTGGAGGGAGACAACTGAAACCTGTGAATTTCCTCCTTCCTTCTGATTTTCTCAGCCACCTCCCCTTGACGTCCTCCTTTCCTTCTCTCTCTGGCAATCTGTCTGCCTGTCTCTCTATGGCCTCTTTCTCTGTCTCTCTCTTCCAGTTCCCTTTTTTTTTTCACATTTCTCTAATACACAAATAAATCAGATCCAGAAGGATAACTAGGATTTGAAACCAGAGTTCAAAGCCCTGCTTGACCACTTCTGAGCTGCGAGATTCAGGCCAGTGAGGACTGCATGCCCGTCCTCCGAACTGGTAATTATGGGGGGAGTAATACCTACTGTGCGTGGCTGTGAAATGAAATCACGTTTAGTGGCACATGGTAGGTACTCAGTTAGGTGCCACGGTTTTCCTTCTTCTCCTTGAACACAAACCTTCAGACGCTTACAAAAATCTACCAGATCTATTTCAGCCTCTTCCGAATTGAAGACTCACCAAATTTCTCCTGTTTCACCTCTGGCTCCAGACCACTCATCCCTCTTTCCATGTTCTAAACGCTCCATGCACTATTCAACCTCCCTGTTTGCCCAGACTGGGCTGCCCTTTTCCCTTCTGTCTGCCTTTCATTAGCCTACTCCCAGCGGGGGTTCCAGCTCAGACACCACCTACCCTCCTGGGCGCCTTCACCTCGTCCTTTGCGGCTCAGACACAGGACTGGTTGATGATTGCAAGAAAGAAGGTGAGGAGAGAACCCCAGAGAAATTAAAGAGCTGGTCTGGCTCATTTCAGGCAGATGGGAACCTGGTCTCCAGCTGTGGCTGAGATGACATATCTCATTCATCCAATCAACATTTATTGGGTGCCCACTGTTTGCATGGCCCTGCCCAGCTGGATACAGAGGTGAGTCGAGCACAACCCTTTCCTGGAGGAGGCACAGCCTGATGGGGAAAAGAACCCTCCCTGGAGCAAGTATTGCACAGCATGACAAGTTCTGGCCACACCAAAGGGGCTTTCAGTCCACTGGAGAGGCTGCAGGGACGTGAGGAAATGCCCCAAGAGCGGGACGGGCGTTTGAAACCAGGAGGCAGGGGTTTGCCACAAAGAGGCTGGCCTTTGTAGGATGGACATTCCAAGGCAGGTGACAGCAGGGGCAAAGGCCAGTGAGAGCCAAACATGTTTAGAGGCCCAAGAGTCATTCAGGGGGACTGAGCTTAGGTAGGAAGAGGGAACGAAAGGGACGATGGGGTCAGGGGAGCAGAAGGGGTCAGTAAGCTGGTTCCGGTGACGGGACTTAATCCTGAGGGAGCCACCAAAAGGCTTTAAGCAAGGGAGAGCTGTGATCTCAGAAGCACTTGAGAAATCTCTGACTGCACTGGGGCAGCCGGATGGTGTGGGGCAGTTCGGGGCTGGGACACGAATGGCGTGGGGAGGCCTGGGGGGGAGGCTGCTGCAGGGTGGGCCGTGGTAGGGACAGACAGGGCAGCCAGGAGGCAAGGGGGAGGCCCCGCCTTGGGCCGCGCCCTTCCCCCTTGACTGCTGCCGCCTCAGGCGTCTAACCACCACCCCCCCCCACCTTCCTGCCAGCCCAGAAGCCTTCTGGCTGCACAATTTGTGAAGAACATTATGTAAATGGGCTTATGCAAATCCAGCCTCCTCCCCTGCTCGCTGGACTCCTGAACCCTAATTAACTTGCCAACGCCTCATGTTGCCGTCCCCTCTACGCCAGCCCAGCCCCCAGCCCACTCCCCCAACCAAGAAATCCATCTTCAGAGGCAAGCGTGGTCTAATCGCTCCCTCATCTGGATGTGCGGGCTGTCACCCACACCGTTAACCAGCGCGAGAAGGCGGCATTTCAGCCAGTTGACGCTTCTGCTTCCGATACAGCTCCAAAATAAATGCCGCATTTTCCCCCTCCTGCTTTATTCTTGCTTGCTTCGAGAACCAGAAGCGGCTCTGTTTCTGCCTCTCTCAAAAGATGCGCTCAGGGAAGGAGCAGGGATCTGTTGTTTCTGAAATCAGACCATCAAGGATTTATTCCGCAAGGCACTGATGGTGAATTTATTCCTCAACGTGTGTTTCTGACCTAGAAAAGACCTCAGGAGCATCTCACCCAGCCTCCTGGATTCAAAGACAGTGGAACCTAGGTGCAGTGAGCACCAATGACATATCCAGGGTCACACAGCAGGGATGGACTCAAATCTAACCTCCTTGCCCCCAAGGCTGGCTTCCTTCCCCCTCCTCCACCCAGCCCAGCATCCCTTGGGTCCCAAACAGTTCAGTCTAAAGGAGCTGTTCTTGACAGTCTCGTGCCTGCTCACTTTCAAGTGCAGAACAAAGCAAAATAAAGGCTTTCCCAGGAAACATGAAGAATTGTGTTGTCAGCCAGTTCCTGCTGCTGCAGCAAATTCCCTGATGCAGCTCCAAAGTCAGAAAGGTAGGGAGGGTTGTTAGTGCCTCTGGAGCTCTGGAGGGCAGAGCAGGCACGATGTTTAAGGCTCAACACTGTAAAGCGGTTTTTAAAAGATGCGGCACAGAGGATATTCACTAGAGTCTGGTCTGACAATGCAGAGAGGGAATAAGCAGAGTGACCAATCATTCATTCATTCAATTATCATTCATTCAGGAAGTGCTGACTGCCAATAGTGCCTGGACTGGAGTGGATCCCAAAAATTCATTTCTGCCTGCAGAACCTGGTAACCCACTTGTCACCCACAAGGAGATCAAGATCACCATATGGAAGCAGCCGTCTGACACCATGTCTGTCCCAGTGGCTAAGTCTCTCTCCCTCTACCCCTAGCATCTGTGCGTATGAATTTTTAAAGGGTCCACGTTTGGAAATTCCCAAAATCACCTTGTCCCTTCATTTTTGTTTCTGAACAGGAGTGATGTCTGCTTGTACTTAATCCTGAGAGGAAGTTTATCACAGAGGAAGGAATTTGGAGTGACACAAACATAAGGTTCAAATGTTATGACCTTAGGCAAGGCATCGCTTCCAAAGCCTTGCTTTCTTGTCTGTAAAAGGGATATCATAACAGTGCCTACCTCATAGTTTGAAGAGGTGATTAAATGAGGAAATAGATAAACGTAAAAAATATCACCTTCTCTCTGAGATAAAAGTCTGTTCACATACCCTCTATTAAAGCCATCATCAATTGCTCATTGGTGTTTCAAAAACTAAGGTAGGAAATCAGAATTCCTATAAGAATTTTATGATTAGAACTTTATTACATCAGAGATGCCATTGAAGGTGTCTTTAGAAAACACGTTGGTCTAATTAGTTCAGCTCTTTGAGCCTCAAGTTTCTAGCTATAAAATGGGAATAATAAAATTAGCTACCTCATAAGGTTATAGGAAGGAAGAGTCTTAGTACTACTTAGTCTGAATGTCTGAATCACAGTTAGGGCTCAATGAATCCTGGACAAAGAACACAGACATAAATATACTCAGTTATATGCAGTGACAGGGAATTCTTTAATCAATTAATTAATTTAAAAGTAATTACCTAGGTTGTCTATTAAGAAAAGTTTTCCCCCCCACACTTATGATTTGAATAGAAATACTGGGTTATATTGCTATTTCTATTTGGAAAGAAAACATATAAAAATGTTTTAAAGATTGTAGAAATTAAATGAGTTTGCTTCTTCCAACAGAAGACAAACCTATCTCTGATAATAAGCATTCAGACTTGGGTAGGGAGCAATTCTTTATATCTCAGGTTCCCAAACTCTCACCTTAAGTACATAGAAGGTATGTGTCCAAATGTCATTCTTCATATATTCAATGACAAATGCTAGGATATGCATGGTGCCCTTTACAATTATTAGAGAGCTTTCCCACCCACTCTGCTTTGGAATTTTTTCTTGGGGGCAATGGAATGTCACTACAGATAGTACTACAGCTCTAGTTCATGGCCAGCAATCAATCTCACCCTGAGACATTATTTAGTCCTGTAATGCAAGAAGATTTCATTTAGCATGACAACTCCTATTAATTTGTAGTTGTAGCCTGAAGTACTGTGTTAAGAAAGATTCTGATGTCTTTTTTAAGATTAATGCCAAAGAGCACCTTATTGATTAGTGATGTCCGCTATGGAGCTAGGTGATGGTCAGTGCATGTGTGCCTCATATTTGCTAACCCCGAGCTAGTGTAACCCCTGTGTGTGACAGTCAAAGAAGCTGAAGCTCAGAGAGGGGAACTTATTGCCAGCGTCACACAGCTGTTTAGTGGCAGAGGCAGAACTAGAATAAATATCTCCTGGCTGCATGCCCAGGTCTATTTCCTCTCCATCGTGACGCATGCAAGTTCTTAATCAAGACCCAGTAGTATCTATGAAACAATCATAATATTTGACATTTACCCCCCATATGGTTCCAAAAAGATTTTCAGCGATTACACTCCAGAAATACACACATTCAAGACAAATGCACACATTAAAAGAGGATTAAAATAAAACAGACACGGTAAACAGGGGAAAGGAACCAGGAAAATGAGAATAAAAAATAAGAAGGAGCCAAGAGTAAGTTTAGCACACAAAGTCTGTCCCTATGCAGGTGCCAGGCAACTGGTGGCTGATGCAAAGCAGGAAACAGAATACAGGAGTTTGAAAATGGAAAATTCGGTTGTTCAAAACAAGGAGGTTTCCTTGATGTTCCTCTGGTAGAAATACCTGCATGGGTGCTCATGCCTAGGTAGCTGTGATGCAGTGCAGGACGTCCCTCAAAGACACTTCTCCAAGAAATAAAGCCATTTTGATATCATTGACTCTTGGAATGTCTCTTGGTGAAGGTCAATGATGAAATGTCAAAGTGTGGTCCAAGAACTCAGAACTTTTGGTGTCAAGGTCACCAGTGACTGCCATGTTTCCAAAGCCAGTGGTCAGGTTGCATTATTCATCTTACTTGACCTCCTGGCTGTCTTTGATATAGTTGATGGCTTCACCCTTGGTTATTTTTCTCAACTGCAGGACACCACATTCTCTTGAATTTCCTTCTGTGTCAATGACAGTTCCTTCTTGATGTCCTATGTTGGGTTTTTCTCCTTTCGTCCAATGTCTGAATGCTGCAGGCTCCAAGGCTCAGTCTGCAGACCTTCTCTTATACTTATCCGTCCTCAGTTCCCAGTGATCTCATGGCTCTAAAACCATCCTTGGGCTGATGACTTCAAAATTTATATCTCCAGCCTGACCTCTCTCCCAGACTCCAGACTCATACATCCACCTGCCCCCCTGACATCCCCAGCTGGACACTAATGGCATCTCAGACTTCACACGTCCATCACCAGAGACTTGATGGCATCCCACCCTTTCTCCAATCTTTTACCACTCCCCAGTCCTCCCCATTTCAGAAAATGACAACATTGTTACCCGGTTGCTCAGGCCAGAAACCTGGGACTCGACCTTTACTCCTGTCTTCTTGTCACATCCAATATCCAATTCGTCAACAAGTCCTGTCAACTCAGTGACAAAAACTATTTCAAATGTAACCATCTTTCCCCCTCTCTACGACAACCTCCCGGTTTAAGCCACCTTCCCTTCACAGCTGGTAGGCAGGAAATTCTCTGATCTCACCTTTCTGCTTCCACTCCTGCCCCCTACAGTCTGTTCTACAGACAACAGTGAGAACAATCATTTTTTTAAATGCTGATCTGATCTGACCTGGCTCAGAGCCCTCTGATGGCCTCCCCATCACCGTGAATGACGAGGTCCTTTCAGTGCATTGGGTAGGCCCTGACCCCTCTCCTCTCTCTCTCTCTCTCTCTCTCTCTCTCTCACTCTGCTCCAGTCCCACTGGGCTCCTGCTGGGGACACTCTCCTCTCAAGACCTCTGCATTTACTGGTCTCCCCTCCTGAGATGCTCTTTCCCCAGACAGCCTGTGGTTTACTCCCTCACCCATGACTCTGATGAAATACCACCTCCTCCAGGAGGGCTTCCCTGACCACTCTATTTTAAAGGGACCTTACCAGCCTGCCTCCCAACCCACTCCAGCATCCCTCCGCATTCCCCACCAGCATCCCTCCCACCTCTTACTATCATCCCTCATCCCCTACCAACTTCCTTCCCACCCTCCCATGCATCCCTCCCCTCTCCCACCTGCATCCCCACCACCACTATCCAGGAAGAGATCTTGTCTGTCTCTTCCCCACTCTACACTATGAGAGCAGGGACATTTGCCTCATTTTCAAACCACCGCGGCCCCATACCCTGCACATAATAGGTGCTCACTAAACATGTTTGGCACGAGTGACTCTCTATTCTTTGGACTTATTCCAAATAAATTCTTGAACTGAAAATTCCAATGTGATCAGCCCGTGGGGAAAGCAGGGTGGACTTGGGTCCCTCATCGGTGGCTGACCTGCCAGGAAGAACCCACAGAACTGCAGAAAGAGTTTTGCCTTCGAAGGCAGCACATGGAGTCACATCTGTCCCCTTGGCTGATGTCACCAGGGATGCTCTAATGATTTCCACAGCATCCTCTTACTCATAAATATCTCCCCTTGGTGTCAGCTGACCCCTTGGATCTCACCAGAGGAAATACTGTCATCAAACCCCAATAAATTGCTAAAGGCCTAAACAGACTGGGCCAATTTACAGCAGGTTTTGATTTTAATAATGTTTTGTCTTCGATTTGGCCCTAATTATAAATCATTTGCAACTGTGCTTTAAACCATAAGCAAATCTTACATGGCATTCTTATTATCTACTTAATATCACAGAGAGAAAGATTTATGGAATCGCATTCTGGGAATTAAGCAAACGAGGAAACTTTTAGGTGAGGGTGAAATACATGAAAATTATAGTTTTGTCATAAAACACTGATTGATCAATGATTATTGTAAAACTGTAGTAACTATGCTGGCGTCAACATAAATCTGTAATTGGCTGGATTTATTCTTTTTCCAAATGCTATATTTCCTACAGTTTTGACCATCATGTTAATCTTGAGTCTATGAGATTTACTGTGGTTTTAACTTAATTGACTCCATTTAGCTTATGCATATATGTGTATGCAAGTGTATGTAGTGTGTGTATATGTATGGTTTAGATAGATAGATAGATAGATAGATAGATACAGATGGATGGATAGACAGACAGGGATAGGTAGGTAGGTAGGTAGGTAGATCGATCGATAGATAGATAAAGATGGATGGATAGATAGATAGGGATAGATAGATAGATAGACAGATAGATATAGGTAAGTAGGTAGATAGATAGATTAGATGAATCAATAGATCTATAGATAGATAGATAGATAGATGCATTACCCGTAGTTGCTTGTACTTTTTCATGCTTTGTGTTTTTCTTCAAATCTAATTTTTAAAATATTTGAAGAAAACACACTAAGCTGTATGAAGCCAATCTTGCTGCAGAAATGGGTCTAAAGCACCGCTTCCCAAGTCATTCTCCTGTGGGGTGACCACATAGGGTCATGATATTGCATCTTAGAGGCAGGAAGGACTGCAGAAAGATCATGAGTCAAGTTCAAATCTTGGCTCTGCCATTTGCTGGCTGTTATCACCCTAAAGGACCTACACCATCTCTCTTAGCCTCAGGCTCCTCATTTGTAAAATGGGAATAATTATACCCACTTCAGAGGCTACTGTGAGGCTTAAATGAAATGACAAAGAGAAGTGAAGGTCTTGGCACACAGTCGATGCTCAGTACCTGCTGTGGAAGCTCCCCTTTCCTATTCCCCGTCAGGGGATAGACTTGTGATGTAGGGGCCAGGGTAGCAGGGCCTAAGGGGGTCAAGGAAGCATTCTAACCCTCAGAGGGACCCTCACAGAGAGGGTAGTCCCCACACCAGGGGGAACCAGAGTGGACACCTGAATCATCCCAATAGGACCAGGGAGATGGTAGGTCCAGAACAAAACCACACAGGGGCAGAAAACCATATGCTAATGCAAAATTAGGATACTTATAAAATAGTAGCCCCCACTCAGTCTTTATAGACTTACTTTTGTGAAAGCTCAGCAGTGCCAACTACCTTTGAGGTGAGAAAATGAGGACGTCAGAGATGTGACTTGCCCAAGGTCACATAGCAAACAAGTGGCAGAACCAGGACTTCAAATGCACCACCTTAAGCTCTGAGTTTTGCTGCCCTCTCTCCTGGAGGTGGGTGTGTCCTGAGCTGATGACTCTCCAAAGCTAACCCAAAGGGAACGGGAGGCCCAGCTGAGCCGTTTCGGTCTCTTCTTACCTAATTGCTGAGGACAGACCTGAGAAGTAGCTGGTTTGATGTGGAACCCACCCCCCTTCTCTTCTTGCAGAGTATTGCCTTTGGGTTGAATAGTGCTTTCTTTTTCTTGATTCTCACTATGCAGCCGGTGAAAAATATTTTCCGAACCTATTCTGAGTCACTGATTCACACTGTCTGTTCTGAAGTTGTCCATGGTCAAGAGAGTCAAGCGTGGCTAAATGAACCCAGACATTGAATTTTGCCAAAAAGTAAACATTCTGAGCCGTGAAAAAAAATGTTGGGTTCAAATATAACTCTCATGTGCAGTCTCCCTTCCTCTCCTCTTCCCCATCTCCCTCTCCCAATCTCTCCCTCTTTCCTTCCTTTTCACCTTAATTTCTCTTCCTCTTGTCTTTCTCCATCTCTCTTTATTTTACTTCAATCGTTCCTCCCTCCTTTTAATCTCTCCTTCTTTCTCCTGTTCCTTTCTCCCTCTTATTTCCCTCTCCTCCCTCCTCTATTCTTTTCTCTCTTCCTTTCTTGTCTTTTAAAATATGCCCAAGAGGGCTTCCCTGGTGGCGCAGTGGTTGAGAGTCCGCCTGCCAATGCAGGGGAAGCGGGTTCGTGCCCCGGTCCGGGAAGATCCCACATGCCGCGGAGCGGCTGGGCCCATGAGCCATGGCCACTGAGCCTGCGCATCCGGAGCCTGTGCTCCGCAACGGGAAAGGCCACAACAGTGAGAGGCCCGTGTACCGCAAAAAATAAATAAATAAAATAAAATAAAATATGCCCAAGAGTTTGTTTTTATTAGCAATAGTGAGGCCAACAGATCAGGACACGACTGCCATTGAAAAGACAGTTTGTTGCTCACAGTTCCCAAGAGAAGGGGCCACAGCAGGCAGGGCCATGTGGAGAAGCACCAGGAGGTGCATCTGGTCAGGAGGCAGAGGGAGCAAGAAGAAAGCATGCACGTGCCAGAGACTTGACTGTGGTTTTTGCAGGAAAGACAGGTGAGGCAAGAGTAAGCCGATTTAGGATTGGCTAGTTTGAATAATTTCGGCAGACTCTGGGCTATAGGGCTGGTGGTTCTCCAGTTGTCTAGTACCTGGCCCTGGGGTGACTCAGGCAGGGAGGTGGAATCCTGAGCTGCAGGAGCCTGATAAAAGGAGGTAAAAGAGCTCCGTGGCCTTTGCATTGGTTGGTTTGCATATCAAAGGTGTGCTGGAAGGCAATGTTTGCGCCCTCTAGGAATTAGCTAACCTTGGGAGGGGCAGTTAGGGGTCTGCAAGGTGCCGAGATGTTCAAGCATCATAAAATACAGAAAACTTTTTTAAAACATAATTAATACAGCTTCCTTTCTCCCTTCTTCTCTCTCCTCCCTTCTGCCTCCCCCAAGCCTGCAAAGAACTCACCACAAATGTTCGGATGAGGGTTAATAAAGGGCTGGGTTGGTGGGCGACCAGGAGCCAGGAGAGGAACAGACAGGCTCAAGAACTACCGGGGAGGCAGGCAGAGCCCTAGTTTTCGGAGACTGAACGTGCCCTCTGCCAGAGGAGGGAAAAGCTTCGTTCAACTCCACCCGCTGGCCTGAGCTCTACCCCTCCACTTCTCAGAAGCCGTCCCCTATCCGGACGGTGGTGGCTGCCGTGTCCTCGCCCTGCCACTATCCTGTGGGTTGGCTGTTTTGCTCAGGCCTGGAATTACCCAAATCCCCTTAAATACACGGCTGCAAATGAGGACACTGGAAAAAAGGCAATAATTGTGACAGTAACTCACGGGGCCAGGCCTGACACGTCTCTAATTGCCTGCTAAAATTGTCGCTGTCTCCTAAAGTGCAAATTATCACCCGAAATGACAAGAATAATGAATGAGTAACTCTGATGTAATGCAACAATTAGTCCTCAAAGACACTGTCTAATATGGTAATTCAGAACACCCACTCCTTGTTATTAAGTGCCTGATAATTATTTAATTATCTATCTGCCAGCATGATTTACTTGGTTTATTTAGCTGCAGATGTGGGCAGAAGCATTTGGGTTTAAGGTCAGAACGAGCTGGCCCCTCCGTCGGCCACCACATCGGTTTGCTTGGGTGCTGGAGGCCGCTGTCCATCTGACGCCCCTAATTGGCTTTGGCAGTCCCAACCCAGAATCAGAAAATCCTCCCTTCTCCTCTCCCAGCCCTGGCCTGGGGTCACTCGGGGGCTGAGGGCCATGAAGACCAGGGCTGAAAGTCTCTACTTGCCTCTTGCCCGTTGGACCCCTGACAACCGATCAGAATATTTGGGGTAAACGGCTGCCTCATCAAGATCAAGGTGAGTGTCCACTCTGTGCCAGCGTCAGTGCCAAGTGTTGCCTAAGCGTTAGCTCATTTAATCTTCTCAGTAATGCTAGGAGGAAAAACAACTGGTATCAGCAGGTGACAGAGGAGGTCACTTGTCCAAGTTCCCACAGTGATGGGGCCAGCACCAGCCTCACTGTCCCCAGAGCTACTGTGCTCTCCTGGACCTCGACGCCTGCCTGGGTGAGGATGGCCCCAAAACTACCAGACACAGCTTATTCCAGGGCCAGGGCACAAACAGGAGAATCTGTGTCAGGACTCAGGAGGGTCAGGTCTTGGTCTCCAAATTACAAAATGACTTATAGGGGAAGAAGAAAGAGGCTTAGTCTGCATCGGCTCAATGAAATCAGAGCCAAAGAGTAGAAGCTACTATAGGGAGACAGGCTTGGTATCTAAAACTGGACCACTTACTAGCTGAATGCAAATTTAGGCAAGTTACTGAACCTCTCAAAACCTCAGTTTCCTCATCTGTAAGTGGGTGTGATCAGTGTCTCTATGATCACCCCGTCAAAAGGACCCCTCATCATCATCAGACACTCTCCACTCAGCATGCTGTTGGTTTCCTTTACTAAATGTATGCGTATCTGAAATTATCTTGTTTATTTATCTAATTACCTTCTACACACACACACACACACACACACACACACACACACACAGAATATAACCTCCAAGGGGGCAGGGACCTTGTCTGTCTTATTTATCCATCATATTCCCTGCACCTAGCCCAATGTTATACACAATATGTATAATGGCACATTGCAGGCCCTCAATAAATATTTGCAGAATGAATGAATGAATGAATGATCAGAAGCCAGGCATGTTCGCAGGCCAGCATGACCTTCCCTGAGCGACGTTCCAGCATCTGCACACACAGCACTCTGCCCCACTCTCTCCCCAGCCATCCACTCTAACGATGCCTCGACTTCACACCCACAAAGCTTCTGTGCTCAAAAGGCCATGATGGCCACCCAGCTGGGACTCTGTGATTCTCTTGCTCTGGTGCTCCAGCCAACAGACCCCATGTTTCCAGCAGCTTCCTAAGTCCACATATCTGAGGGATAAGTGTGGTTGGCCCAGGCCATCTGCAGCAGATGATCTTGGTTCTCACACACTCGTATCTCCTCAACACTTCCCATTTCTGGGCACACATGCCCAACTCCCACCCTTCTGCACACAGGTCTCATTGCTGAGGGCTTCCTCTGTCTGCTGGATCTCTCCATGGCCCCACACCAGTCAGGCTGTGCCCGTTCAGGCTGGGAATTAAACTCCCCCTGGAGCAGCCTTCCGTAATGACCGGTGGGAGTCAGTGGGTAGATAGCCCAGCTCCCTCACACAGAGGTGCAAATTCCATACTATCTCCGCCAGTGGCATGAAGCTCCAGTTTCCCAGGTAGCAGATACTCTTGGTGCCCCACTCAGATCTCTTGGAAAGGCCAGTGCATCCAATCCCAGCTACTGTGAATGCTGGCTGTTCATGCTCATAGCTGCAACCTACAGCTAAGAATTGCCCTCAGCTAAAAGAGCCACCTTTCTTGGAAATACCTGGAAGAATACACCCTCCCCCAGGGGTGTCCCACTGCCACTAACTAACTAGTACAAGGGTAGAAAAGGCCAGTCTCCTTGCTCCAGGGCAAGACAACTCTATGGTGCTTGCTATTCAGGCTCCAGAGCTCCTTGGGGGTCAGCTGGAGGATGGACTTCATCTGAACCCACATCTTTTCCTAGGTCCTTAAAGGCAGGACCATCTCTGACTTGCTGACAAAGCACCATATTTGTTGAGTTAGTGAATGAATGAATGAATGAATACACACATAATACATTCATATATACATATACACATAAATGATTGAATCAAAGCTATATGATCCCCAAATCAAGACCAGAACCCCTCTTTTCTAAATCATCAGCTTGTGCTGATGATAGGAGGTTAGCGAAGGGGAGGTCTGGGTTGAGAGAAGACCTCAGCTCTTGCCTTTGACTCACTGGGTAACTTGAGACCTCATGCTCTGGGTCTCTCTTTTTCCATCTGTCATATCAGAAAAAGAATATTTTTCTCCATATTCTCTTCCGGCTCACACACAGTGTGCGTTTTGTGATATATTTTTAATTTTCTGTTTTGAAATAATTTTAGACTAGAAAAGTAAAAAAAAAAAAAAGAAGAAGAAGAAGGAGAAAGAAAACCAGAACCAGTAGCACAGAGAGTTCCCATTACCCTTCACCCAGCTTCCCCAAATGTTAATGGTTTGTGATTTTTAAGCCTTCAGTCTGAATGTCTGGGGGACCATCCTGAGGGTGGAGATGTGATGGGAGCCGCAGAAAGGAAGTTCGTTTGCACAAACGCAGAGTGAAAAGGCACCTGGCTGGGCAGCCTTGGAAAACCAGGCAGCAGAGAGATAAAACCCCTTCCCTTTTCATCTCTCTCTGCTGCTCATGGTACAGCCACAGCTTTCTTTTATTTGTGGTCTCTCACCCCCTATGCCACAGCAAACAAGGGACTTTATAAATATTTCAAACACTAATAATTTGTGCTGTCCCTGCTTAGACTTTTAAATGAATGTAAGAGCATGTCTCTGAGGAATCTGCCCAAATGCAGGCGGGTGAAAGAAATACCACCACCGGCCGCTGCCTGAGATGGGTACTTGATGTAGAGATGGGACCAGAGGCTGTGGCCTCTCTTTTCTCCCACCCACGTCCCCTACCCCAGCATCTGCTCCGGGACGCTTTGCCTGGCAGGGGAAATGGCCAGACTAAATCCCGGGTCCACGTGGTGGGGAGACCCCACCCCCACTGCTCCAGTGATGGAGAGAGAAATAGAGGGCTGGTTAATTCCATGGTTGGTATTTGGTCTTGGAATCAGATATTCCTGGGTTCAAATCTCAGCTCGTCTACTCATTAGCTGTGTGGCCTTGGGCAAGTCACTTCACCTCTCTGAGTCTTTGATCCTTTATCTATAAAGTGGATATTGTCAGCATTAAAGGAAATTGTGCATTTAAAGTATACAGAGCCTGACTAACGCCATGCACTCAATGCTCAGTAGCTGGTATTTTCCCTTTGAATATTTCCAAGATTTATTTCCAATATTTACAATGGCTCAGACATAATAAGTTAGTTTCTCATTCACATAAACTACTCAATGAGGTTCTAGGTTGGCATACGACAGAGAGTAGGGGGGAAATTCTACTTTGCCCAAATTGATGGAGGCTCTACCATGGCTTCCAAGATTGCCCTGGGTACCCATCATCCAGCAAGCAGGGAGGAAAAGAATTCGAAGAAGGCCCACAGAAAGTTCCTACTGCCCCTCCTGAAGCTCACAGTCCAGGAGTAGGAGAGCTATGCAAACCACAACCTATAATATACAGGGTGGATCTTCAAGTGAGGAGGGGCCAAAACATTCAGGAGAACAGAGAAGAGGGAGGTGTTTTCAGGAGGCAAACCCAATCCTGGCACACCTGCCTGAAATCCTTCAAAGGCTCACCTTGTTCTTGGGATAGAGACTGAACTACTTCTCCAGCTATCAAGGCCCACATGGTCCAGTCCCTGCCAACCTCTCCAGCCTTGGCCCCTCTCTCCCTGTGGTCCTGACACTCTGGGCTTCTTTTTATTCCCAAATAGGCCACAATCGTAGGGCAACCGTATAATTTATCTTTCAAGCCAGGCCACTTTGGAGGGAGAAAGAGGGTGCTTCTAATTAATGACCCAGGACAAGTGGGACTCTCTGGAACAGACAAGAATATGTGGTCACTCTACAGCATTGATCCTGCCACAGGGCCTTTGCACAAGGAATAGTGCTGTTCTCCCTATTCCTTACTCACCCAGCTAACTTGCCCTGATGCTTCAGAATCACTTCCTCAGGGAAGCCCCTCTGACACAACAATCTAAGTCAGATCTCTTTGTTATACATTCTCCTAGAACCTGTTTCTTTCACTAGTGGCACTAATTTAAATTCCTAAATATATGTTCAATTGTTTATGTATCTGATAGTCGTCTCTCTCTTTCCATCAGGACTATAAGTTCCATGAAGGTAGGGACCATGTCTCTTTTTTGTTCACCCTTTGCTTCCAATGTCCAGCACATAGTAAGCATTCAATCAACATTGGAATACATGAATAATTGCTTACCTCTGCTTGGAGGGAGCAAAACAGAAACCTTCTAATACAAAAGGACATTTCAGCATGGTCTGAAAGATTAAGTATAGGATGGGAGGACATGGAGAAGCAGATGAACAACATTCCAGATAGGGGAGCCATAATCAACAGAGGTAAAGATGCTGGACCACATCTAACGTATTCAGAGACTGTCCTGGAGTTTAATAACTAGAGCACCAAAGATGCAGACAAAATGTAGGAGTGAGCTTGGGGCGGGGCGGGGGTGGGGGCACAGCGTCAGGCTGGGAGATGCCGAATGCCAAGGAATGGTGCTTGGAAGGAAAAGGCTCACCCTCATATGAGTCTGAGAACGATGTCACAGGAGATGGATTACAGTGCTCTGAGTAAACCAAGGGACTACTGGCTACAGGAGCAACTCTCAAATTTTTCGTGGAGTATAAATCTATTTTTAATGGAGTTTTAAGACATAAAATCAGGTGTCAGGAGAGTGTCCTGGGGCTGGGCATGGGTGTGGGGGAAGTGGACAGAGCCTCATTCATAGCCCCTGAGGCACCTCTGTTCCTGCAGCATCAGCAGATGTACTGAGATCATCCAGCCAAGACCTGAGACTTGACTCTGTGACCTCCCTCCCATTATGCTGCTACTCTGTCTCCTGGATAATAATACAGACCTGGGAGATGGGTACACTGGCACCAGAGTGGCCCTTCAGACAGGGTCTTGTTTAGTCCTCAGATCCAGAAAGAGCTAGACCTGCCCTGAGTGATAACGGGCAGCTCCCAGCCTTCTGATGGACAGGAAGGGAAGTAGCTGAATAACTGTCCTTGCTAATCTGGTGCCTCCCTAAAATTATAGTTCCCATACCCCGAGCATTTACTATGATCCTTATCCCATCCAAGACCCACAGCAACCTTTGAGCTGGGCACTATTCTCACCTTTCATCTTGATGGTGAGAGAACTGAGAGGTTTGGTAACTTGCCTGAGGTCACACAGCTTGTGAAGGGCTCAACCAGGATTTAAGCCCAGATCCTACCCCAGAAAGATGTCACCCTGCACTAATCACTGCCAAAAGAAAAAAGTAGAAGAGGTCTGCGTAGATTTTCCTTTCTTCGTGGAGATTTATAAGAAAGAGAACAGGTAGGCTCCTTCCCGTCTGAGATGAGCTAGGAGAGTTCCCACTAAACCCAAGGGAAGGACAAGGTGACTCAGTGGGTCCTGCCCAACCCCTCAGATGCTATTTTCAGGGCTGTCCCTGCTGGGACAGATGAAGCATCCCCCAGTTAGGCATACTGTCCATCTGGCTGTCTGCACGATGTTATTTATAATGCCTAACCCACAGCCAGGCTGTAATGAAGAAGAATTCAGCCCCGGCTCCTTAGTGGGGGAGGCAACTGACTTTGGAGCCAGCTGCCCTGGCAGCCCAGTTCGGCAAATGTGACTCAGATGTGAGCCCCGATCTGGGATAGCCTGGCGCCCAGAAAGAAGGTGGGGACCAAGCTGTTCAGATGGAGCCACTTGTGTGTCTGACAGCCGTGAGGGCTTGTGTAGCAGTTCAGATGATGCAAGGCATGTCTCTCATAGTGGAATGTGGAGTCAGACGAACGTATTTTTCATGACTCAAGGAATGGGTATTGCTTCAGGAAGTAAGAGATGCTTTCTGAGCCCAGAACTCCTGTTGACTCCGTTTTACTATCGGTGTCTTAACTGTGCTTAATAAATACTCAGGCGTACCTGTGTACATGTGTATGTGTGTGCACACACACGTGTGGTTCACCAGGGTGCATAGTAACCCACATAAATGGGGAAGGAGGGACCAATATGGATTTAGCATTTTCTGTAAGCCAGGTAACTGGTCAGTCTCTTACTGAGTCCCCTCAATAACCAATGAGGTGTGTATCATGATCCCCTCTATAGAGATGAAGAGACTGAGACTCAGAGAGGAAAGGGCCTGGCCAAAGACAGCACAGAATATACCACCTTCCTGAAAACCAGCCCACTGCCTGGCACATGTGGCTGCCATGTCTGAAGTTCTCAGAGTTAGCGCCCTTCAACCTCATTCCTACATTATCTTCTCTCTAAACCATAAGTTCCTTAGGGACAGGAATCACGTGCCATTAGCTGTATACCCACCAGGCCTGGCAAACAGTGTGTGTTCAAATGACTGTGGTTACTGTAATGTGCTGTGCCCTAATCCCTAATTGTTTAAGCATGTAAATTCATACTTCTCCCAGACTAATCATTCTCAAGCTTATTTTAACTAAGGAACCATAGTAAAATACAAAACAAATGGTGGCCATTTAATAATTATGCCACTGAAACCATGACAAAAGAAGATATTATTCTACAAGGGGTCTAGAAGAGATTTTTTAGTTTTTTTCTGATCCACAGAGGAAGCGTCCCCAAACTGCAAAGGTAAAATGCTGAACAAGGAAACTCAGAAAAAAATTACAGTTGCTATTGATTAATCCTCAATTGTATGTCAGACAAAGTATGAAGTGCCTTACATGTATCAACTCAATATTTATCCTCAAAACACCCCTAGAGTTGGTACTATATTCCTCACTTTATGGACAAGGAAACAAATCCAGAGAGGTGATGTGACTTGCCCAAGGACACATAGGAAGTGCAGAGCCAGGATTCAAATCTATGTGTTCTGCCTAGCATCCTCCTCAATAGGACCCCAAAATGAATAAAACTCTACTGACTCTTCAAAATAGAATGAGCTTCTCAGATTTCTTCCTCTGATCATTCATTCGTTTAAACCACATTTCCTCAATGCCCTTTGAAAGGTACTGAGTGCAGACAGGTGAATTAGACATGGTCCCTGCCCCCAAGTGCTCACAATCTAGTGCAGATGAGACCAGTGGCTACTTAAAATAAAGTGTTGTGAGTATTCAGGGAGCAAGAAAGGGGAAGGAGATAAATAGGGAGAAATTTCTAATATATGAGATCCAGTTTCCTCCTATTTACACCAAGGAGGTTTGAAAAGGCTATGATTTCAAGGGTTCATGCAAAAACTAACTGTAGTCAAATAGACATTTTATAGATGTTATTTTGGTATAGTATCCAAAGTACCCTACCTTCCTTAAACAGAAAAGATGTTAAAACCATTTATTAAATTGCACTAGATTGAATTTCATTGCATTGTTGGAACATCTTGTGCAGGGAGCTGTTTTGACTTGAATTTGCTTGTGTTGGGTTGAGTTAGGTTGTAAGACTGAGAAGTGGTTATTGCATCGTATTGTGTTGAGTTGTATAGGGTTGTAATTTGTTGGGTTGGGTTGGTTTGGTTAAATAATATCAGGTTGCATTGGGTTGCATTTTGTTAGTAGAGTTGGGCTGAGTTGGGTCATTATACAGGTGAACTTCAGTGGAATTGATGTGGATTAAGTTGGGTAAATTTTCTAGGGTTCACTTGGCTAGGCTTGGCATGGATGAAACTGATTTGCATTCATCTATTTTAGAAAGTCTCTCTGGTATGGGGCCACTTCCTGTCCAACAACTAGAATTGCTCTTGAAAGCTCTATATTCAGGGCCAAAACCACAATGGACAGAGTGTTTTGTATTAGGGAGGTTTGATGCAAATAAATAGCCCAAGAAGATTGGGTCTTCCTATCTCTGCTAAAGTCCAGTTTACTTTCTACAAAGATTACAGTAAGGGTGTCAGAAGTGGGATATTGCAAAGGTAAAAAGGCTTTTACTCGTTTCTGGCATCTCTATGGGTTGAATTCCATTCATCCATTTGCCAGCCATTATGGAGCACTTCTACATATGATGCTCTGTTCTGGGTACTGAAGACTGAGGATGAATAATGCCCTTTTCCTGTCCTTAAGGAATTAATAATGTCAAACAATTACTGTCCACTATAACACTGTCTTCCTCAGGCAAATTCTTTATCCTTGAACCTGACTATAAGCATACTTTGTTTTATTGCACTTCACTTTATTGCACTTAACAGATATTGTGAGGATTTTTTTTTTACAAATTAAAGGTTTGTGGCAACCCTGCATTGATCAAGTCTATTGATGTCATTTTCCAACAGCATTTGCTCACTTCATGTCTCTGTGTCACATTTTGGTAATTCTTGCCATATTTCAAACTTTTTCATTATTATTATATTTATTATGGTGATCTGTGATCAGTGATCTTTGATGTTACTATCAATACTACAACTTACTCAACACTCAGATAATGAATAGCATTTTTTAGCAGCAAAGTTTTTTGAAATTAATGTATATAAATTTTTTAGACATGGTGCTACACTTAATAGACTATAGTATAGTGTAAACATAACTTTCTTATGCACTGGGAAACCAAAAAATTCATTTGACTTGCTTTATTGCAATATTTACTTTATTGCAGTGGTCTGGAACCAAACCCACAGTTTCTCCAAGGTCTACCTGTACCAGCAGGGCAACTGCCAAAATTCCAACCACAAGACCTTGGAACAATAGAGAGGATCAACGAACACAATAGCTACTTTTTAAAATAAAACAAACAAGGACTTCCCTGGCAGTCCAGTGGTTAAGATTACATGCTCTCAGTGCAGGGGTCCCAGGTTCAATCCCTGGTCAGGGAGCGAGATCCCACATAGCACAACGAAGAGCCCACATGCCTCAACTGAAGATCCCGTGTGCCGCAACTAAGACTGGCGCAGTCACATAAATAAATAAATATTTTTAAAAAATAAAATCAAACAAACAAAAACCTCTAGCATGTCTGATTAAATTAAAAGAAAGGGCATGCACAAACACACAACATGATAATTTTTCAACCTAGAGAAACAGTAGAACATTTACAAATTATTTTAAAAGTATTATGATTAACATAATACTTTTCATTTGAAACTTAAATAAAATGGTCAATTTGGAAAAGATTTAAATGACCAAAATTGACGTAAGAAGAAAAAATTTTAAACTGAATACTCTACTAGTCATTAAAAATTCTAGGGCTTCCCTGGTGGCATAGTGGTTAAGAATCCACCTGCCAATGCAGGGGACACGGGTTCAAGCCCTGGTCTGGGAAGATCCCACTTGTCTCAGAGTAACTAAGCCCGTGCACCACAACTACTGAGCCCACGAGCTTCAACTACTGAAGCCTGCACGCCTAGAGCCTGTGCTCCGCAACAAGAGAAGCCACTGAAATGAGAAGCCCGCGCACCGCAACGAAGAGTAGCCCCCACTCGCCACAACTAGAGAAAGCCCGTGCGCAGCAACAAAAACCCAAAGTAGCCAAAAATAAATAAATAAATTTATTTATTTAAAAAAAAATTCTATCAAGCCTCTATATTATCCCTTCTCCTCACCATCCCACTCCATTCCTGGGAGCTGATAATTTTACAAACTATACAAAACCCTAAAGGACCAATAAAGGTTTACAAATCCAATAATCTATGCATTATTTTAGAGAATGGACAAAATGGGACACAACACAAATTCATTTGAGAGTAGTAAGACCTTTATAGTAAAATCAAACAAGGGAATTCCCTGGCGGTCCAGTGGTTAGTACTCCATGCTTCCATTGCAGGGGGCCCAGGTTTGGTCCCTGGTCGGGGCTAGGATCTCACAAGCCACGTGGTGTGGCCAAATAAATAAAGTAAAATAAAATAAGAATAATACAACTAAAGAAATCTCACTTATAAAAATGGATGCAAAATTATTAAATGAAAAGCTAGCAAATCAGATTCAGCAATATTTTTTAAAATACTTATAATAGGTGTATCTAAGAAATGCAAGGATGGTTTCAAAACAGAAAAACTTCAATATACCACATTAAAAGAGAAATTAGTATAATTAGCTAAATAGATTCTGAAACATTTGAAATAGTTCACCTCTCATTTGAGACTCAAATTGTCATCAACTGAGGAACTGAAAAGATCTTTTTGAGAGAATTTATGATAAAAATTCATGATTGCCCTAATTGATACAGAAGAATTATTTTTAAATTCAACAGTCACTCATGATAAAAACTCTCAACAAACTGGAGATGGAACGGAACTTCTTCAGTTGATAAAGGGCACGTGAAAACAAAAAAACCATAGTTAACAAACAATGGTGGAATAGTTATCATTTTCCTCAAATATTGGAAAAAAGACAAGGATGTCCACTCTCACCACTTCTATTTTACAACATTCTGGATATCATAAGCATTGCAAAAAGTCAAGGAAAACAAATAAACATCATAGCAATTGGAAATGGAGAAGTAAATCTGTCTTTATTCATAGAAAATATGATCGTATATGTAGAAAATCCTAAGGAATCTATAAAAATACTATCAAAACTAATAAATTAATTTAACAAAACAATAATACTTCTGTATACTATCATTAAACAACTGAAAACTAAACTAGGAAAAATAATGTTATTTACAATATCATATAAGTACATAAAATACTTAAGGATAAATTTAATGTAACCTATACAAGACCTGTATACTAAAAACTACATAACATTATTAAAAAAACTGTAAAGAATACCTAAATAAATGGAGAAATATACCACATTCATGGATCAGAAGACTTATACTGTTAAGATGATAATTCTCCCCAAATTGATCTATAAATTTGGGGAATCTCAATCCAAATCCAAGCAGTAGGAAATGACAGCTGAATATAAAAATTTTACAAAATGCCAAGAATCTATAAAAGCCAAGGCAATTTTTGAAAGAAATTCAAAGATAGAAGACTTATGCTACCTAATATCAACACTTACAATAAAGCTACAGTAATAAATACAGGGTAGAACTGGTGAAAGGTGAGCCATATAGATTAAAGGAATAGAATAGAGAATCTAAGTTTTTCAAAGAAGACATACAAATGGCCAGCAGATACATGAAAATGTGTTCAACATCACTAATCATCAATGAAATGCAAATCAAAACCACAATGAGATATCACCTCATACCAGTTAGAATGGCTATCACCAAAAAGATAGGAGGTAAGTGTTGGCAAGGATATGAAGAAAGGGAACCTTAGTGCACTGTTGGTGGGAATTTAAATTGGTACAGCCACTATGGAAAACAGTATGGAGGGTTCTCAAAGTATTAAAAACAGAACTACCATGTGGTCCAGCAATCCCACTTCTGGGTATATATCCAAAGAAATTGAAATAAGGATATCATAGAGAAATATGCACTCCCATGTTCATTACAGCATTACTCACAACTGCCAAGATATGGAAACAAGCTAAGTGTTCTGTCAATAGATGAATGGATAAAGAAAATGTGGTGCACACAGATCAATACATACATACACAGATACATAGAAAGATATAGATATAATAGATACATAGATATATACAATGGAATACTATTCAGCCATGAGAAAGAAGGAAATTCTGCCATTTGCAGCAATTTGGATGGATCTCGAAGGCATTATCCCAAGTGAAATAAGCTAGACAGAGAAAGACAAATACTGTATAATATCACTTATATGCACAATCTAAAAAAGACAAACTCAGAGAAACAAAGAGTAAAGTGATGGTTGCCAGGGGTTGGAGGTGGGGAAAAGGGGGGTATTGGTCAAAGGGTACAAACTTCTAGTCACAAGATTAGCAAGCTTGGGGATCTAAAGTATAGCGTGATGATTATAGCTAATGATACTGTGTCATATACTTGAAGGTTGCTAAGAGAGTAGATCTTAAATGTTCTCACCACAAAAAGAAATGATAGCTAGGTGATGGGATGGAGTAGCTAATATTATGGTGGTGATCACTTTGTAATTTATAAATGTATCGAATCAACGTGTTGTATACCTTACACTCGCATAATGTTATATGTCAACTATATCTCAATGACACTGGAAAAAATAAAGAATGGAGTCTAGACTCACACATATATGGTGAGATGATTTTCAACAACAATCCCTGGGACTTCCCTGGTGGTGCAGTGGTTAAGACTCTGAGCTCGCAATGCATGGGGCCCAGGTTCGATCCCTGGTCAGAAAACTAGATCCTACATGGATGCCTCAACTATGAGTTTGCATGCCACAACTAAGCAGCCAGCAACCTGCAACTAAGTAGCCCTTGAGCCGCAACTAAGGAGCCCGCCTGCCACAACTACAACCCAGTGAAACCAAATAAATAAATAAATAAATAATTTTTTTTTAATCCCAAGACAATTCAACAAGGAAATTCTTTTCAACACGTGGTGTCTCTCTCATGAACTTACATGCAAAAATCCCAAATAAAATTTTGAAAATCAAATTCAGTTATAAATAAAGTGATAATACATCATGACCAGTTGATTATTTATTCCAGGAATACAATGACCCAAATCAATTAGTGTAATTTTCCACTTCAACAGAAAAGAGAGAACAATTACACGACCACCTCAATAGATGCAGAATACCATCTGACAACACTCAATGTACATTCATGATGAAAATTTTTAATTAGAAATAGGAGAGATCTTCCTCTATCTGATTTTTTAAATTTAAAAATAGCAAAGAGGACTTCCCTGGTGGCACAGTGGTTAAGAATCCACCTGCCAATGCAGGCGACACGGGTTCAATCCCTGGTCCGGTAAGATCCCACATGCCACAGAGCAACTAAGCCCGTGCGCCACAACTACTGAGCCCATGTGCCACAACTACTGAAGTCCACGCACCTAGAGCCTTAGCTCCACAGCAAGAGAATCCACTGCAATGAGAAGCACACGCACTGCAATGAAGAAGAATAGCCCCTGCTCACCGCAACTAGAGAAAGCCCGCTCAGCAGCAAAGACCCAATGCAGCCAAAAATAAATCAATCAATATATTTTTAAAAATAGCAAAGATTATTCTTAATGGTGAACTACTGAAAGCTTTCCCCATGAAATAGGGAACTAGATAAGAATGCCTGCTGTCACCAGTTTAATTCAGCATTGTACTGGAGGGCCTAGCCAGAGCAATAGGAAAGAAAAAGAAAGTAAAGGCTTAAGGATTGAGAATGAAGAAATAAAATTGTCTTTATTCACTGGTGACATGACTAGGTATGTAGAAGAGCCAAAAGAATCTATAAGTTATTAGCATTTTAAAAAACTATTTATTTATTTGGCTGCACTGGGTCTTAGTTGCGGCACATGGGATCTTCATTGCAGCATGTGGGATCATTAGTTGCAGCATGCAGGCTCTTTAGCTGCTGCATGCAGGCTCTTTAGCTGGGGCATGTGGGATCTAGTTCCCTGATCAGGGATCGAACCTGGGCCCCCTGCACTGGGAACACAGAGTCGTAGCCACTGGACCATCAGGGAAGTCCCTATTAATTATTAACATTAATATTTTAATTTACAATGTCACTGGATACAAGGCTAATATACAAAAATCACTTTTATTTCTATATACCAGCAATGAACAAATAGAAACAATTTTTAAGAAAATTATGAAACTATAATAGTGTTAAATACTTCAAATACCTTAGAAATAAATCTAACAAACAATGAGAGAATTCAGTACACTAAAAACTACAAGACATTGTTGAGAATCAGAAATGAAAAGATGGAATATTTCTTAAATTGTGGTCAGACAATTGGGTACATACATGTAAAACAAATAAATTAGAATCTTACCTAACACATTACGCAAAAATAAATTCTAGGTTAATTAAAGACCTAATAGGGAAAAATAAAACTTTTTAAATTATACAGTAAATTGTAGGAAGATCTCTTATAAACTCTGGATGGACTACTTATATTAAACCAGACACAAAGCACAAAACATAAAAGATTAACAAATGTGATTAATTAAACTTGAAAATTTCTACACAGAGATACCCTACACTATACTGAAAGACAAGCTACGTACTGTTAGAAAAATTTTTCACTTCACACAATCACGAAGTATTCGTAATCAGAATATACTTTTAATTGGTTTACAAAAAAGCTAAACAACACTTTGGGGGGAAATGGCATAAGAAATGAATAGATAATTCACAAAAGAGAAAAATAAATGTCCACTGAACATACATAGAGATGCACAATCTTGCTACTAATCAGGAAAATGCAAATTAAACCCACAAAGAGATATCATTTTACACCCATCAGATTGGAAAATATTAAGCCATCTGACAATGCCAATTGTTGGCAAGAACTCTTATCCACTGCTCGTGGGAGTGTAAATTTGTACAACCATTTTGGGGAGCAACTTGGCAAACCTAGTAGAGATTAAGATATGCATATCCTTGCACCTAGAAATTCCACTTCTAAGTATATACCTTAAAAATTCTTGCATATGTGCACCAAGAGATGTGTACAAAAATTGGCAACAGCCTACATGTCCATCAGTGGAAAAAGGAATAAATTAATGTTGGTATATTTATACAATGGAACACCATATAGAAATTAAAATGAATGAACTAGAATTACATATATCAACATGTATAAGCCTTTCAAAAAAACATAAAATGTATTTTAAAATAAAAGTTGTGGAATGATACATATGGTATAATACGATGGATATAAATCTAAGAATATGCAAAACAATACCATGTATTATTTATGGACACATATGTAGTAAAAATATTTTTAAAACATGATAAACACCAAGTTTGGGATGAGACTATATTTCTGGATCAGGAAGCAAATGAATGAGATTGTGGAGAGTAATACAGATGGAGCCAACTGTTTTTGTATTATTTTATCCCTTAAAAGAAAAATGAAAGGTCTGAAACAAATACATATAGCAAAATGTCAAGATTTACCAAAGCTGGGTGGTGGGTATATAAGTGTTTATTATACTAGTCTAGCGGAGTGCTGATAAATGTTTAACAACCGACTTCCCTAGGGGAAAACCCTGATTTGCAGTGTTGGCCAATCGTCATGGTATAAGTACTCCCACCATGGCCAATTTCAAGCTACCAACATGACTTCACTGATTAGAGTTGGGAAGAGGTGGACACAA
Organism: Mesoplodon mirus; assembly: GCF_964341445.2. Classification (NCBI taxonomy): domain Eukaryota; kingdom Metazoa; phylum Chordata; class Mammalia; order Artiodactyla; family Ziphiidae; genus Mesoplodon; species Mesoplodon mirus. Next base: position 20,873,231 of record NC_138989.1, on the reverse strand, counting down.
TAGGTTCTTATGAACCAGAAGAAAGAGGCTCCAACATACCACAGTCTTAGCGTTCTGTGTGAAATGGAGGAAAATAAAAGTAAAACACTAAGCAGAAACAATTTTAAAAGCACACGTGCATATGGAAGGAAGTCAGAGTACAGGTGCTCTAGAAAAGGAAGGGGTGGTGGGTGGACCCTGCCCTTCTCTTCCTCCCCCAGAAGAACCACAGAGACACCTTTTCTACCCCCGTAGACGACTAGCCTCGACTATCCCTGATGTGCTAGGATTCACAACAATGTTCTCACCTCTTTTGTTGATAGTGACACTTCATCACTCAGCAAACAAGCAGGAAGGCATCTGGAGAGGGACACAGGGACCTGATTGTTGTCCCACAAGACCTGAGGCACAGGCAGGCTTATGACTTGGAGGAAACTGTAGACCCATATTCCAAAGTCAAATAGAAATCAATGGCCAAGACCACAGTACCCTCTCTGTTCAAACTCCCAGAGCCTTGGACTGGCTCAACTTGCTCCACTGAGAAGTTCTAACCGTGGGCTGAATCGTGCAGGACGACAAGAGACATAGAATACTGCAGGAGTAATATTGTAGGGACCTTCGGGCCGTCTCTTTTCATTCAGTGTCTATGGCACACTGGCGTTCACTGCAGGTGCCGCAGGCACCTCTGGGGAGAGGAAGGGTGCGATCAACACCCGCACTCCCTCTCCACCCACAGCAGGCCCCCTCCTTTCTGACTTGAGCGTAAGCCTTTCTTGTGACGATTTCACCGCAGCATCTGGTTCCACTGCTCCACAAACTAAAACAGTATGGAAGCCACTGAAGTGATAATCCAACTCATACATTTCTGCATTTGTGGGATAGGATGTCCGGAGAGACAGCGGGATGTTCCCAAAGTCACACAGCTAGTAGGGCCAGAGCTCAAGCCTCTGTGTCCTGACTCCTGGCCCAACACTTCCCACCCACCTGCACCCTCAATCCAGAAGCCACTCTGGCCATCCCTGGGACATCAGGCCCTTCTCTTCTTCTGTTTCATTGGGAAGGAGGCCCATGAAGACCAGCAAAAAGAGAAGTGGGAGTAGGTACAGAATCAAAGCAACTCATGAGACTCTCCCCAGGAAAATGGCGACTTCCCTGCCTGACTCGTACAGACAATGGCCCTACCTCCCTGGCCGAGGTCCAAAGACAGGTGCTGCCGTGGGAGTCCTCCGAAATATCCTTCACTGAGCTTCTGGAGAAGATGAATACATGGTCCTCTTCCCTCGGCAGCACAGCGAAGCAGGCAAACCCAGGCTTTCCCAGAACCAGCACACACCACCCCTGTGACTCAGAGCATGATGACCAACCTCCCTGAGACCCAGTCTCCTCCTCTGAAGAAAAGGTTAATCGTGGGCTCAGAGGGCAGTTATGAGGGTCAAGTGATCTCACAAACATAAAGCCTTCAGTACAGAGACTGACCCCACAGCAAATGCCCAAAAGATATCGATCCTTATGCTTTAACCCATAAAACATTCAGTATAAAAGACAGGACATACAGATAACTATAATATAAGTCAGAGCAACAGCCAACATTACTGAGCACCGACTGTGTGTGAGGCAGTTCACTAGACTCCTTTTGAGCACCTCCCTTAATCCTCACAACAATCCTATGAGACAGCCTATTTTACAGATGAGAAAGCTGAGGCTCAAATGACACACCTAACTAACTCAAGCTCAATGCACTGAAGCAAGATTCCAACCCAAATACATCTGACCCCATAGTCCATGCTTTCGGGTGGTTTACAAGATGCCTCCCACCCACTGCCTGGTACCAAAAGCTGTGAAGTTTCAAAGGATGGAGCAATCACTTCAAGTTGTGGAAAAGCAGAGTTGAAGGCTTCTTGGAGGAGGTGACCTTGTAGGATGAATAGGAAGGGAAGACCTGCTGGACTGGACAAGCAGTGTCCACAAAGGCAGAAGACAGGCCAGAGCTGGGCCACCTGGAACGCTGTCTGGCAACAGACACACATGTGAGTCCTTGCACTTCCACACACGGCCTAATCCATAGCATTCCAGGTGGGGCAAAAGAACCACTGCCGGTATCTTGAGATGGGATACTTAGGTTCTACACATATGGGCCTTGGACTCAGACTACCTGGGTTCAAAGCTTAACTGTGCCACTTATCAGCTGTGTGTCCTTGAGCAAGTTACTCAACCATTCTGTGCCTCAGTTTATCCAACTGTAAAATGGGGTTGATCAAGAGTTTCGGGTGACTTGAAGATTAAATGAGGTGATGCACAGGAAGCATTTAGCACAGTGCCTACACATAATAAGCTCTCAATAAATATTAGCTATTATTGTGGCTCTTGTCAATATTATTCTAATTCTGAGAGACTATACTTATCAGCAGTCCTGAATCTTGGACTGTCGGATTAATTTATCCTAAAAATCAGACGCCTCGGGAACTTGGACACATAGAATTTCAACATCTCAGAATTGTTAAAAATTAGACTCCTAGAATCATAGAACCTTCAGACCTTAGAATAAAAATACAGTTCAAGCCAATAAAAGTTACAACATAAATTTTCCCCTGAATGCTGCCCTCCTCTTCCTCTTTCTTCGGGGGATTGGAACTATTATTTTGTCACCTGGATCTCTGACTTTTCTCCGCAGAAATATATGTATTATTATTTTTTTGTTTCAAGGAGAAGCAATGATGGGTTTTTTTCCCCTCCCCTCCTTTTTTTTGCTCTCTTGTACTGAGAATATGATGTGTTGGGTAAAATATCAAGTGCAATAAGTCAAAATTTCTGACAGAAATAATAGAGCCCACATCCATTTCCAGCCATTCTCCCAGTGATAACAATTAAGTTCCGGACAGTTTGAACTTTTTACAAAGAATTAATGATGCATGTGAACACGGGGGAAGAACAATTGCTAATAATTTATGAAGTCTTCACCAGCTCAAAGTAGTAAGTTTGGTAAAGTGAGGGGGGGAAGCTTTGAAAGGTAAACACTTTGAAAAGCCATTCTGAGGATCTGCCCTGTCAATTGAGAATTTACTACATTCCATTAAACAACCTAAAATAACTTCCATGATAATCACCCTTCAGATACAGGCGCTAGTGCCGACAAAGGTATTATTAAGTTAAATTACCCTAAAAGTGTTGGATTGACAGAAAGGTTCAGTCAATGGTTTGGAAAGCCGGGGTACCCTAAATGACACCGACAAACAGATACTGATGTTCTGGGGCTGGAGTCAGCTTTCCAAGACCTGGCGCTAACAGGATTTCAATTTGAGCTTTTAAATATTTCATGCTCCTCCTGCAGATCTCAGGAGGAGGGCTCTGGGATTCACAGAGGTTGGAAGCCGGGGCCCCTCCCTGCCTTGCCTTTCGGGGGCCAGGATTTGAAAGGTAGCTGTGAGTGGAAATAAACAGAGACATGGTGAGGAGCGCTAGTCTCTTTGAGGGAAGAAGGGAGCAATGAAAAGGGAATTCACCAGCGGGGTATGATTGGGGGAAAGAGTTAGGAGTCTCAATTTATAGATAAGGGAAATGAGACCCAGTTCCCTTATCTCTAAGGGAAATGATGTCCCTTATCTGAGGGCACCCAGCGAGTCCATGGCACTCACTAGAATGCCGAATACTTCATTCCACGATGGGGAGGCTTCCCTCTCCATTGATTCTGAGGCCTCCCCAGAGTCAAGTCCAGTTTGCACATTGCAGGACCCCATAAATATTTTTAAATAAACTCTATTAATACCTAACATACATGCAGAAAGATACAAGTCACGGTGTGCAACCAACGAATTTTTGCAAACCAAACATACGTGTGCAACCAGTACTGAGCTCAAGTCACACAACATTTCCAACCTCCCCAGCCCCATCCCCAACCCCCAGAAGATTGTCCTACCCCCAAGTCACTACGCCTACCCCAAAGAATAACCACCCTCCCAACTCCTGACACACAGATTAGTTTGTCCAGCTGTTGAACTTGTGGTAGATAGACTCACATGGCACGTGTTCTTTTGGGTCTGCCTTCTTTCACCCAAAATTATGTTTGTGAGATTCATCTATGTTTTTATATGTATCTGTGGTTTGTTCACTGTCACAGGTGCTTGGTTTTTTACTATGTGAATGTAACACAATTTATTTAGCCATGCTTCTGTTGTTAGCATTTGGGTTGTTTCTGCTTGGGACTAATGTAAATAGTGCTGCTATAAACTTTCTTTTACAAGTCTCTTGGTGTACATATGTATGTATTTCTGTTGGATTTATACCAAGAAGTGGAATTACTAGGTCATAGGATATGCATAAGCTTGGCTTTAGGAGATGCCAGCAAACAGCAAACGGATTTCCCAAATGGTTATCTCAATTTAGTCTCCCACAAGCAATGTAAAACAGTTCTAGTTACTCCATACTCTCACCAACACCCAGTATTCCCTAGCTTTTTAAATATTTTAATAATTATGCTGTGTATGCAGTAGTACCACATTATGATTTTAATCTGCATTATCCTATTGACCTCTCAAACAGAACACATGTGTATTGGTCATTTTTATATCCATTTTGGTGAAATGCCTATTCAAGTCTTTTGCCCATATCTCTATAGGATTATCTGCCTTTCTCGTGTTGACTGTGGGAGTCCTTTATTTGGTCTAGATATGAGTTCTTTGTCAAGTACATGAATTTCAAATATCTCCTCCCACTAGATTTCTTACCCTTTCACGCTCTTAATGGTGTCTTTCAGTGAACAAACATTCTCAACTTTAATCTTAAGTTTAATGTGATTTATCTATTTTTAGCCCCCACAAATATCTGTTCCATGAAGAAATGCTGCTAGGAATAGAACCAACGTGTCTTGGAAGCCTGCGTATTCTTATTTCTCATGCCTAAAATGAGGAAATCCAATAGTGGATGGTATTTTAAAAGAACTACCTACATAATGTATGATGTTCTCTGCATATAGCTAACTGCTGTCCCCATGCAAGTATTCATTCAGAGACTTCCCTGGTGGTCCAATGGTTAAGACTCTGTGCTCCCAATGCAGGGGGCCTGGGTTAGATCCCTGGTCAGGGAACTAGATCCCACATGCCACAACTAAAGATCCCACATGCTGCAACTAAAGATCCCACATGCCGCAACTAAAGATCCTGCATACGGCAACGAAGATTCCACGGGCCACAACTAAGACCCAGCACAACCAAATAAATAAATAAATATTTTTTTAAAAAAGTATTCACTCAGACTTCCTGGTGGTGCAGTGGTTAAGAATTCGCCTGTCAATGCAGGGGACACAGGTTCGAGCCCTGGTCTGGGAAGATCCCACATGTCACGGAGCAACTAAGCCCATGCACCACAACTACTGAGCTTGCGCTCTAGAGCCCGCGAGCCACAACTACTGAGCCCACGTGCCACAACTACTGAAGCCCACACCCCTAGAGCCTGTGCTCCACAATAAGAGAAGCCACCACAATGAGAAGCCCGCTCACCTCAAAGAAGAGTAGACCCTGCTGGCCGCAACTAGAGAAAGCCCTCACGCAGCAACAAAGACCCAACACAACCATAAATTAATTCATTCATTAATTTTTTAAAAAACAGTATTTAGTCAGTTAATACATTTTTTTTTTTTTTCTTTTTGCGGTATGCGGGCCTCTCACTGCTGTGGCCTCTCCCGTTGCGGAGCACAGGCTCCGGACGTGCAGGCCCAGCGGCCATGGCCCACGGGCCCAGCCGCTCCGCAGCATATGGGATCCTCCCAGACCGGGGCACGAACCCGTATCCCCTGCATCGGCAGGCGGACTCTCAACCACTGCGCCACCAGGGAGGCCCAGTTAATACATATTTTTATTGAAGTATAGTTGATTTACAATGTTGTGTTAGTTTCAGGTGTAGAGGACCGTGATTCAGTTATATATATCCTTTTCAGATTCTTTCCCCTTATAGGTTATTACAAAATATTGAGTATAGCTCCCTGTGCTATACAGTAGGTCCCTGTTAGTTAGCTATTTTATATATAGTCGTGTGGATATGTTAATCCCAACCTCCTAATTTATCCCTCTCCCTCTTCCCCTCAGTTAACACATATTTTTAAAAATCAACTCTGCACCAGACTCTGTCCTCAGCACTGGAGATATGACAACAGAAAACCAAGCCCCTGTTCTAAGAAGCTTAAGTTTTAGTAAGAGACAGAGACCATACATAAGTTAGCTGTAAGTGAGAGGTCCAGAGATGTATTGATAAGTGGTAAAAGGAAAATCAAATGGATGATAGGGGTGGAGTGATTGATGAGGGGTCAGAGAGACCTCTCCAGGGTGATGGTTGAACTTGGAGCTTAATGATGAGGAGTAACTGGACTTGCAAAGTCCTAGGGGGAGAGGGCTCCAGACTGAGGAAGTGTGAAAGCCTTAGTGTTTGGGGGCCACAAAAGAAGGAAATGTGGCTCATGTACTTTCGGTGGGGAGAGGTGGGGAAGGAGACCCAGCTGAGCTGTGAAGGGCCATGGCCATGAGTTAGAACTGTAGGGGGGAATTATATCTGATTTTCCATGTCAATGATGGCTCTTGCTGCTGGGTGGAGGATAGATCATAGGGTGAAAAAGAATACTGAGCGGGCTTCCCTGGTGGCGCAGTGGTTGAGAGTCCGCCTGCCGATGCAGGGGACATGGGTTCGTGCCCCGGTCTGGGAAGATCCCACATGCCGCAGAGCGGCTGGGCCCCTGAGCCATGGCTGCTGAGCCTGCGCGTCCGGAGCCTGTGCTCCGCAACGGGAGAGGCCACAACAGTGAGAGGCCCGTGTACAGCAAAAAAAAAAAAAAAAAAAAAAGAATACTGAGGGACCCCTTAGGAAGCTGTGGCAACAGTTGAGAGGAGGTGAAGGTGACTCTGATGACAGTTTCAGAGCAGGGTTGCAAGCACAGACCAGAATGATTCTTGAGGCCTGGAAAGGAACTGTGAGACAGTAAGGTATCCATCTGCCTGCAGCTGTGCAAATCACAGTCAAGCCTCCTCAAGACAGCAAAGATGGCAGTGTTTCCTACTGTTGTAAAAGCCTTTCACAGAAGGAGATCATTCCCACCTTCCTAAAACCACAGTATCTTGGAAATGGAGGGATTCCAGGGGTCTCCTAGTCCAATTCCTCACACTTCCCTTCCTCTGACTTCTTTCTGGTTGCCCTCAAAACATCTCCAATGAGGAACTAGCCAGGTTACACTTGCATATCCCAATAATGGGGAGCTCACTATCTCTTAGAGCTCTGGACAATCATCCTTTGACTGAGTTAAACCTGTTTCCTTAATATTTCCATCCCAATTTTACCCTCCAAGAAAAAAAGAAAGAAAGAACTTGTGTAGACCATTCATGTTATTGAGGATAGCCTTTCATAAACTGAGAGCATATCTTCTGGGATGGAACAGAAAATCCCTCCACAGCTCTACCCTCAATTCCTCACCTGTGTGAGTAGCCCACACAATGTCAGACATCAAGTCATGCAACATATCACAGAACGGGTGGGATGTACTGTTAGCATGTCAGTGAAGTCAGCTGTGTATAGTGCCTGGCAAAGAGTAGCCTCCCTCTGCTTTTGTGGTCATTGTTATTATTATTTTCATTGTTATTGTTATTAGGAATAGTAGTGTTGTACTTTTTAATAGTGTTGTATTATTAAAGCTTCTTTGTTTGAACATCTGCCCTGTGTGCCCATCTGAATTTCTTCAGGTATCAGACAACAGATGACATTTATTCTCATACTTTTATCACTTTGTACCTGCTGTTCCTTCTCCTTCCAACACCCTTCCCTCCTTCATTCTCTTGAACAGTATTAACCATTCAGGACTTGGCCCAGGCACCACCTTCTCCATGCAGTCCTCTTTATCTCTCTCTGCCCCTTCTCTTTTACACACGCACAAACACACAAAAATGCACACACACGGCACAGTGAGGCCCTTCCTCTTCTGTACATTTCACCATCAAAGCATTTCATGAAGTGGACTTACAATTTTTCACCCCTTGGGCAGCAGTTCCTAGGTCAAAGATGCACCTTCCAATCTATGGTGGCTTCATGTGAAGGGAATACCACCGTGGCTATGACAGTTTGGGTGCTCACTACGTACCAGCCCCGTGCTATCCATTTTCCCTTGTCTCATGGCATTTCAGTCTCACAAATATCCTAGAATGCAGGTACTACCATCATCCCATTTAACAGACAAGAAAACTGAGGCTTTGGGAGGTCAAGTGACTTTTCACCTGGTTATCCTTTGGTCTTGGTGCCCATGTCACTCCCTCAGGAAAGCCCTTCCTGATCAACCCCCCATGGAAGCCAGTCCCTGCTACAGGGAGACCTGTGACTCCCTGACATAACCCTCAGCCCAGCTTGTAAATGTGCCTTTCTTTGTGCCATTATTTGATGATGTCTGTCTTCCTCACTAGACTCCGCTCCATGGAGTCAGGAACTGGGTCTGCCTGTTTCTTCTTGGTATTTCCAGAGCATAATACACAGTACGTGCCCAAAAATAATTGTGGAAGAAGAAGAGAGAAAGACAGGGAGGAAGGGCACACCAAAAGAATTAAGAAGGTGACAACGGATCCTCCTGGGGCTCTTTTTCCAGTTGCGTAATTCTAGAATTGCGTGGGAGAAGAGGACTTCAGGGTCTGCCATCTTCCGCCTGAAGAAGCGAGGCCCTCTGCAGTCTTCCCCACCTGCCATGAGCCTTTCTCTGTAGGTTCTTTGGCCTGCAGACCAGAGGCCCCTGAGCTACAGGGGTCTGCTCTCTGCCACCTGTGTGCCTTCCCTTCAACCTTAACCAAGCTAAACTGTCTCGGCCCCTTGCCTCCCTGCAGGGAGCTGGAGAAGCAATTAATCCTGAAGAGTCCCCCACTGCTCTTGGGATCCAGAGATTCCTGGGAGCCTGGCAGCTGTGTGCACTCACATCTGGGAGCTGTGGAGGAACTGCCCAGCCTGCTCTGAGCACAGGTTGACCTGTCAGGGTGCTCAGGAGGGGATGCCCCCTGTGGTCAGGAGCAGAGACAGTTCTGGGAGAAGGCACGAAGGCACTTGTCTTCCTCCTCCCACGACTGTCTAGTGCAGGTCACTTAACCTCTCTGAATCTGGGAAGAGTAACTCCTTTTCAAAACTGTTGAGGACATTAATGGAGATAATTCATATAAAGGGCTAATCACCATGCCTAGTGCAGAGCAACACTCAGTAAATGAGAGCTATTATCATTTTACGTATTATTATCTATAGCTCTTAGGGCTGTGTTAGGACTAAATGAGATAATGTAACTAAAGCTTCTAGATAGAGCCCAGCACAGAGTAGTTGCTCAATAATCATTAATTCCCATCCCAAATCTGGAGTGCCACCAGTTAAATGGAACTGGAGTTTCCACCCATCATATGGTATACGTTTAACCTTCTAAATGTTCCTAATATTTAGATGGATGGATGGATGGATGGGTGGATGGATGGATGGATGGATGGATGATGGATGGATGGATGGATGAATGGGTGAATAGGTATATCTCAAGTAACATGATGCACATTTTCACGGTGACATGGTGTACTTTCAAGTTATTTTTCAGAACAACACAAAGCTCTCACAAATGCCAAAATTTAAGCACTTTTTTTTTCTAAACCTGCTGATTATCTCATTCTTTTTCTTCCCCTGGTATTATACTTTCCTCCAAACATGTACGTAGTCCTTCTCTGAGCTAATTCAGCACTGCTTACAGGCAAGGAACACTATTATTATTGCCATTTGACACATGAGGAAACATAAGCACAGATAGGTAAGGAAGAAAAGCCCTGCAGTTAGCAAGTGGTAGAACCAAAGTTCCAACCCAAACCTGTTTGATTGCAAAACCTCCACCTCCTCTTTCACAAAGCCTCCATCTTAAAAGAGGAAAATGAGACCTAGCAAGGGCAGGTGGCTAGTCCAAGGTCACACACATAGTTGAGGTCCAGAGCCCAGGTTAGAATGCCCTCTCTCGGCTCCTTCCACCAGCCAGATTCCAGAGCAATCTTTTCAAAGATTCTCTTGGAGTTCTCTCTCCCTCATGTGGCCATCTGTCTTTCCAGGCTTGGGGGAGCCCTGGGCGCACTTTGTGGCCATCAGCAACATAAAACGGGTGAAAATATTTTAGTTAGATCTTCTCCTCTTGATGGGTGAGAATTTTCCAGGTCTGGGCACCCTTGAAATCTCCCAACGTCAGCCATCATCAGCTGTAACTGGCACCTCTGCTAATAAATTGAGAATGTCACATCTCCCAAACTGCATTATTACCGTTTATAATTCTGATTGTTCATTTGCATACGAAAATTAGTCCTGTGACATGCGTGAATTTTATTTTATTCTTGAACTAATTATAAACAAGAATGCCACATTATTTACATAACTGATTATTGTTCCTTATGTTCCCCTGTTTTTAAATTGGGGGCCCATTCTCCATTGGTTAACTACGTAGATGAAAAATCCAAGAACATTTCTAAAGTTTAGGAACTTGTTCTATTTGCATCAAATACAAATTCCTTTGTATGAAAGATAATACGCTTTCCATTTTAATAGGCCTAAATTAGGTTGATCTTAATTTATAGTTAATTTGAATGAATAATTCCTGTCTACCTGAGTCTGTTTTTTCAGCAGCTCATTGTAAATGTTTATTAACCCATAAATCTGCTGCCTTCCTTTAGGAGGTGATTTTAAGGTCCCCCCGTAAAACTAGAGGGAATGTGGTACAGAGAAAAAAAAAGCACAAGAGCAGTTAAGAAACCCTTGTACAAGTCCCTATGCTGTAAGTCACATACTGTGTGCCTTTGGGCAAATACCTAACCCTCTCTGAGCCTCAGGTTTCTCAGTCATTAAATGAGTGGATACTAAGATTTTGACCCCCTCTAACCTTACGGGGTTGTGGGGAGGTAGAGAAGTGTAGGTATCTTCTTCATCTTACCTTTGATTATACCTGCTCCCAAATGTATTGATCAGCATCTTAAATCTGTCTCCCCTCATGAGAAGTTGACCCATTTTGTTGGCCACTATAAATAAGGGGGAAAAGATTCTACCCAGAAGAGGACTGGAAGGGCTACCATGCTAATGGTGGTATTCCAGGCATAGTGAACCTTTGGGAAGACAAGGGTTGTGCAGATCGCATGGCTGGGACTCCTAGGCATCAATCACACCATGAAGATATGAACCACGCTGCTGTGTGTACAGGGGAAAGAACTCTGGAGTCTGAAAGGCTGTGTCTGGCACTCTATAGGCAAGTGAGGTCTGTTCCTTGCCCTTGAGGGTCTGAGAGTCTCAAGGGGGCAGAGTCTCAAGGGGGCAGATACAACTTGGGTTGTTGCCTATCACACCCACAAGACAGGACTTCTAAAGAAATGAATAACAGAGACATGAACTCGAAATAGGTCACAAATGTGGGATTAAAATAAATCAGGTTTGGTTGGGGGCAGAAGTGGAAGTTAAATCCTTGTTCTCCTGGCCTGGGAGGGGCTCTGCATTCACACAATGACCCTTCTGCTAAATTGATACATTAATTTGTTCAAACAATCGTTTCTGTAATTAAACAGAGAGTGCTGAGGAGAACCTACAACAAAGGTGTCTTATTTAACTCTGAGTGGGAATCCAGTGACCTCTCCCCCAGTCTGTTCAGCAGTGGAGATAGGACCATTAATTGGGTGTTTTAGGTACAAACACCGTTGTCCAAGCAGTCATGGAGCTAAGTGGCCCCAAAGTTGCCAATGAACTCTAGTCTACGGCTTAAAGATGCAGCCTTTGTTTTTCCAAGTCTCGGTATCTATTTATTATGCAGAGAGGTCTGGGATTGGAGGGGACCATAATTAGAATGAGCAGCAACTCTCACTTAGTGAAGACAGCCTTTTTAGGGTGCTCCTGAGAGATGGAGGCCCTCCGAGCTTCTCACAAATCAAAAAAAAAAAAAAAAGTCCATCAATAAGGCACTCATCACTTTATAAGGAAATGGAACCAAAACGCAATGAAATACCCACGTGAGGAGCTGAGTTCATCAGACTCAGAACTCGGGCATTAATTGGCTGCTGCCCTCTTTCCACTAGAGCTCAGCTGGCGGGGGGCGGGGGGGGGGTTGCATCTCTGTCCAAGGTCCTTAAGTGAGATCTCTGCTCTCTCGATCATCCTGCAGTTTCTTTGGCCACTTGAACAGTAGTAAGAAAGAAAGGAGGGAGGGCAGGGAGGGAGAGAGAGGAAGAAAGAGACAGAGAGAGACAGTATTGGAGAAAAACGACTGTTTTGACATGGTTTTCAAGTAACTGCCGTTACCAAGAAAGAAAACTGTTTTCCTTTGGAAAGTCAAGAGAGCACTTGCTTCGTCTTCACCTCCCCCAACAAGGCTGTCAGCCTGTGGCTTTGTTATGTTCAAATTCCCATGTTGAGACTTGGCCCTGCACGGGCCTTGGGTTGAAGAGAATGTCCAGGATCCCAGCTTTAGTGACTAAGGAGGGCTGCTTCTAGTCTCGTCAATAGGGTTTGGACTATGATCAACTACCATACTGCTATCACCTGCTAGAAAGGGTACGAGCGCAAATCAGACTGCTGAGTTCTAATCTTGGTTCTGCATGCACACGCTGTGTTACCAGGGACAAGCATCCTTCCCTCTCTGGCTCTCAGGTATTACAACTTCAAAGTCAGGGAGTCAAGCCAAATGGATTTGAGGTCATCCATCCCTCTGCTGACGTTCTGAAATTCCTCATGCCAATTTTTTTCCAGGAGTGAAAGAAATGACCACATTTCTCACTTAAAATGGCCAAAAAAGCATTTCTCCTCTATTAGGCAACTACTGGGCCAAGCAGCAGAAATGGAAGAAGGTAAGTTCCTCAGCATAAGAAATACATCTTTGCCTCCCATAAGGCAAAATGCAGACCATCCAGAGCTTTCTGTGTTCACTATTTTACTCACTTCTCACAGCAACCCTAAGAGGTGAACACTGTTGTAATCCCCAATTTACAGATAAGAAAACTAAAGCCCAAGAGATGAAGTGACTTATTCAAGGTCACCTAGAGGAGCTGGCACTCTAAACCCTAGCTGTCTCAGTCCGAATTATTTTCACTATACTGGGCTTCTACACGAGGGTCATTTTGAACATACAACCTACCCTGATGAGCCCCACTGACCTCAGGGACAGAACGTCCAGGCTCCCTCAGCCCCTCTGAACTGGCTCTGTCCTGACTTCCTGGGTAACACGTTCTCACTAAGGCCTCTGCCAACTAGTTTTTCTTCTTGGATACATGTTATGCCAAGCTGCAGTCCCAAGCACAGGGACCGAATGAAGGCTGGCTTTTAATTAGGAGGCCCATGATTGTTTGCTGTGACTTCGATAATAAGCATTGTTGAGACCTGGGGAAATCATTAAACAAGCAGAGAGGTAACAAGTCTTGCTCAGGATTCATGCTTGCGGACCTACAGAGGGAGAAGAAGGGAGGAGGTCCCTTCTCAGGGAGTGTAGTGCTGCTTCCAGGCCCAGGGCTAAGATAAACAGGACCAGACTCTGATTTAGGAGGGAAGCACTGGTCTGTTTCCACCCCTCCCACCCAGTGCTCCCTGCAAGAAGGAAAGCTACTCTGTCTCTGTCCCTGTCTGCCCAGCCAGGGAAAGGTTTCTTAGAGCATTAAGTGTCAGAGCTGAAAGGGACTTGAAGACCCCAGGTGAAGGCCACTCACTATCCTCCAAGCATGTGCCAGCTCCAAACATGACAGAGAATTTTCCTTGACTGAGACAAGATCTGTGTCCCTGTATTCTCTCTTTAGACATGCACTAAGCACATATTCACTCAAGTTTAGATTCTGTGTCAGAGACTGGACTAGATTCTGGGGACATCATGGTGAACAGGAAGAGTCTTGTCTTCAGTGGGGGCAGTGACATAGCTCACATTCCCCAAGCCTACTCTCCGTGCCAGATTTAACATACACAGTTTAGTCACTTGTTTCTTTTAAAACACAGTTCTGGTCACTCACCAATCTGTCATCTCAGAGTTACAAATCTGATACATATATCAGTCCCCTGGGAAAGACAATCATGTCCCACCCACCTCACGCACACCCCAGACCCAAACTCAAACGCATGCAATTCAACCATTCAAAAGACAGTTACTAAGGTCCTACCAGGTGCCAAGGGGCCAACTGTGAATTAAAAAAAACATGAGTTTTGCTTCCCTGGAGTTTTGGGTCTGCTGAGAATGAGAGGCATTCATCAAACAAGCATAGAATAAATATATTCATGCCATTGGTGCCACGTGTGATGGTGGAAATGAACAGGTACAGTAAGGGAGGCGCATACGCAGGGGTGGGGACCGACCCAGCTAGGAGGCACTGGAGGCGGGGTGGGGGTGGGGGAGTTTCTAGGAGAAGGTGAGCTTTAGACCAAGGCCTGAAAGATGAGAGGCTGCCGTCACATGACGCTCAGACAGAAGGATGAGCAGAGGGAGGCCCCAAGGTGACCACAGGGATGGTCCATCTGAAGACATGAAAAGAGGCCTTGAGATTGGAGTAAGGTTGTTAAGGGTGGAATATCCCAGGATGGGGTCGGCAAAGGAGCCACAGTCATGTGGGTCCTTGTCTCCCAAGCAAAGCCCTTTGGGATTTCCTCTAAGTGCAATGGGAAGCCACTGAAAGTCAGAAGCAGGAAAGGGTGTGAGCTAATTCACATTTTAGGCCATAGAGGGGAAGAGGCAAGTGCGGAAGAAGAGAGAGGCAGGAAGAGGGGACTATGCAGGGGGCCACGTCCCCACATGTTCACACACCCTCCCCCTTCACCCTTTTCACACTCACAGAGCTTCAAGAGGAAGTGTGCAGAGAGATAGCTGGTCTGTGTGCAGGCCGGAACATGGGGGGCCTAGAAGGTGTTGGGAGACCTTACTTCTTTTTTTAAAATTTATTTTATTGAAGTATAGTTGATTTACAATGTTGTGTTAATTTCTGCTATACAGCAAAGTGATTCAGTTTTATATATATATATATATATATATATATATATATATATATATACACACACACACATTCTTTTTCATATTCTTTTCCATTACGGTTTATCACAGGGTATTGAATATAGTTCCCTGTGCTATACAGTGGGACCTTGTTGTTTATCTATCCTATATATACTAGTTTGCATCTGCTAATCCCAAACTCCCAATCCAACCCTCCCCCACCCCACCCCCACCCCCACGGCAACCACAAGTCTGTTCTCTATGTCTGTGAGGCTGTTTCTGTTTCATAGATAAGTTCATTTGTGTCATATTTTAGATTCCACATATAAGTGATATCATATGGTATTTGTCTTTCTCTTTGTGACTTACTTCGCTTAATATGATCATCTCTAGGTCCATCCATGTTGCTGCAAATGGCCTTATTTCATTCTTTTTACGGCTGAGTAGTATTCCACTGTATATATAGATACCACATCTTCTTTATCCATTCATCTGTTGTTGGACATTTAGGTTGTTTCCACGTCTTGGCTACTGTAAACAGTGCTGCATAGGGGTGCATATAATCTTTTTGAATTATAGTTTTGTCTGGATATATGCCCAGGAGTGGGATTGCTGGATCATATGGCAACTCTATTTTTAGTTTTTTGAGGACACTCCATACTGTTCTTCAGAGTGGCTGCACCAATTTACCTTCCCACCAACAGTGTAGGAGGGTTCCCTTTTGGGAGACCTTGTTTCTAATCTTTCTGTTTGGTCCCTGGACCTCAGGCCCCTCATCTTGAAGAGTAAGAACAACACATGTATGGGACCTTAGAAAGCCCCTTGAAACAGGATTCTGTTCCCTATAGAATTGAACATTGTAAAAGGTAATGAGCTGCCCATCACAAGCAGAAGCTGAGCAACTACATGGGTGGGAAACTTAAATAGAAAGAATAAAGCTAAACAATTATTTATCTCCTACTGCCAGTTATCAGGACAAATGTTTGTATACCTCCCTTATGCTTTTA